>NC_139697.1:22612295-23002295 GCF_964188405.1 Protomyctophum parallelum | reverse complement strand
CACACACACACACACACACACACACACACACACACACACACACACACACACACACACACACACACACACACACACCCAGAGACACACGCACGTAAGGAGCGGTTGTCAAGGCTGTTCACAGCTATGAGTATATGAGAAGGTCTTGTTTGATTATTTCATGTGCCGTGTTCATTTGTCTGTGTGTTAAGGGTGTGTTGTGCGTGAGTGCGTGTGTGTGTGTGTGGTAATTGTGGTTTAGTGTGTGTGGTTTAGTGTGAAGGGTGTATGATGATGAGTGTAATGTTGTCAGCGTGAGTGAGAGAAATGAGGGACTTGACATTAGCGTAATTCTGCTCTCCTATCTAAATTGCCTCTAGCTGAATTCAATACTGTGAGTGTGTGTGTACAGTGTGTGTACAGTGTGTGTGTGTGTGTGTACAGTGTGTGCGTGCGTGCGTGCGTGCGCCAGTGACACCTCAGTCGTATAGAAGCAAGTTAACAGACTTCAAACACATTCTGTGCAAACCGAACATCCCTGCAGTTCACAATGCAGATCAAGGTTCAGAACAGAAATATAGATTCTACCCATCAAGCTCATCTACAGCACCAGCTGAGCTAACACCAGCAAATCCAAGATTCCTAAAGCCTCCATCTTAGCCTCTACACATCATGCATTTGGTCGGGCCTCCGTATGTCAGCGGCCGTCTGCACACTCACACTGTCTCTTCCTCGCCTCTTCCCTCAGCAAGTCGTTCCTCTCGTTAGATGCTCACGCCCCGAGACTACAACCCCACCATGAGTCTATTTGGTTCGTCAACCAATCCACGTTCATTTTGTTCAATACAATTTGTTTAACCTATAGGTAGCGGAGTGGTCTCTTATTAGACCCCTGCACGAGCCCAAAACTAAAGCCCCTATAACCCGCATGGCCCTGATCTCGGGGTGTTCAAGCCCGTTCCCACTCCAACCCGACAATGATCTGCAATTTATCTGTCTGAGCATTACCTCAGAGTCCCAACATGGTACGTACTGTAACAAGGCGCAAAAAACGACGACACAAATAACTGGGTGCGGCATGCATTTCCGGATGTCCAGAACCAGCATAAAAGCCTCTGCCCGGCTCTGGACCTGATCACCCACATGTATCTTGTGATGTTCTGACATCACAACACGGGCACCGCTCTAGTAGAGATTAAAGCCAATATACGTGATCCAACAGCAAATATTGACAGATTCTGGTCGACTTTTCTTTGATGTGAACTGCGAAGAATGATGTTTCAAACGTTCCACAAATACAAACATATCGATTGAACTGTGTAGGCATGCGTGTTGCATTGTATGGTTGTTTATTTAGCGTTACCTCCACCTACACATTTCCACTCCCAACTCACCATGTTTCAGAGACGAGACTATTTTCTATTTTCATTGTCAATGAAAGGAGAGAAGCTCAATGAGACCCATTCCGACCCAAGCCCGATCTATAAACTAAATAAATTGGCCCCAGCCTGATGCTAAGCCAACGGCGTTGGGGCCTATTAGTGCGCCTGGCGGACTTGCAGACCTCATGTGTGCAGAGCGATGCCTAATGCCAGAACATAAAGGGAAATAATAAATTCAGAATTGCACAGATGCACTCACATACAGACACACAGCAGTAGACAGGCCGGAAGGCATGCAGACAAAAACTCTCACACATGCAAATATTGTCCAACAGGGAATTCACCCCTCTTTCCTTAACAGACTCGGCAAACAAACAGCTATATAGAGTCAGGCCTGTGTTTGTATTCATCTGAACAGCTAGGGCTCGATTTGTGTTGTTGATTCGTTGTTGTTTTGTGTCAGCGTTTGTTTTAGTCTGCCGTGGCGAGTCCTTCAATCTCACTCCACTCTGGAGAGAGGTTCGGGGGAAACTGACATTGGAAACAGACAGTGGATAGAATGAGAGAGCTTGCTCAGGCATGGTTAAACTGTGATTGAGTGGTGACGTACCGTGGAGAATTAGGAACAGATTCTGTCTGTGGGTTTTTTTCCGACCTTGTGGGAATGTTAGATCGAATCAACGCGATCGATCTGCAAAATGGAAGATACATTTTTTAGCAAAACATTGGATTATGTGCAAAATAGCATAATTTAAAGACTCGCTGCGTTTCTAAGCTCACCTGTGAAAATCTGGGTATTTGATTGATTGATTATTTTATTAGACAATAACAATGCAAAACAGTACATGGTACAGTAAAAAAATCTAAATACAAATAAATCACTCGGAGGGGGGTATAGGGAGGTTGGGCAGTCATCTTCTCTCCTTTTGACCCGCTGACATTGATAGGTGATTGTTCAGACCGGTTTTAAAGGAAGCCAGTGATTTGTTTGTTTTGAGGGAATTCCAGTGATGTGGAAAGTGAATTTACCCATATTTGTTCTATATGTGGGTGGCACTGGCACCAGATCATTATTTATACTCCCTCTAGTGTTGTGGCTGTGAGAGTTGCTCACCTTTGTGAGGTAATCGGTTAAGTAAATGTGGACTTAACCGGGTTCTTGTGGAGAAACAATGGCCAACCACTCAACCCCCCTCCCACACACACACACACACACACACACACACACACACACACACACACACACACACACACACACACATGGACATTGTGGGGAAACTGAGCAGGAGGGGAAACGATAGATACATCTACCCCAGGAGGAATTCCTATATACTTGGTCTGTATGTTGTGCCAGTGCCATGATCATGTACAACAAGGCACACAATGGTCGCTCTGCACGCCCGGTCAACATAGACTAATGAGTTCTGAAGTACAACAGTAACCTACACTACTGGAAGCCTGTAAGGACACTGTCTGACATGGTTACTGTGTGTATTCTTGTCACGTTGTTGTCCTGCAGGTTTTTGTAGAGGGTGTGTGTATACTGTGCTGTTGTATGTTCATTATTGATGGCGTGTCTTTGTTACAGTATGTGATGTCTTTTTAGTTTTCACCCTGCTGTATCTTTCAATACCTCTGTCACTCTCTCTCTCTCTTATTCTCTCGTTCTCCTATCAAAGTCCGGCAGCCGAGGTGGACGGGTGGGATTTTCTTTATTTTTTTTGCCTAAAATATACATACTATATACTATACTATACACTATACACTTGCTGACCGGCTGTCGGTATTGGGCTATTCTTTAGCGGGTTTCTTGGTAGGGGTTTCTTGTGACCCTACCATTAACATCCTATGGCAGGAGAAAATGTAAAAAATGTCAGTAATTTAAGTAATTTTTAAGTAATACAAATGTGATGAGGTCAGCACATTTTGGGCACATTTGGGCAAGTGGCTATGGTTGTTTTTAGCCCAAGGAGTGTTTTTTGTGCAAAACAAATGCTTGGAATGCATTCGGAATCATGAAAAACCCCTAGTTGTCTCCACCAGGCCGAAGGCATGGGGAGAGAGTATGTTTTGCACTCCGTCCGTCCGTGTGTCCGTGTGTCCGTGTGTCCGTCCGTCCGTCCGTGACAAGCTAATCTCGGCCACCGTTAACCCGGTCGATGCCACATTTTGCACACACACTCCCTGGATGCCAACGATGAACCTCTGCCCCAAAATTTCCAGAACGGCCTGTTATAGCGCCACCAGGAGGCCGCTTTGTGCAAAACAAGTTTTTGCACAGTACACCTACAGATTTTGTCCAAAAATCCCGCAAATCGTTACACAGTATCTCCATAGTCATGTGCTCAAGACGGATGTGTCTGATATTTCATATTCCATCCTAATTGGCTTAACATTGGCTTTCAAATTTTGCAGGATTGGCCTGTTTTGAACAAAAAACCTCAAATCATGAACGCAGCGTGCAATTTCACCTGAAATCTTTCACGCACTTTCCTACTAGGCTGAGGAATATAGCCCACCCATTTCACATTGCCCTGTTATAGCGCCACCAACAGGTGGATTGTGCATGCGTGCCATCAACACGGATCTGCACCATTTCCCATATTCCATCCTGATTGGCAAAGATTGGAACAAACAAACAAAAAACATGTTTATATTACTCCTAAATATTCCTATCCTCCTGGTGGAGACCTGTGCCCAGAAGGGCACTTTTTCTAGTTTGACATGCTACTTAAAGCAAAACATTTGACATTTATTTATCATAGAATGTTAATGATAGGGTCACAACAAGAAACCCCTATAAATAAATTGCCCAATAGTGACAGTCCGTCAGCAAGTGGATTCATGAATGTATGTATATAGACAATATTTTAGGCCAATAAAATGACTATACCAAATTTCCCACTTTAAACAAAAGAAGCCTGTCGGCTGCCGGGCTATCAATTTTAATTTAACTATGCTATACAGGACCACAATGGAAACAAGCCCTCAGGACGTTATCCTTTTAGCATTATTGCATGTACTTTTTGCAAACTGTATTCAATCAATCAATCAATCAATCAATCAATCAATCAATCAATCAATCAATCAATCAATCAATCAATCAATCAATCAATCAATCAGTGCTTCTTTCATTCTCATGTTCACCCCTTTCCATGGAGTCATTGTCTTCTTACACCACTCCACTGAAGTATATAGCTCTGAGGACCTCTTGTCCACACAGCCACCACAGCCTTGTGTATTGTGCTATACCCGCAGGGACACCGCTGCTGTTGTTAGCAGTGGGTTTACGGAGGTCAGGAGGTCGGCGGGCCAGCCCCATGGCCATGGTTCACCCGGGCACAGTTGCAAGGGCATCAGGGGTCACGTCTCAAGAGTCATGACTCATTATTCCAGTAGTACAGAAACCCATCAGGGACCCTGATCCTCCCCCCACCCCCCCGCCCTTCAACCCAAGACCTCTAGTGCCACACGCACGCACGCAATGCACGCACGCACGCACGCACGCTCGCACGCACGCACGCACGCACGCACGCACGCACGCACGCACGCACGCACGCGCACACACACACACACACACACACACACACACACACACACACACAGATGTCTTTGACTGTCTGATTTTGTACTGTTTCTGTGGTCCAGTATGTTTTATTTTGTAATTAGTCCTGTATTGCATTGTTGCCCTGCTGTTGTGTATGTCCTGTACAGGCAGACACCCCTGTAGTTCTGTACCTGGCTTGTCTATTTGTCAGTGTTTCCACCTTTGTCCTAGCTTACTCCTCCCTGTGTTGATTGTCAATTGAGTTCACATGTGCCCTGTTATCTGGGTCTACTTAAGCCCTGTATTTGCGTTCTTCTTGTTGCTTCGTAGTTCCCTGTTGAGTGAGTCTGTCCTCTGAAAATTGTCCTGACTTTAGCCTTTACACTTTAAGTTAACTGGTTCTGCCTCCTGTCGCCTGCTTTTGGGTCCTCCTCTGTAGGCTACTCATTCATACAGATTATGTGAATTATGTTAAAGTACTCTGACCACTGGTATTGCATAAATGTATGGGGCATTTGTGACCAGGAGAAACATCAAAATGAGTTAATAGCACAGGCAGACTCTTCACATACTACTAGAGCATGTCTGATATAAGTGTCAGAGCTGAAATCGTAATATATAATATGTAAAATATGAAATAAATGGTTAAACATGTAGCTAGGTGTAATGTTAGAGACCACAGAAGTGTACCTTTCAAGCCTGTTTTCTCAACTCGCTGTTTTCTGCAAGACATCACTCTAAGCCATATCTCCAAAACTGGTGGGTGGGTCAAACTGAACAAACAATGTCAATTTGAAGCTATGATTCCCTGCTTTCATATGACAAGAAAAACAAAAATTAAAAAAGTATCCAATGGCAGCCCATTAGTCATTTTTTTTAATTTTCCAATTTTTTTCCCAATGGGCATCGCCATAGTTCACCAATATTAATCACCAATATTAAAAACCAAACTAACAAACAAAACAATCAACAACAAAAAACAGTTGCCAATATCGCCATTGTAGGCCAATTCGTAGTGATGGATCAGAATTCTATACACTTTGAGCCCATGTGATTTGCTTTCACGGCAGCAATCTAATTTAAGGCTCCGACGGGTAGGATCTCTAGTGATGAATATTTCATGTTGGGATGAGAAGTTTTCTTTTTGTGATCATATACTGTAGATGTTGCTCTATGCGCCTGTCTCAGATTGGAAGTTGCCTGCAAGGCCTGTGGCCTTGCTCTGGGAGATAATGGAATCAGTGGAGTGACGGACACATTCATTCACACTGGTCATGTACGAGGGGTCGTGGCTTTGAAGAGCTCACACGGATGAGGAGAGATATGGCAGAGGCAAACAAACACACTCATGATTCTGATGGCGGCGGTTTCCTATGTGGCTCTGCAAACAAACACAGTTTAATTGAATTTATTGAATTATGGCCTTAGCGAGGACTGCAGGAAAAGAAGTTAGGAGTTTTTTGTGTATCCATCAAAACTTTATTTTTTGGGTGAATATGGGTCTGTTTCTTAATTCCGTCAGCCTTTGAGCCGTTTTCCTTTATTAAATAATTGACAGCGACGGCACCGAAGCCCACAGAGCATCAGTGTATTATTAGAAGCAACTTTCAACTGTCTGCCGACAGCGGATGTATTCAATCAATTTGAATACATTACTTTTCGGAACGGATTCTGTGTAAATGGTCAATTACTTTCTATGCATGAGAATCGTTATAATAGTGCTTTTGTGGGTGATATTATCATATTAATGGACTGAACGTAAAAGCTCATTTCCTTAAAATGGAAATCAGTATCAGGGTCTGAGTCCGGAATACACAAACATGGTCTAAAGCCACCCCTTTATTCAATTTCCTAGTATTTGGCTATTTAAAATACAATCCGTTGATTTTTGGGTGGCCGTGACTTGGGTGGCCGTGACTGTGAGCGTGACTTGATTTCACAGTAGCGTTTCCATGATGTTCTGGTTAGCATAGGATAAAGGGTAACAAGACTACTCGCCCCGTTTCTGTTTTCCTCCCAGAATTTTCCCCAGTGAGGGGTGGGAGAGGCTGGACAGCAGACGGCTGGACTTTGAATTTCTAACTATAAACTTTCATGACAGCAGAACAGACTAAGTACAAATATAATTTATGAAAAGCTACTACAGTGAAGTCTGTTCACAGAAGTTGTTGTAGGATATGTGGGGATTATCTGACGAGGTACATATACTAAATAATACTAAATTGTTTATAGGTTCAATATAAGTCAAATAATATAGCCTTTCCACAGGAGTATCTTTTTATATTTTTCCAAAAAGAATACAAACAGCCAATAGCATATTGCCATATTACAAAGTTATCCCCCTCACTGGGGAAAAGTCCGGGAGGAAAAACGGGCAAGCACCGGGGCGAGTAGTCCAGTATTCGGATAAAGCCCATGGTTATATTTGACTCAGACTTTCTTCTGAATCGCCTGCCCTATGTTGCCAATTTTCATTGCCTGCTACCGTGGTGCAATGACAGTTGGGTGATTGTTGGCCAACAAGAGTTGATCATGGATGAGCGAAACAACCAACAACCAACATGGATGTTGGCCGGCCCGCAGTCAGGGATTATGTGAACGGGAGACACTACCATCATCCACAACCTCAGGGCAAAATAACAAAAGTGTTACACCTCTAGGGCTACATGCACACATGGAAAACAATTGTCTGGTGATTATTCAGGAGAGGGGTGAAGAAATCGCTTCAATTCATTTTCATGGGGGGGAGGGCAGAACACAGCCATCAGACAATCTGGCTGTCTCTTCAAACCACGTGACTTCCATTGAAAATTAATTGAAGCTGTTTCTTCACCCCTCTCCCCCAGAACAGACATGAGACACATAAGTGCAGCCTACTATAGCACTGTCACGCTATTTAAAACCGGTATGCTGTGGACACCAACACTGGAGGACAGTCAGGTGGATGGTTGGTACAAACACGTTTATGATATGAGATGTCATGACAGAGGCTCTCCCGTGGGTGTGGGGATGGCTGATTAAGGGGTCGATCGTATCCACAATTAGAGTGTTTTCAAGTCAAAAAAGTGTGGGCACCCCTGCCTAAGGGTATAGTCACACGTATTTGCGACTTAAGGGGAGTAGCCAATGCATTCTGAGGCAACAAAACTTTGCAGCGTCATACAGCACATAGCATGTCAACACAAGCTACCGGAGTGAGCGGTCCATTACAGCAGCGCATGTGTGACCATGCCCTTTTCCTGTATGCAACAGGACTTTCAACAAATATTTAGATATCTAGTAACAAATATTCAGTTCTCTAGTAACAAATATTCAGTTCTCTAGTAAGAGACCACACCTTTACTTAAGTTTAACGAATAATTCAATTATAATTTAATTTAGTCTCTTCAGCTCAGGATTGACCATTATCATTTATTGCAAAGATATTGCATAACCTTTTACATCGGATTGCACTGTTATTTATGTTTTTATTGTGTATTGTGGAGCACCCCCAACCTAGGTTTTTCACAATGCATGTACTTGTACATCTGTGTGACAATAAACATCTTGAATCTTGAATCTTCTTGACTCAGGGTGGGGGCGCAGACCAGTGGAACCCAGTGGAACCCACTGGCACCCAGTGTGGGGCGAGACTCAGGGTGGGGGACCAGTGTTGCTGGGAGTGGTCGGTCGTCCCTGCTCCTTACTCCTGCCCCCCCTTGGATTCCTAGAAAAATAGAGAACAGAAGAAAGAGCGAGTCATGGAGGAAGGAGGAGGTTGGGGGGAGTAGAAGGACATGAAGCATTATCTTCTCCTGAACTTGCATTGAACAATGCAACTTCATTAGTCAAACCTGTATTTGAATATTTAATTTAAAAAAAAAGTTTGAATGTGAAAATTAAGGTTTGAATAAAAAATAGAAAATACTCAGTCCGCCCACGATCTGTGGAATGCTGCAACACAGGAGTCGCACAACAACACTTTCATTGATTCAAAATGATAATGTATAGGTCAAGCTGAAACAGGCGATTCATGTGGTGATGATAGCATGAGACTCGACTGAAGTGATTGATTGATTGATTGATTCATTGATTCATTGATTTTTTTATCGACAAAGATGTATGCATGAATATTTATTTGTTTATAGCTGTCAAATGGATACAAGGCCAACATCGTGAGAGCTTATTTCCATTTGTGATCCTTGAGTCAAAAGTGTCATTTTAAGAAGATGCAGGAAGAGATGATTTTAATGACAGTGATCATATTACACTGGGCTGGCATACGGTATGTCCTGTACAACCAAACTAATTATTTGTCATCCAATGTGCCACCTTGCTGTGCTGTGCTCAGTGTGCTGTGAGACCACCTTGAAGGTGGTCTCACAGCTTCTCCAAAAGGTGTTACCATGGAAACAAAAACAGAAGGAGAGAAAAGCAAGTGGATACAGAATTGAGAGAAAAAGAGAGAGAAAAGGAGAGAGAGAGAAGGAAGAGTGTGAGACAGAGAGAGAGAGAGATATTGAAGCTGATATTGAAGGTATTGAAGTTGACCCTAGTGAGACATGAACTACCTACGCAGAGAACTGTAAAGCCTGATTTATACAGTCCTTAAAGACAGCAGATCTGATCACATGTGATGCATTGTGAGCTGGTAGTATTAGCCATGAATCCTGTGGGGAGGATATACTGCCCTGTAGACAGCACAACGTCACGCAAGCAACAGAAGGTACAAAAGCTATACAGTATATGGTAAAAAACTGTCACAATCAAACACATGCACCGTCCGTATGTAGGCCTAGTCTAAGCATGCATGCACGGACACACACGGACACACACGCACACACACACACGCACACGCACACACACACACACACGCACACACACACATACATGCACACACACACACACACACACACACACACACACACACACACACACACACACACGTGTCCTCATACCATCTCTGTGGCTTAGCAACCAATACCAAAAATCTGACCTTTCTCCAAACACGATGTGTGCGTTTCTTTGATCTTGCGCTTATCGTCTCAAATCAAGCTGCAGTCACACACTCGCTATACGAGCGCAAATCATACCAAATGTAGAAACTTGAGTTTGCGACCTCCAAGATCAGCTCCTGACAAGTGGAGGACTTATCAGAATACTTGTGATTCTCTAATGAACCATCTGCTTCATCAACTGAGCAGCACACGGTTATTAGCCTACATTTCTTTACAGCACACATTGTGCTGTGTCTGTTTCTATGCATGTGATAGAGTGACACACACCCGCGTGCGCGTGTGCGTGTGTGCGTGCGTGGGTGTGTGTGTTGGAGGGGGGGTAATCTCTCTCTCCCCCCCCCCCCCCCATTGGTGTCTCTCTCCTCGTCTCTCTTTACATAAACAGCTGGGTGGCAAATTAAAGAAAACCCCAGATAATGAGTGTATAGAAACACAACTAATTAATGTGTTTCTATATATTCAGGTGTACTGCATGATACAATTAAGCAATTAACATCCCACCGTGCTCTGTGTCTGTCTCTATAAAAATGCTGAGCAGGCACGGTTGACCTCGATTTTGGATCAAGCTAGAAAGAGAAAACAATAAGTGACTATGAAAGAGGGTTCAATACTGGGCTAGTATTCCCTCACAATGACTGTTCGTTTGGCTAGGTGGAGGAGAGATACACCAGAAGACCATAATGCCACATGCTTCCATATTGAACAGCATTTTCAGCCAGATCCACCACGGCTATGTATTTTCAACAGAAAAGTCACAAGACAGTTGCTTCTCTGTGTCCAGAGGTTAACATAATTGGTAAAGCAAAAACAGAACTCCGTGCCACCGTCACCGCTGGTCTGCCCTTGACCCCGCGGGTGCCGCAGACGGAACCAGCCATGCGGGTCAGCAAGTGCACCTTCTGTGACCCAACACACACGCAGACAGCTCCTCGGCCCGGAAAATGCAAATGAGCCCAGCGTCGTCTCCACCCCTCCTGGCTTTGTGCTTCACTGGAAATCTACTGACACCTCCATCTGTTAGAGATGTGCTGGTGGTGGTGGTGGTGTGTGTGTGTGTGTGTGTGTGTGTGTGTGTGTGTGTGTGTGTGTGTGTGTGTGTGTGTGTGTGTGTGTGTGTGTGTGCGTGTGCGTGTGCGTGTGTGTGTGTGTGTGTGTGTGTGTGTGTTTATTTGCTATGCCTCCTCCAAGCATTGTTGTTGTTGTTGTTGTTGTTGGGGTGGAAACCCTGTCCCCGAATGTCCAAAACAATTTTCAGGAAATGGAGAAAAGAACATTTCATTTATATAATCCACACTTTTTAAATAGCACCAATGGCAATGGCTTGTAGATATGAAAATTAGTTTTCTACATGTAGCCTATGTGACAGAAGGATAAAGGATAAAAATTATTAATATGGTGATATTATTACAACCTGTCTCAGAGCTGCAGAGACCATATCATATGCAGCAATATGATATCTATATGATAATTGTGGTACAAATGGCTGAGCTCTCCGAGTCCCTATTTGCACGCTATTTGCACACATGCACGTGCCACGTCCACGCTCGTGCACGCCTACATACATGCACGTACTCGCACGTGCACATGCACACACACACGCACGGCACACGCATGCACACATGCACACACACACACACACACACGTGTGCACACACTCAATGCATTTGGAGAGAGATGATTTACAACAGCGCAGCTTTGAGAAGTGTTTGTGATTTAGACTCTGTCAGTTGTTTTTGCAGTAGATTATCACACCGGGCCATAAATTACAATGGATCGCAAGGACAATGTCCCGGGTTCCCCTGGATGATGAAGACACTATGTCAGATTGGAAGGCTCAGTAGAAAAAACACACACACACACACACACACACACACACACACACACACACACACACACACACACAATGCCTCTGTCTCTGTCTGTTCCTCTGTGGCCTTTTGCACTGCAGCCCCCGTACGTGTGTCTGGCTGGCTGCAGAGGACAGTTCAGGCGTGGTGCCTCTACTGTCAACCTAGTGAATGGTGGCTCGCTCTGTTTCACATTCCTCACTTACAGTGTTACAATGTTTAGGCCTCACTCACACCTTCGCAAAAAGACTGATGTATGCTTGTTGTATACAAAGGGTGTGATACATCTTGTCCCAATGCATTTCCAATGGGAATCACATGCATTGACACAACATTTGTGTTGTATGAGGGGGAGGGGGGCAGTCGAAACACAGCCGAAAGCCATACAACAGCTTGTAGTCCAAAATGTTGTATATCAAACCATGTGACTTCCATTGGAAATGCATTGGGGCGGCCATGACACTTACATCTTGCTTACATCTAGCATGCGTCAATGTTGCGGAGGTATAGGGCCCGCACACCATTCTTTTGGTAAATAATTACTTTAAATAAAAAAATTATGTCACTGGTATAGGCAGGTTTCTGAACTGTCCACACCCCTCCTATGAGACACAGAGTGAGTAGACAACAATGTTAGGGCCATATTAAGATAGGGGATGTCATCCTTTAAGTAAAATCCTCCATGTTAACATACTGTACAGACCGGGGGCATTGTTTTTGTGCGATTATTTATGCCAAAATATATAATAACTGTGTTCGATTATATATCCACAAAGAACATTAATAAAGTGACACAGTTTTAGTCAAAACAAGGTAGATTTCTCACTGCAAACATCAACCTTGAATGAGGCAAATACATTTGTATAAATTGTTTATTGTTCATGCTCCCATGCAGTATGATCTGAAGTGTAAACCTTTACCCAACTGGACCCTATGAGTCCATGCACTTTCTCAGAGATACTGTTGGGGGTGCACTGCTGTAGAATACAGCACGGTTACTACAAACAATCAGAACAGTCTTTTCTTTCAAGGTCAAGGTCAACTTTGCAGTCATAAAAGAAGGCTTCCAAAGGCAAATAAAAGCAGACATCAATAAAAGAAAAGATCCTGAAAATCCTATTAATATAAAACGACAGGCCACGGGTGTCCATTGTGGCCTCATTCTTTCATTTTCTGGCAGTATTTATTTATTTGTGCAAAAGTTTTATTGACTTCATTTCCAGCTGCGGTACCAATCCTCCCAGGGGCATTAACTGGTCCTCATCATGTAGAACATGGGATTGGCTCAATAAATATTATGTTGCCTTGCATCAGGGCAGCCTGTTCATAAGTAGACAAGACAATGGATGGGAGATGTCTTCACCCATGTAATCTACCATGCAGTCTGCATCAGTTGGAACAGTTTGGACTTTAATTGTGAGTTGCAGCTTGTGAAAACCAAACTGCGATGCTATATCTGATGAGGCTCTCTAAAGACAGCCTGATAATACACTATTTATGATCAACATCGCAGGACTGCTGTAATTGGCTGCAGTAACCGTTGAGCTAATTTGATACCATGAATATCGCTAACTGGCCTAAGAACAGTTGACAATTGACACTTAGTGATTCGGCCACGCCTTTGAGCTATGTCAGAATTTCCCAAGACTAGAGAGCCCCAGGTCCCTTCTCTCCTGGGCTCTATTCTGCCACTTGCATGGGTCCTGAATCTGATAGAGGACTATACGCCTCCATGTGGGTCAGCACAGCTAGACCTGACAACGCAGGTCTCAGGTCTGCCTGTGGCTATACTCCAGGCCAGAGGGCTTGTCTGCTGGAGATTAATAGCCCCCCGAGTAGGACACTCCTTGAGTGTGAAATACAGCTCATCTGCATGGCTGGAGCGCTGATTTAACCCTGTCAGTGTCTGCAGAGGGCTCTCATCTACTCTCCCGACCGACCGCTCCCGGGGCAGAGCACGGCGGTCATCAGGCTCCCGAGAGTACGCCCCCACCCTGACTCTGGCCCTTCTCGGTCTCCTCGTGCGTGTGCGTGTGCATGTGTGCATGTGCACGTGTGCGTGCGTGCCTGGAACGACTTTATATTGATCCCTGCAGGGAAATTCAGGTGTCGTATATAGCAAAAGCAACATGAAACACACAGGATACAGTAGATAAATTATTACGATAGATGTGAATGAATGAATCATGAAAGGAGAGAGCCGGGGCACAGCGGTCATCTTCGAAGCTTTTAATGGGTCCAAAGACAATTACTTACATTTTGACAGCACTCGAGTTATTCAGAGTGTGAAGAAGACACTGTTCTCTCCAAACGTCAGTATAATTATCTTTTCTCCTATTAAACGTTTTTTAAGATGACCTGTGTGCTCCATCTCTCTCCCTTACGTTCTTTGGTCCCTATAGTCTGAGAGCACTGGGCCTCATCCTTATAATAGGTTTCAGTGCATGAACTCTCAAGTTTTAACATAATGTGTGTATTCTATAAATGCATATATAAATATAGGTATAATATCACTATACATGTTAACAGACATGAATGATATAATGTAGTATATTTCTTTTATAAGATTTATTTTGGGGGGGGCTATACTGCCTTTATCTATAGAGTGCAGAAGTCCTGACATCACTCGCTCATCCCCTCGATTCCCCTGGTTTACGGAAGTAATTTGCATACTGTGTATTCTACTTTGGATATGTCCTCTTACAACTCCTTGAAAGCCTGTAACTTGAATTCAAATGAAAGCTCCATCAATCCAGACTGTAAGACAGAACAACCCTCTATCAGGTATGTTTCAGAGATATAAAATAATACTACACTTAGTGGGTCAATTAAATACAAGTTTATTACATTTATTTGATTCATTTAATGACATTAAAATGTAAGAGATTGAAACGGTCAGAGTAAACATTTAATCAAATTACTATTTTCTTGCATTATAAGGTCCAGGAACCTTTTTTATTTTATCAATGGCTATGTTGTTCATTGTACTAAATGATCCTGTAAATGTGAACAAGACAGAACAAAGAAAACAGGACTTAAAAGTGGGAATATGGAAGCACAAATAACTCAGACTGTATGGCAAATCCTGTTTGTTCTCTATCGTATCAGAGACTATCTCTCCACCCAACATATTTCATATGTATGGGGAATGTCCCCACCTCACTTGTGACGTGGATACCTCTTTAAGACACACCAGTGCACTGGCACGCACGGGTATATAAGGCCCAGGTGGTGCGTGATTACACTGCTTTTTTGATCTCCACCGAGCAGTCCAAGACGTGGTCTCCTCAACGGAAGTGCAGAGCAAGTTATCAACAATAACTGCATTTTTTTAGACTTTTTGAAAAGCAACTACTCACGAGTTCTGGCAGCCGGATTAATCCACTGCTGGAGGCAGGTTAGAGAGCTGGCGTGGATCGCTCCTCTCTGGATTGCTGTCACACAGCTCGTTTGTAGGTATAGCAAACAAAAACAGGGTAACACCAGCCAAAACACCGTTACAGGCGTATTGCTGACATAGTGTTAGTTTACGCGTCCTGTGGTGTAGCCTGTCTGTCGACCTGTGGGCAGGGACACAGACAGGACCATTGGCTCTGTAATCCTGTAAAGCAGCGGAATAATCGCACTATACGTTTGTATCACTGGCTTGGTGTCAGTTAACGCATCCGTGATGCATATTCCGTGGGCTGGAGTGGACCTGCGGTTGGCGCAGCGAAACATCAGCCCCGCTATAGGATCATTGGCTCTGTAATCCTGTAAAGCAGTGGAATAATCACACTATACGTTTGTATCACTGGCTTGGTGTCAGTTAACGCATCCGTGATGCATATTCCGTGGGCTGGAGTGGACCTGCGTTTGGCGCAGCGAAACATCAGCCCCGCTATAGGCTTATCATTTAACACAGCACACTATACACTAGTGTATAGTATACAGGCGTATTGTCGCTGGGGCGGCTTCCGCGTCTTTGGTGCTGTGTTCTTTTGCTTCGCCTCGTGAGAGACAGAGCTCCCTGGGGTGTATTGCGGCTAAAGCCGTTCACACACCCTGGTGTAGACTGCGTGGTAGAACCCGTACGGACGGGGGAAGCCACGGAGCAAGCTTATCCTCCGAACCGTGGGTCCTGTCAGTCATAGACAGGACGAGCTAATTCCACAACAAACAAAGTTTGGTCTCCAGTGCACGGTGATATATCGTAGGGTAAATTGTTGCCTGGAAAGTCGAGGGAGACTCTCATAAATCCCTGTTCTAGTGGACCAAACAGTGGAAATTGGTATACGTATATACACTATATAATGCAAAACGTTTGGAGCAGAGTGTTTGTCTCCAACTCAAACACTCTGTGTCTCAGTGCAGCTAGGAAATTCAGGTGCAACCTCCTCCAGAGAGAGAGAGAGAGAGACTATAGAACTCAGCTGGCTGTTGTTTAGTTATTTTTCTATTTGGAAAGATCCCCATTAGCTGATGCCATGGCAGTCAGCTAGTCTTTGGGGTCCACATGAAACATGTTACAGAGAAAAAAAACAACACATGAATATCAATATGTGACTGAGAGACAGCAGTGTAAATTGCACATAGGGTAAATTGTGCCCTCACTTCTCAAGCACATTACTATACTCCCCGTTTTTTGAGCATGTTTAAGCAATTAAATTTGTATATATTTAATATAACATATTAAAATAATAGTGTATATAGGTATTGAATTAAATGGAAACAGCAGGGGTTTCTCTGGGGCTGCGTGGGGCACATATGCCCACAGAGGATGGCCATGACCAGTGGGTGACCTGTGGGTTCCCTGGTCATGCTGATAGCAGCTCATGAAGATCCTGACTCCTGTATGTTTTTCTTCCTCTTGCCAGTTGAGGCTAGGAGGAATGAAGGAATCCGACGGCCATATAACACACTATACAGGGGTATTGCTGGCGGGGCGCCAGTTTACGCTCCTGTGGTGTAGCCTGTCTGTCGATCTGAGTGCAGTGACACAGACAGGACCAGTGGCCCGGTAATCCTTAAAGGCAGTGGAATACAACGCACTATATGGGTGTATTATTGGCATGGCGTCAATTCACGCATCCATGCTGCATATTCTGTGGGCTGGAGGGGACCTGCGAGTGCGCAGTGAATATAGTTGTGTATATTCGTACGTCTCTAAATGTTTTGATGAATTGAAGATGGTGGGCCCTATTGTAAACAAGTGTAATGCTTTATGGTATCGCCCACTCTCTGTTAACAGTATTTGTATTGAGTTGTACTCGAAATGTACTGTAATTCTGCAAGCTGTTAGTAAATCAGTAAATCAATCAATCAAAACAACAGCCCGGCCAGGCTATAGCATTAAAACGCACTATACAGGCGTATTGTCGCTGGGGCGACTTCCGCATCTGTAGTGCCGTGTTTTTGCCTCGCCTCGTGAGAGAGAGCTCACTTGAGTGTATTGCGGCTAAAGCCGTTCACGCACTCCGGTGTAGACTGCGTGGTAGAACCCGTGCGACGGGGGACGCCACGGAGCAAGCTCATCCTCCGAACCGTGGGTTCTGTCATAGACAGGATGAGCGTATGGCTGCCGTGGCAGTCAGCTTTCCGCGTTCAGGTGTAGTAGCGCACTATACAGTGTATAGGACGTGCTGAGTCTGCCAGGAGCAAGCCCTGAAATCACAGCCATTTGCACACTACTGTATATACGGCGTATTGCTGACCGTGTCAGCTCACGCGTCCGTGATGTAGTTTCGCCAATGTTGGCAACTCGAGTGTGCCGCGGCTGTCGGGCGGAATACTCTGTACGGTGTATCACGGCAAGGCCGTTCACGCACCTATAGGTGTAAACTTGCATGGTATAATCCGGTTACCGGTTCGAAACCACAAAGTAAGCTCCTTCTCATCCCGAGAATGCACTATGGCTATCTAGGCACAGCTAGTCAACACAGGGTTATTCTGTCACTGCTTCAGCACCGGCTTATATGTGGCACTTATGTGACCATTAGGGCCCGGACCTTATTGAGGAGCTGCAGCGACTGGCTTTCAGGCTCCCCAGGCAGTGGCAGCAGGCATGCTATTGATGCCCTTTGGTGAGGTGCCGTCTGTGGCAGCCCCAGGCCAAGCTGCGATAGGAGGACAAGCTCCCCCACGCTGCCTATTGAGCCACCGGCCATGTTTGGCCAAAAGGCCAGTGCTTTGCTACAGCATCCTAAGGAGGCTGTGGAGGTGCACAGGAGGTGCAGGAATGCTCCGGCAAGGCCATGAGTAGCCTGCCTCGGTCACCCCTCAGGCTGTGCAACCCCAGTCAGGTTTGGCAGTTCCAGGGACCTACGGGTCCGGTTACAGGCCAACCGGCAGGGTATGGCTAAAATGTGCTCGGCGGGCTAAGCCCATACCTCAGTCCTGACAGTTAAGGCCCCAGACCCCACCCGCTGTCTCTCGGGACAGCGGTTGTCCTGGAAGACAATTCAGGTGGACCCCTGGGTGGGTTCCACTATGTCTTCGGGAGGGTGGGGTGCTGCTTACAGCACTCCCGGCAAGGAAGGGCTGAGGGTCTTACAGGCCATCCTCCAAGGCGACTGGCTTGCCATGCTCGACCGGGGATGCTTATTCTCAGATCCCGGGTCTGACGCACTGACCGGCTTGTCTTAGATGACAGAACCTTCGAGTCCCGTGTCCTCCCATTCGGCATATGTCTAGCCCCCCGATTGGACATAGTCCTTGGCGGGAGGGCCTTTGCATCCTAAATTGGATAACTGAATGGTGTGTGCTCGCTCAGAGGTGCAGTGCCACAACAACGTGGCCAGGCACCTGCAGCACTTTGGGCACCTAGGCCGGCACCTCAACAAGAGGCCTTGCAGGCGTCAACTCTCACAGTCCGCAGCGCTCCTCGGCATGTGTTAGAGGGCAAAGCAGGGACTCTGTCCCTTGCTCTAGTGAGTCGGGCCACCCTCAGGTTGTGCCTCCGCCCCTTAGGGCTGAGGGCAATCATGGTGCACTTTGTGCCTCCGGCTCTTCTGAACATGCAGCCAGTGCATTATCTGTCATTCACAGTCATGCACTACGTGGGCGTATCGTTGACAGCGTCAGTTTACACGTTCCACGTTGTTCCAGCGAATTCACACTGCTGTTCACACAGCAGAATGTGACGAGACTGTCAGGGGTGAGCAGAACCACCATAAGGTTGTATTACGGCATGGCCGTTTAAACACCTGGGTGTAATTCTGTGTGTTGGAGACCGGTTGAGCTCCCTCCTCATCCAGAGGTAATCGTGTGGCTAGGCCAGGGATCTGGCAACATGGCGGGCCGCTGTCCCACACAAGGGCGACACAATAGTCACCCAGTTGGTCCTCATACCGTTCATCCCTCACACAATAGGCCAGCAGTCCCTCCTCGGGGAGTGGTATTGTCTGCCTTACGGCATGAGCCAATTAAGCCCGTGGAGACTTGGGCTGCAATGGCTTCTCACAGGACAGCATTCTTGCTGTTAGCACTGCAGTGTCAGCCACAAGAATGTCTCTGTCAGTGAGGGGTGCTGCCGCTTCCTACATGGCAATGCTTAGGTGTTGTCGCCATCAATCCCTGCATTTTGCCTACGGCCTGATCAGAGTGTGAGCCAGTCAGTCTATTGATTTTCACCCTTCCCACCCTCCTATAAGCAGGGTGGTGGAGCAGGGTAAATGGGCCTAACTGTCTTAGGCAGATAGTCTCCAAGACTGGACTTCACTCATTGGCTTGTGAAACAATCCAGCAGGCATATAGGTGGGCAGGCAGGCCAGCCCCAACGGGAACATGTGCACATTCCACACAAGGCCTCGCTGCCGCATGGGTTTACGGCGAGATGCCCTCCAATCTGAGTTTTGTGGGACAGCCTCTTGATCGATGCTGTCAGCATTTATCAGGTTCTACCATTATGTGGTATCAGTGTGGCATCCAGCACCCTTCTCACTGGGTGTGTGCTTAGCTCCGCAGCATAAACGCGATGGGAACTATGCACAAAAACGAAGGCCATCCACTTTTTACTTGTAAAACCGTGATGTGACATAAGGATCATTCCGGTTCAGAGAACAGGGCTTCAACAGTCAGCTGACCGAGTGTTCGGCAGGCTGACTTGAGCGGGAGCGCAGGCCCTGCAGACTGCAGTAACCTCGTTACAAAGAAAGGAAGAGCATTTCCTGAAGGGTGCCCTGAGGCCCAGAGGAGCTCAGGTTAGGGACCCAATCAGGCCCATCTGGGGTTAGCTCCGGAGGCTCTACGACCTTTAGTCAGTGAGCGTGACATGCTCAAGACAGCAGTCTTGTCGGTGTCACATCTGCAAGGAGAAATGGGGGAGTTGCGAGCTCTGTCAATCCATAATGAGCTCTGCAGGCCTATGCCGGATGATGGTATAGTCTTGCCCCAAACCGGCCTTTCTCCCCAATGTTTTCAAAAGGGCACGTCTCAATCAGGTGATTGAGCTCTGTCCTACCATCGTCATACAGACAGTAGACATACAGAGACGGAGTCGGTCCTCACTCTGCCCTATTGGAGCATTAGATTCGTATGCCAGGGCCACACAAGGCCCACAGAGTAACGAACCAGCTCTTTGAGTGCTTCAAGTGAGAGTGCATGGATCACAGAGGTTATCCAGCACACAAACAGGTAGGAGTACCAGTGCCGCCTGGAGGGCAGGCACACTCCACCTGGGGACGCTGTGGAAAGGTGCGTCTCTGACAGACCTGCACAGCGGCGACATAGTCTACTCCGTCTAATGTACATTCACCCGGTTATACCGGCTGAACATGCAGCATTCGCTCCCTTCGGGGAGTTGGTCTCGCATGCTACTCAGCGGTGGGTGTCATTGTCACCTTCACCAGTCAAGCCAGCCTTGCGTCTAGTGGGCTGGCTTGGGCGGCCCTTCACCCCTGTGGTCTCTGGCCTTAGCGTCTTGCAGGGCCGGGCTCTGGGTGGCGCCTAGCGCCTGAGCATTTGGCGGCGGATGGCGTCTGGCTGTCCGGCCGTTCCAGGGGTTGTAAATACATTACATTGAACATACATGATGAATCATTCCAAATTCAGTATGTGCTGGGTCGAAGCCCACTGGTGTTGTCTTTGGGGTTCTGGGACTGCTTCGCTTCCTCACGAGGTGTCTTACAGAGTTCCCCATACATATGAAATATGTTGGGTGGAGAGATAGTCTCTGATACGATAGAGAACGTGTGGTTACGTGGTAACCTATGTTCTCTGAGTGAAGAGACTATCTCTCCACCTCGATGTCGCTCAGAAGCGGTGTCGATCAAGTAAACCAGTGTAATCACGCAACACCTGGGCCTTATATACCCGTGCGTGCCAGTGCACTGGTGTGTCTTAAAGAGGTATCCACGTCACAAGTGAGGTGGGGACATTCCCCATACATATGAAATATGTTGGGTGGAGAGATAGTCTCTTCACTCAGAGAACATAGGTTACCACGTAACCACACGTTCCTCACGTACGATCTTTAGGACATTAAGGGTATTCAGACATCATCGACCTATCTGCATTGGTTGCTGTGGTAACGACATAATTAAACAGCCATGAGTAATGCTTAATGCATAGGAAAATAGCAGATCTGCAATTTCACCACACATTGCTTTGTGCTGTGAGCATGTATCAGCTATATTTTCATCAACACTGTCATCACCGACACCTTGTGTGATGACCTCAGGCTTTCAGGCAACAACAAAACAGCATACAATGGAGGAATGAAGATCTGTCACCTGATCTGTCAAATCTGTGTTGCCAGATTTTGCAAGCAACTATAGGTCAACAAAGACAAGCCTAAAAGAGCGACCATGAGCACATGCACGCACGTGCACACACCTATATACCTATGTATGTGTGTGTGGTTCTGCACTTGGGTCCAACACAAAAAATTGCTGAACTACAAGTTCAGAATGCGTGGAATGCATTGTGACCTATTTGATCGTCTATTTGGGCTGCTTTTCTATAACATTTTATTGAAATGTGAAGAATGATTACAAGGTTTGTGCCTGCGTTGTGAGCAGTGTTGTATATCAGCCAACCTTTCTGACATGAAGTGCCGTGTTATTATTGTCTTGATAGTCAGTGTGTCATGTCAACATATATGTTGAATTATGACACCACATGATAAGAACAATTCCAACCAACATACAGTATGTTGATTGTCCATAAATATAACATGTATTTCTTCTTCTAGACTATTTTCTTTCACATCAGGACATTGTAATTATCATTAGAAATAATGCACCTACTGTATCTCCTCAGTCAGAGTTCAGGTTGAATGAATATAGAATTATAATGTATAGGATTTGCATGCATTTGAGAAAGAAAAATCGGAATAAAAGCGGCCATATGTTTTCCCGGCACCCCAGAGCTCCTATTTTGAAGGAATTGCGGAAATGATTGTGTTAATGAAGTGGTTGCACCACTTAAAAATCCTTTCACACTGTGCCATCCATGCCTAAGGTTGCCTACCCCTGTTGTATATTATACACTGCTCACAACGCATCATGACCTTGGCAATTTTGCTATTTTCAGGTTGTTGTTGTTTTAGTTTTGTTGTACATTTCACAATAGGGGGCTGCAGCTAGAGGCATAAATGTTTGGGAGACCTTAATGGAAGAGTTTGCCCTATAAGTAATGCTTTGCTCGATCTGCCTCTGAACCAAGCAACACAGCTGAGCTTGAATACATTTGCCAAGGTTTCAGGTGAACTTCAGCATAAATCTGGATGGAGGCTTATTGGAGTCTAATGGGTATGCTCTCTTTGTGTGGACTCTCTCTCGGTCTAAACGGTAATAAAAATAGCCTAACTTGTTTTTTATTTAGCTCTCTAACCAGTACTGTATAATGCATCTATTTGAAACCTTGAAATCAGAGCATCAATAACTGTAGTAATAGTAATGTGTAATGTGTAATGTGTGCATGCGTGCATGCGTGCGTGCGTGCGGTTTTTCATTTCTCTAGGGTGTGGGCATGCCCTTTGGCATGACTTTGACTTCCGAGGATCTGACTTTGAGATTTTGAGATCTTATGACCTTGAACGTTGCCAGAGAAAATGCGCTCAGAACCCAAGATGCCATGTCTATACTTTTACTTTATGGTAAGTTCAGGGTTTTAACCACCATTTTAAGCAAGTTCTCATAACAGTAAAACATATTTGCCTACTATTTAGTCATTTCTTATATATATACTTAATCCCGCAAAATGATGTAATGGCAATTCAAGTTTCTGACACATGAGAAAACCAGACATATTGTACCAAGCCTCCCAAAGAACATAGTTATAAACTGTTGACTCAATAACCATTCATGTATTCACTATTTGTCATGCACAGGCGTTTTCAATATTTATAGTGAAATAGTAGGATTTTAAAGTGTTTCTAAAACATGAGGCAAACAGTTTACTGTTTTTGTTTGCGACCATAGGCCGCAGATTACTATGAAAACCTGCAAAAACCTGTCAGTCGGTCACGCCTCCATATATGGTTATCAGTCCATCACGCCTCGGGACATCATGCCTGGTGACATTATGTCTCCATATATGACCGTCTCGGCGTCTCCATATATGAAATGAAACCCTACATGGAGAAGACTGGATCATCACCTATAGTCCTATATGGCATAGCATATGGAGCCGGCCAGAACTCTACATCTGACCTCAGACCTCAAAACCTTAGATCTCTCATGTGCTGACCTGTTCTGACATTCCACATCCTTCCCCATCCGCCCTTCCTCTTTGATGTCTCCCTTTTGACCGATACCTGTCCACAACAGTCCCGAAAATGTATTCCCGGCCCTACCTGGGCCCTCATCAAACCCTGCCCCCGCTGCCACCCTTAGATCTCCATATAATTATGGAGTTGACCTGTTCTCATTCCATATGTTGATCTGACCTCATCAAACCCTGTACACTCAAGACACACTCCATATAATGGCCAGACCTCATCAAACCCATCTCCATATATGGAACTGACCTGTTTTGACATTCCATATGTTGATCTGACCTCATCAAACCCTGTACACTGAAGACACAAGCTCCATATATGGCCAGTACAGAATTCATTCCATATGTTGATCTGACCCCATGCCAAAGCGCCAGCCCAGCAGTCTGCCGTCACCCAGGCGGATGCGTGCACACGTCTTACTGGTCATACTCCGTTTAGCCTAAGCAATTTAACCACCGTGTCTATACTTTGGGCGTGCCAATATAGGCAGAGGTTACATGATGAATGTATTCACTGAACTTTACTATAGGAGTCTAGGAGCCTTTGACATTTTGATTTGCCAGCTCTTACTTTCTCCAGGAACAATTATTGCCACCTGAAGCACTTCACCTCTGGAGGGCGCCCCACTATGACTCCACTTCAGGGTGCAACCTCTGGCTACCCTCTGAAATACTGCCTTTGTGGTAGGAGCACAACCATGCATGTTATACCTTCTGTTTAGCCCACACACCATATACTATGTTAGTATATATTCAACGAGAACATCACCCAATCCTATTCTCCCGTAACCAGACAATCAGAGATCACTGCCATTCTGCCAACATATCTACTCTAAATTCATGAATGGATTTGGAAAACCAGCAGTAACAAACTGCTTTGAAAAGCAGTACTGGTGCCATCCCTTATATGTCTTTGCATTGATTTTCATGATGTAATATATATAAAAAGAATGAGTTAGCTAAATTCCTATCTGCTTCAAATATGATGTAGCGTTAGCTAAATCATTCTGAAATGGGCAATTTTTATTTATTGTAAATATAATGGTTAGCTCCACGCCGAAAACATGGACAAGCTCACAGCGTATTGCGATGTGATGCCTTGTGAGCGAGAATTACACTCTGTCTCCTAACAGCATCGCGGGATACGTGCAACATAAAGTACCACTACGTGAACCAGGAGAAGCCGTGGACTGAAGCCCAGCATTACTGCAGAGAACACTTCAAGGACTTGGCCACCATTATAAATGAAGATACCATGGCTGAAGTGATAGGCGTAACAGGAAATAGTCCAAACTTCTGGATTGGGCTTCATGGCAGCTGGGAGTGGTGTCTAGATGACAAGGACTTTTATGGTGATGGAGAGGCCGACTTCAGATATTGGAAAGATGGTAACCCAGATTTTGCTAATGAGCAGTCTTGTGCCCAGATAGATAAAAGCAAGAATTGGAGAGACGCTCCCTGCACAAAACATTACGTGGTGATATGCTACAGCAATGGTGAGAGACACAACCTTTCACAGTAGAGTTGAAACTGTCATGCATCGAAACTGTATATGAACTTATTATGTTAAACTTGTGTTTCCCTCTAAATCTGATATAATAACCAATTATCATATTCATTTCATTATCTATTGTATTATACACATTTGATCTAAGATCATCTAAAAGATCGCAACCTTATTTGGTGGTTTGATAAATCTAATTTACCATGATGCTTTTATGAATTCACAAAGCTAAACAAAAAGCCACACATGTAATTAATGAGATAGCACTCCAGTATGTATCAGTGGATATGTTTTACCCAGCGGATATTGCCATTTCTCTATAATGTTGAGCTATGAGGGTAATAAAGTGAAATAAATGTATCTTATAATCTGTCTACTTTTCTGTAAACCTGCATGCACTGAGAAAATGCATGCTAAAATACTAATAGGCTTGATTTCATGCTATTATTCTTTGTGTGTCCAACAGCTTCTAACAAAAGCATACTGGTGGACACCCCGATGAGCTGGTTTGATGGCCAGAAATACTGCAGGGAGAAATACACGGACCTGACCAGCATTCGAAACGAAGAAGAGAACACCCTGGCCTCCAGTTTATTGGACGCGACCGAAGCAACACATGCGTGGATCGGCTTGCAGAGAAACTGGATGTGGTCTGACCAGCTCGACTCGCCATACAGGAAGTGGGGTCATAAGCAGCCTGACGGTGACACAGTACCAGGCGACAGGCACGAGAAGATGTCGTGTGCGTCCGTTTCGAATAACAAATGGAAAAATACTAATTGTTCAGAGAAGCTTCCTTTTGTCTGTTACGAAGGTGAGTTCTCTTGAGAAGAAGTGGAGGAAAAAGTACTCAATTGTTTTACTTAAGTAAAAGTATCAATACTGCAATGTAGATGTGCTCCGTTACAAGTAGAAGTCCCGTATTCAAAATATACTTGAGTAAAAGTACAAATACCTCAAAATTGTACATAAGTGCAGTACTTAAATGTACGTATAGTTACTTTCCACCACTAGAAGAAGCCATGTGCCTCTGTTTGAAAATAGAGTAAAGTACTGACTGTGTACAGAGAAGCATTATTTTGTTTGTTGTGAAGGTGAGTGCATGTTGTTAATTCACCATTTTAAATAATGCACATAAGCAAGTGCTTGCATGCATTATAATAATGTAGAATATTAATAGGGTAATAGTTATAAGTGTAGTTTGAAGGACTGAACAGCGCTGCTTTATCCATTCAGTGGTTCCAGTTGTTATGAAGAGGGTGGTGAAGATCCAGCTGAGTCATGCAGGAAGCTCGTTGAACCTGAATGAACCTGCCACCCGGGAGTCCATCTTGGAGCAGGTGAGTGATGTCATGTGGGATCACATTCAGAGATCCTCTCTGTTTAGACTACATAATGACAGTGATAGTCAACCTTCTTCATTTCAAGGACCTGCAGTCTCATCATGCATTAGGCCACAGATATATGTACGCACCATTTGATATGATTCTATTTATCTCAGAGACCCCAGTACAACACTGTAAAATCCTGTGTTCATTAATCTCGGGGAGTGTACAAATGGAACAAAATGGACCCGCGGGCTCATACATTTTGAAATATGCATTTATAACATAAATAAAACACCTGTCACGTTCGAATGTATAAGCAAGGAGAAGGCTGGCTTCTCTTTGCACAGTATCTGTCATACTAGGCGGCTCTTTAGATGCCCAGACGGCTTATCTACCCATTCAGCTACAGTATGACTCACGGCTACATGCTAGCAATGCAGGCCCATAGAGTATCTGAAATACGTTCATACATGATGCATCGAATGTAAAACAAACGCAAGGCTTACCAAAATTAGCCCACGGTATCTAAATGCATACATGCAGTACATTTCTCTAAATATTTCTTTCAGATCAAGAACAGAATGGCAGAACAAGGCCATTATGGAGAGTTAAAGATGAGCTGGAAGATCCAGCCAGATGGAAAGATCTTCCACAAGAAAGATGTCTGTGAAGATGATTCAGAATAGTTGAAAGTAGAGTCTCAATGCTAAGTTCCAACTATAGACACGAGACATACAGTACACAGATACAAACGGATATATAAATACATACATATATACACAAATAGCTTGCTCACCCTCTTCCACCTACCCCACCCCAACCACCACATAATCAGCTGTTACACAATGGAGATAAGGCCACAGTGCAAATACATCAGTGTCATTATTGGTTACCGTCGGGTTAGAAGCATAGACAAGTTGAGTCTAGATGTAAATATAAGGAGGTCCTGAAGATACTAAATGATGAGATGGATCTAAGAGATAGAGGGAGATTGTTCCAACCAAATGCTGCTTCATAGCAGAAAGACCTCCGCCCAACCACATTGGAGATTTGGGGGATTTTAAAGTAAGGGTATATTGTAGATGTCTTAGTGGATATGTCGAGGTAGACTGAGTCAGGTACTGCTTCAAGTACGCAGGGCACCTAAAATAAATGCATTTATAAATGAAGAGAAACCAATGTACAGTAGTTGCCGTCTTGCTTTAGGCTGCAGCCAATTGAGTGATTTGTACATGAGGCAGTGGTGGGTATTATGGGCATACTCTATACATTATATACATTGTGTGTGTGTGTGTGTGTGTGTGTGTGTGTGTGTGTGTGTGTGTGTGTGTGTGTGTGTGTGTGTGTGTGTGTGTGTGTGTGTGTGTGTGTGTGTGTGTGTGTGTGCGTGTGTGCGTGCGTGCGTGCGTGCGTGCGTGCGTGCGTGCGTGCGTGCGTGTGTGCATGCATGTTTTCTCTGCACATTTACTTTTCTTATGTGGAAAGTGTAATTTATCAGTTTAAGCATAGCATTTACCAGTTTGTACAACATCTGAGATCAATGTTTTCTATCTATATCTTATATCTTGTTTTGCTTTGTATCAGTTATGATTGTGCAATTGTACTTTTCTCTGTGTGCTCAATAAACTTTCAAACTACGGTGTGACACTGCCTTACAATTTACGATGTACTTTAGCAGATCATGCTCTCCAGAGTGACTTACTGTACAAGTTAATGTAAGTAAATGTCATGAACTTTACTTACTTTATTTGTTTATTTGGACAGGACAATGCATATTAATGGACGTCACATGGACGTGAATACACCGGATATAGCACAGTTGCTAATTTTCATCCGCAGTCCTCACAAGAAACACAAAACGGAAAACAGACAGGCAAACAGTGGAACACATTTACATAACATTACATAGGGAACACAGCATAAAAAAAAGAAATACACCTAAAATAATCATGAATGGTTGCAGCTTTGATTTTCAAGCAACCATTTTTTCAGATTAAATTTAAAAGATGGAAATGTAGCACAATCCCTTATACGCAGAGGAAGGCCATTCCTTGCTACACAACCCTGTACTGAGAGGGCATTTTGGCCGAATGTTGTTTGCCGGTGCGGCACTTCGCAGTCTCTTCGAGTGGTTGCTCTGGTACTGATTCCCCTATCAGGCTTCACACACACACACAGGTCAACAAACGATAGTAAATTGGCACCTGGACTGCAAAGAAAAACTGTTACTCAAAGAAACTAGGATGCCACGTAAACAAATCAGACAGACCTAGCATAAACAACATGCAAACTACAACAATTTTTTTTTTAGCATTTGTAGTCATACCCTGAAGAAGGCAACCTGCTTGCCGAAACGTTGGTTTAATAAAGTGACTACGAGCTGTGCAGCCTAGGCTCTATCCCTTCTTAGTCAAAGTTTTATCTCCTGCGGTCAGCACCTCCCCACTACTGGTGTGCGCTCCTACCTTTTTGTTTGTAGCATTTGTAGTCAAGCATTATTATAGGTATAAATCATAATTATGGTATCTAAATAACATAGGCTATCATGACACAGTTGACATACAACAGTATAGAATGACTACAGTAAAGTGAGTACACATTGAAAATATAGTGAAGATGCTTAAACTACATTTGTGGTTCGGACAATGTTGAATTCTCATGGCTTTGGTGTGAGACCAAATTGGATTTATAGTAGAATATGTCTAATCCGCAGATTTAGATGCCGATACCGACAATGTCATGGAAGTCACAGCTTGACTCTTTTTAATGATTTATGATTTTGATTTTGATTCTCTATGAGGGTTTTCTCTTGGCAATATCGGTAGAGGGCGCAGTGGAGTAAGTTCTGGCCAAAAAATGCATTTATACGTGTGGTGGGGGGCTCAAAGTGGCTTTCTTTTTTTTTTTTTTTTTTTTTAAGATATTTTTTTGCGGCTTACGCCTTTTATTGATTTTTGAAGGGACAGACAGTAGGCTGACAGGAAACGGGAGAGAGATGGGGGGATGACATGCAGTAAAGGCCGTGTCGGGTCCGGGAGTCGAACCCGCGGCACACTGCGACTGGATTACCAGTCCGGTGCCCAGACCGTTACGCTACGGCCTGGGCTCAAAGTGGCTTTCTAATTACCATTACCACAAGGCTGGTCTGCATTTCATGCGAGGCAGGAAGCCAATCAGTTCCATAGCCTTAATGCAAGGCAGCAAGAGCAGTAAGGCTATGGACCAGAGCTAATACCATCCTATTAATTTATATGTCAAGGTAAACTCCCCATTTGAATGACTCTAATGGGTGCACTTACTCAAGCCTGGGTGCACTTCCATGCACGTTTGCATAAATCTACTTTGAATAAGTCCTCTTAACAATTATTTGCAAGTTGTTTGCAGCTTGCACACAAATACACAAAGTAAATTATGGACGGGAACAAAATAAAACAATAAATATATGGGCATACTGTATGCGAAGGCTGTGCATTTAAGATGATCCTTTTGAAACTTCTCAAGGGAACTTTGAGACACTTTTTACCCCCCCTCAGATTTAAAGGCTGGTACTACACACCGTAGCCAGACATTTGATCTGAGGTTTAGACCATTTTTTTACCGAATTATATTTGGAGGAAGGAAAAACATACGTGAACATGTCCTTTCCAATTCCAGTAAATGTAGATGCTGACAGATAACACATGGACTTCACATCTTTGTTTAATGATACTATCAGTTCTAATTGTGATTTATTTACCCTCCCATTGGTGTGCCACGCAGCCACGGTAATCTCCTGATTCGAAATCCTCCTACTCAAATGGGTGCACTTACTCAAGCCTGGGTGCCCTTATATACACTTTGCATTATGCTACATTGAATTGAAGTCCTCTGCATAATTAAATGCCTCGAGGTCTAAATAAGTTTATATACAGTAAGCTCAGTTATGACTGTGTGTGTGTGTGTGTGTGTGTGTGTGTGTGTGTGTGTGTGTGCGTGTGCGTGTGCGTGTGCGTGTGTGTGTGTGTGTGTGAGAGAGAGAGAGAGAGGTATGTTTTTCTTTTTCATATTCAGTGGGCCATAAATGAGTAATCTAATGAATATCAGAGTTTGAACGGATCGGTATAAACACATGTACTGAATGAAATGACTTAAATTACTTAAGTTCCAGGAGACGTGTGTTTGTCTTTATCTAGTTCTAAATGTCAAAGATACTTGGGGGGAGGGTTTTTGTGAGGGGCATCTGGCTTTTGAAATGACGTCAATTAAGTCTCTGGATATTGAATTTAGTTTGTTTCGGGCACTTTAATCCTAGCCTAGAACACTAAACATGGGTGATTTTCACCCGGACGATTATATTTTTGCAATTTTCATAATTTTGCTGATCTGTTTGGTGATAGCGTGATAGAGAAAAATCCAATACACCCATTGTGGGTGTATTGAAATAGTGTTTTTGTGAAAAGTCATAATGAAATATTAAAGAAGATTATACCTACAAGTTGCCATGTATTGCTGTACTGAAATATATTTTGATGAGAAATATGTTTTATGGAATGAAAGTGAAGATGCTTAAACTACATTTGTGATTCGGACAATGTTGAATTCTCATGGCTTTGGTGTGAGACCAAGTTGGATTTATAGTAGTGGTTTGACTTATACAGTGTATGTCTAATCCGTTTTAGATACCGACAATGTCATGGAAGTCACAGCTTGTCTCTGTTTAATGATTTATAATTGTGATTTATTTGATACCATCCTATTGATTTGTGTGTCAAGGTAAACTCCCCATTTGAATGACTCTAATAGGTGCACTTACTCAAGCCTGGGTGCACTCCCATACACTTGTTTGCACCAATCTGCTTTGAATAAGTCCCTTTAATTTAACTATAATTTGCAAGGTTTTTTTGCCGCTTTGGTAGTTAATAGTTCTGAAAGCTTCATGGGCAAAGATAATCAACTTCAAAATCTAAAAAAAATAGGTCATAACGACCTCTCAGGAGTGTTGGAGCTTGTAACATGAATGTCCCGTCACCATTATGAATAAATGCTTAGTCCTGAATGTGTGAGAGAGGAATATTTGGTGGGCCAATAAATAGTTAGAGTAATCAAATTAATTTAACAGATTGAAGGGATCCACATTACTGTGAAACCACGTTGGATTTGGACTATAGTGTCGTCTAGAGACCTATTATGATCTATCCAATAGCAAATTTAGATGCTGACACATACTGAAACACATGGACTTCACAGCTTCACTTTGTTTAATGATACTATCAGTTCTAATTGTGATTTACCATCCCATTGGTGTGCCACGGTAAACTCCTGATTTGAATTCCTTCTCCTCAAATGGGTGCATTTACTCATGCCTGCGTGCGCTCCTATACACTTGTTTGCATCTAGAGATTATGCTACTTTGTTTGAATAAGTCCTCTTTGCATTATTTTCCAGTTGTTTGTATTGTCGGTGCCATGCAGGTGGTTAGGGTCTTCCTCTTTTAAAGCCTGTAACTTTCCAGAGCAAAGTTCCAGAGTTCAGAGAGAGAGAGAGAGAGAGAGAGAGAGAGAGACTGAGCATAATCCTCTATCAGGTATGTTTTTCTTTTTCATATATAATATAAGAGTTTGAACGGATCAGTATACTACTCATACTGAATGAAATTACTTTACTTACTTACTTACTAATCAGCCCAGGCGAAAAATAAATATATTTATTCCATACTTAAGTACACTTTTAGCACAGAAAGTATGTTAAATGTATACTTGTAGTGTCTCTAATCATATTAATAGTACATTTTTGCTAAATATAATATAAGTGAACATAAATTAATTTGTGATTTAGCACATTTGTGATAAGTGTACTAAATGAGAAATATATTTCAAATAGTATGAAAATATGCTTTTCATGAGTGCATTAGTTTTATGTTTACTTTTGTCTAACTTAAATACATATAATCACAAATACATTTGTGATTATTATATTTTAAGTACTTTATCAATATATTCACAACAAGTTCTCCTGAACATGCATTTATTGTAAGATGTACTTTAATTATAATAATTAAAAGTATATTGGTGATTATTATATTTTAAGTCCATTAGCAATATATTTATAGCAAGTTCTCCTGAACATGCATTTATTGTAAGATGTACTTTAATATAATAATTAAAAATACATTTGTGATTATTATATTTTAAGTCCATTAGCAATATATTCATAGCAAGTTCTCCTGAACATGCATTTATTGTAAGATGTACTTTAATATAATAATTAAAAATACATTTGTGATTATTATATTTTAAGTCCATTAGCAATATATTCATAGCAAGTTCTCCTGAACATGCATTTATTGTAAGATGTACTTTAATTATAATAATAAAAAATACATTGGTGATTATTATATTTTAAGTCCATTAGCAATATATTCATAGCAAGTTCTCCTGAACATGCATTTATTGTAAGATGTACTTTAATATAATAATTAAAAATATATTTGTAGATTGTATTTTTTAAATGCACTCTTAGCATATTTTAAGTAAATATATTTGTAGATTGTATTTTGAATACATTATAAATACAATACAAGTATAAACTTTCAGTATATTAAGTTTAAGTATATTAAGTACTAATGTGCTATAAATACTGCCAGGTGAAATGGGAGTGGCTAGAGGAAGTCCATTTCCCAGCATACACTGGGGCGCCAAGGACCGTGTGTTATTGTTCTTATTTGTGTTATTATTTGAATATTAGAATGTATACTGGAGTTATGTTATGGGTAATTGTGTAGGGTTTTGTTGTGGAGTTATTTGGTGATTTATGTTGCTTTATGTGATTTGTTAGTAAAACCATGAATATAAATGTCTGTTGGTTTGATCAGTCCCTCTCCCCTTTTCCCATTCATATGTATAGTAACATGGTTGCTCCAATTAAGAGTTATATATGCAAATATATGCAAATTTATACTTTTCCGAAGTATATATATAATATATATATACTTTGGAAAAGTATAAATTTGCATATATATTATATATAATGCTTAAAATGTATTTGGAGTATAAAAGTCATTAATTTGAAGTATACTTGTATTAGTTTCAAGTATACTATCAAATATATTTTAAGCACATTAGTTTGTAATGTTATTATATTAACACATTGGTAGTATATTTTAAATGTATTTATTTAATACTTGATATACACTTATAATACACTATAAAAATACACTATAAATATAATATAAGTCTGCTTTTCACTCATTGGAAAAAGTATACTTGGGATACTGGAAGTATATTTTCAATTTAACACAATTTTTTTGTCAGAAAAGGGTTAAAAAGTATAGAAAAAATATATTTAAGATATGTTTAAGTAGATCTGATAGTGTATTCGAGATAACAAAGTATATTTTAAGCACATTAGTTCATAATGTTATTCTATTAACACATTGGTAGTATATTTTAAATGCATTTATTTAATACTTGATATACACTCGATATATTCGAAAATACACTATAAATATAATCTAAGTATGCTTTTCAAAAGTATACTTGGGATACTGGAAGTATATTTTCAATTTAACACTATTTTTTTGGTCACAAAAGGGTTAAAAAGTATAGAAAAAATATATTTAAGATATGTTTTAGCACATCTTAAGTGCAACTTAAGTATAAAAAGTACAACTTAAGTAGTTTCAAAATAGCACAATTTAAATTCAAATAGTTTCAAGTACAAATAAGTACATTTAGTATACTTTAAAAAAGTATACTAAATATATTTCTTTTTCACCTGGGAGTGCCCATTGTTGGTTGGCGAAAGGGCCTTTCTGTGTGGAGTTTGCATGTTCTCCCCGTGTTCCCTAGGGTAGGTACCCTCACAAAAACATGCAGTAATCCTGGTCTCTAAACTGCCTCTCCCTGGCCAGCCGGGACGCCTGATGGAGGGGAAAGGAACTGGTTGGAATAACGTGCTCCTTCCACGCGCTACGTCCAACCAGGAAAACTCCCCCCTGTCAGGTGTAAAGGAGCAACTTGGACACTCAAGCATGAAGGAAGCATGAGTTAAGTCCGTTGCTCTCCCTAGGTTGGCGGAGGGTGTGTAGAGCCCAGGATCACATCACAGGATGATTGACACAGGGGTGAAAAATGGGTTACAAAATCGTGGGACAAAAAATATAAATTAAAAAAATAAATAAATTACTTCGCATTCTACAGTCCAGAAGACGTATGTTTGTCTTTATCTAGTTTATGTCAAAGTTACTGTGGGGAGGGTTTTTTTTAGGGGCGTTTTGAAATTACATCATATGGCAACCAAGTCTTTGGACATTTAATTTAGTTTGTTTAGAGGACTTTTAACCAACCAATCACACCCGTGTGAAGTATGGGAGCTCTTATCAATCATAAGATTCTGTTTCTTTTTTTGTAATGTAAAAAAATAGGTACTTTATACTGGATAATACCCAAGCACCTTCTCAGACCTATCTTAATTTATTATATATCTGTGAAAATTAAAAAAAATAGCTTGACTGTATTTATGGTTAGAATGAATAGTGTCCAGTATGTCTTTTTTATTAGCTAGATTATGTTCATTGGACCATAATTCTAAATATGAAACAGCAACATTTTACTTATGACTGAATTTATGGTTAGAATGGGTAGTGTCCCTTTTAATTGGTTAGATTATGTTCATAACAAGTGGCTATTTGGCACAACAACACTAACTGAGCCCAGGATCAAACAGGGAACCTACAGCGACCACTCTACCTGCTGAGCCACTACCGCCCCTTTGGTATGCATTGTTACATGATGGCACAAATATCCTGGATGACTTGTCTTCTGTTTCTCCCTAAGCAAAATACACAACACTGTTTAGCTCTGTGAGCAGGACACAGTTAATAAGATGTCTGGGCATTCTGTATACATTCTCATCAATGATGTTTATGATGTTGATGGAGGATACTGTTGATAATCATTTCACAGTGAATGTATAGGCCAAAGCCATGACGGTGCTCATCATACTGCTCTCAGGTCAGTGATATTCAGTATACCTCAAAGCTTTTCCAGCTAAAATTAAACATTTAAATATAAAATGTTATACCCTAAACGCTTTTGTCTCCAACCAGGGCTGTGGAGTCTTGGCTCTAGCTCCACCCTGAAGCACCCGTACCACTCCATGAAGTACCACTATGTGAACCTGAACAAGACCTGGACTGAAGCTCAGCAGTACTGCAGGGACACCTTCGTTGACTTGGCCACCCTAGAAAATGAAGATGACATGGCTGCAATGATCAGTGTAACAGGGAATAATGCACAATTCTGGATAGGTTTTCGTGGCAGATGGACGTGGTCTCTAGATGAGAGCGCATTCAGAAATTGGAGCGGTGATCAACCAGATCTTGGTCATGAGGAGTCTTGTGCCATGGTGCATCTCGACGGAATCTGGAGTGACTTCTATTGTACAATGGACAACGGTGTGTTATGCTATGACAACGGTGAGACACGACTCTGCACAATGTTTCTAAACTGTATAAATATGAACTACGAACAGAATGTATACTGTACTGTATGTAAGTTATGTTAGACTTGTGTTCCCCTCTAAATCTGATACAGAAACAATGTTATGCTGAATCAAAGAGTTCCAGTTTGTATAGACTATTGAGATTATCTTTCAGGACTTACTGTACAGTATATGGAATTCCCTGGCCTCAATATCTAAAAGGATATTATTTCTATCTATCTATTAATGCAACAGGGACCCTGCACAGGCTCTGGAGAGGGCCCAAATTAGCCAAATGATCACACCTGATCACCCCTACATCTCCATATATGGAGCTGTTCTGACATCACAATGTTTCTGACATCTGCATAGACTCCATATTTGTGCATGCCTGACAAAGAACTCCATATATGGGCATAAAAGGGACACAGACATAATATGGGTGGGGCATGCATTTCCAACTTGCATCATTCCAAGTAGGCCAGTGCCCAACGGGAACCGCTCTAGTATCATAAATTCATAGTCATCAATTTTATATACATTGATCTAAGAACAACTAAAAGATTGCTTAGAATGTATAAATTCACAAATTGATGGCAATTAATACTTCCAAGTCGACCGTCTTGCATGCCACGATGCAAAATTGCATAATATGATAATGATAATATTCTAGACAAGTAGAATAGTAGTACATTTACTCAAGTACTGTACTTAAGTAACATTTTGAGGTACTTTTACTGTAGGCCTACTGGAGTATTACCTTCTACTCCACTATCTCGGATCCAAATATTGTACTTTTCTCCCATTGCATTTATTTGAAAAACTTTAGTTTAGCTTAGTTAGTTGAAGTTTGGATTATTATTACAAAACATAGATTAACCACTTCATTCCGACCATATAATTTACAAGCTCACAATGTGTTGCGATGCATTGTGAGCTTGTCGATCTGCTATTTTCAAAAGATTTGTATACATTAAAAGAAACTTGAAACAGGACATTCTACATAATGAGTAGCTACTTTTACTTTTGGTACTTTAAGTACATTTTGATACTGAAACTTTGGTACTTTTACTCAAGTACATTTTTAATTCCTGATTTTGTGCAGGAATCCTTGACTCTGACAGTGTAGATTGATAGGAAACAGGGGGAGAGAGATGGGAGAGACATGCAGCAAAGATCGTCGGGAACAGGACTCGAACCCGCGATGCACTGCCAGGCCACGCTTATGTGCCTATAGGTGCATGTGCTGGACCACGGCCCAGTCTATACGTGAAACATTTTGAATACTTTTTCCACCACTGACCAAATGCATGCTAAAAGAAGTGTAATTCTTTGTGTGTTTCCGTCCAGCAGCTTCTAACCAATATATACTACTGGACACCCCCATGAACTGGTTTGAAGGCCAGAAATACTGCAGGGAGAACTACACAGACCTGGCCACCATTGGAAACAAAGTGGAGAACAACAACGCCTCCAGTTTAGTCAATGGTTCAAATCACCGTCATGCCTGGATCGGCTTGCACAGAAACTTTTCGTGGTCCGACAACAGCACCTCTTCATTCAGAACGTGGGCAGGCGGTATTCCTGGTAGTGACTTTGTAAAAGGCCTGCAAGGGGAGAAGGATCCATGTGCGTCTGTTTTGGATAGAAAATGGAAAAGTGTTGACTGCAATGAGAACAAGCTTCCTTTCGTTTGTTATGAAGGTGAGTGTCGTTAATGCATCATATTAAGCATGTTCTTATCGTAATGTTATGAAGGTGAGTGGCGTTAATGCATCATATTAAGCATGCTCTTATCGTAATGTTTGAAGGGCTGAACAGAATGACACCACTGCTTTGTCCACTCAGTCGTTCCAGATTTTACGAAGAGAGTGGTGAAGATCGAGTTCAGTCCAGCAGGACTCAATAACCTGAATGACCCTGCCACCCAGGATGCCATCTTGAAGCAGGTGAGTTATGTAGGCAAAGAGATTCTAGAACAAGAGGCGAAAGTGATGCCGCCATATCACTCCAAGATGGCGGTAAACGCTTTGTCTATGTAACACCTCAAACACGCAGGTAAACATGCACAAAGCACACATGCATACATTCGGAATAAATATGTTACTACTTTCTGCTTTGATCCATTCATAGATATGATAAATAGATGGGTAAATCGATATATGAAAGTAGAATAGGATCAAAACAAGTTTTTTGTTTTGTACAGTATGACCCTTTAATGTATTTTAAAGCAACCGGAAAGGAAAGCCCAAAACCGTGTTGGATGGAGAAGAGTCGTTGATGGCCTATGCTCCACTGGGAGCGACGGGCCTAAGTAAAAGTAAAGTAACCGGAAGTTGCGTCATCACTCCAATATGGCAGAGGCACTGGGCGCTGGTTTTTACTATGGGACTTAATGGGAGTTCCGCCTCTTGTTCTAGAATCTCTTTGATGTGGGACCACTTTCAGAGATCCTCCATGTTTACATAGACTGTATGAGACAACATGGCTCAGGGTGACAGGGTAGCTATTTCACATTGTGTTTTATTTCTTAATTTGCATGTATCAATAAAGAAAAGGTTAACCCTTTTACAAAGTGTACCCAAGTTATCTAAATGCATACAGTATTCTTCTATACATTTCTTTCAGATCAAGGAGAAAATGGAAGCACAAGGACATCATGGAGACTTAAAAATTAGATGGAAGATCCAGCCAGATGGAAAGATCTTCCACAAGAAAACCCCAGATGTTACCCCAGATGTTTGTGAAGATGACTGAGCATAGTCAAGAGAAGAGTCACATTTAATATACAAAGTTAAAACTATAGAATCTAGATTGACATATATATATTTTTTTTTGGAAAGTTTTAGTGAAGATAAATAAAGCCTTGATACATAATTATATAACTATCTATAGCTCTATATCGAGTAGATGTACTTTACACCACTGCCCACTACATGCCGTGACACCAACATGTTCAGGCTATATGAGAGAAGAATCATGAACTTATATTTATTCTAAGCCATTATCTATGCCAAGCCTATATATCCAATTTCCTTGCCCAAATCTTAATTTCGTTTCCATCCAATGCAATTAATTTCCGTGTACCGATGATAGGAAATATGATGTTGATTCTGATTCATACAGTACATTTAAAAATGAATGTCACTTTGTTATGTACGTAATTTTGATTCTATGTTTGAGTATATCGACCCACATCTCAGCACCTGTCATCTTATAACATCTTAATTAAACTCTGTCATCATATTATTGATATATTGTTGTGCTTTCTCTGCACATTATGCTTTTCTTCTCATAAGGACAACGTCCTGAATGCCTAACATACAGTTTGTAACATCTGAGATCACCATGTTTTCTATTCCTATCCCTACTGTCTTGCGTAGTGTACTTCTGTAACAGTTATAATTGTGAAAGGATATATGTTCAAAATAAACTTTAGAGCCACCATTGGACACTGCCTTAAGGTGACTCTCCTTTAAATGTAATCAATTTATTATTTTTTAGAACAATGGCATATTCTATCTCACCATGCTAACTAAGAATTGAAAGGCTGCCTTGCCTGCCGTGTTTAGACGGAAATTGGGCCATTTTATTGAGCAGTTTGATAAGCAGTTCGTTAATTACAGTATTACAGTAGGTTGAAAATAGGTGAACTCCTCCTTTAACATTAGAGCGTCTTTGAGGACTTTAGGGAAATGGGTTGTTTCGGTATCCAAATTTCCTAAACAAGTGTTTATTCAACACTGAGAGTACACTTCTTTGTGGGATGAGTGTGTTTTGGTGCACATAAGCGTTCTGAAAGATTGTTGGAAGCTTGTAACACCCAAACAGTTCCCACGTGCGGTTTGGGTAAAAGCCAAACATCTACCGCTTATTTCAAGAGGGAATCCCTCCTTGGTCAAGAGAGATATACAGGATTTTGCATGGGCTTTGGCCTAAACTACTCTACTCATGCTACACTTGGAATCTGCTATGATTTCACCTGAATATACAGTATAGGCTCCATACACAGTTGAGTGTGCGGATGGATGAAGTCATCCAAATCGGCATGTACACATACAGTAAATGATCCACCCGCCATCCAGCCCAACAAGTTTTTTACTCTGATTATAGACACACACCCACCTAGGACATCCATGGACATAATAATTTCATTCAGAATATATACATATATATATATACCTTGAGAAGCCCAAATTCATGCGTGTGCGTGCCTGCGTGCGTGTTTGCTTTTAGGCTGCTCAACAGTGCCACTTTAGGTCGCCCAGCGGTATTGCAGCTGTTCATACTCCAAACATATATAGGGACACACTCATACTCCAAACATACATAGGGAGTCATTGAAGCGTGTGTACCGCTCAAAAATGAAACGGAGTTCCTTGAAAGCTATTGGTGAGGGACTGAAGACTATACTGATGTAGAGAGCTGATTCATCTTACGTGTGTGTAGGTACTGCGTCAATTATCCTGGTTTACTCCAAAATGATCTGTGGCTTTGTCATACAATGAGGTTTTTTTTTGGAGGGACCTCAGGATCTGGAAAGCCATAATATTCTCCAATCGTCCTTGTCCCATGTTCCTTGTATAACATTGTGATCCTCTTATGACAGGAGAAGCTTCTTTCAACCTCAGCAGATGTGGCAACAACAGCAGCTATATTAGGAAATGCGCTGCTTTGTGCCTCGACTCCAGTTGAGGCACAAAATGCGGCTGTTAGACTTTTAACTAACACAGAAGGTCACACATTACACAAACGCTTGCCACAGCGTTGCTACACTGGTGACCCATTGACTGCAGAATTGATTTTACATTGTTATAATCACATATAAAGCAATACACAGGTTGGCCTCAATTTACATCTCTGAATTATTGTGCCGAAGGACACAGTGAGATCGCTCAGGTCTTCTGACAAAGGGATTCTATATCAGCGTATTAGCCTACTAACCAAATATTATAGGCTAAAAACTAAGTGTTACTGAGATTTTGCACCCCCCCCCCCCCCTCTATATAAAATACAGTCAGTTTATGCTTGTCTTGTCTTCTGTGCAGTTTTTATGTGTATTGTTTTATTTTATTGTTGTATTTGTTTTTAGCTTTATAAAAAATATTCTGATTTTATTTCATGTAATAATTTTACATTTTACAGTTACTTATTGTAACTCAGGCATTGCTTTATATAGCTAGCACGCTGACTTCCATGAACTGCATTGTATACTTTTTGATCTCCTGTGGCTCTGCCTTCAATATGATAGTTCTCTCCAGGTTAGTTAATGCATCAGTTGGGATCTCTCTGTTGAAAGTTTCAAACTTTTCCGTGTCCAAAAGCTAGATGAAACCCAACCTGTCCAGATGTCTACAACACCATGCCATTTGAGACTGCTGCTGAATCGGTCATATACCCAGTGGCTTGTATCTGTGCCTGCTGTGGATCCTGCTGTCCCTGTCGTCACTTTATTCTATGTATCACTTCTGGGTATCCACAGCCTTACGGTAAATGGCCTCAAAGGCCCTCTCATATTTGAGTTCCTCCATCTTATGTATCAAGGTTCACTATGCACATTTCACAAAAGGACATACATCTACGAGTTTGTGCTGCAAAATGTCAAAAGATATTCTAGACGTGTGCAAACACCGCCTCAACAGTAAAAAGTTAAATCAGGCAATAAACGTCTCGTCTTCAGGCCATCTGCCATGTGTGAGGTATCGTCATCCATAGTGGGATCTTGAATTATAGGGTGAATAGAAATATTACCTTTTTGGCGTTATGGAGGAAACTGTATTTACCTATTAAATTCAAACATGTTGGAGCATCTCTTGGCACCCAGCATCCTCTTTTGGTATTTACGAGGGGGGGGGGGGGGGGGGATAACTCCTTGGCCTTGGGGATAGACTTCAAACCCTGTCTTAGAATGTTCAGTCGATGAGCATAGCAATGCACAAATGTCAGACTAGAGGCCACTTCTCGTACTTTGGCTGGTGAGCCATTAATATCTGACTGCTGCGCCATCATCAGTTTGAGCAATGAGCTTTTCATGCAGTGACATTTCTGAATGGCACCTTGGCTCGGCCATCAACATCGCGGACAATGACAGACGACTGTGAGTGACAGCTTACATTGATAGTCTATAGTCAATCTGCCATGGGTAGAAGGGAGCAGCATCTAACTTTGTTAGATTTCCTTTTTTGTGTGACTATTGCAGAAACTCTAATAATGCTGAATAGTCGACATGCCGGTGAACACAAGTAGACCATAATGTCATATATCAATTACCTGGGCCAGCTATCTGTTGAAACAAATTTATGCTTAATAGAATGACATTGATTATTAAAAGTACATATTTTGCAGGCAGTGAAGAGAGTTGATGTGGGTGGTAGTCATTACACACTGGTTTACTGTATGGGGACAGGTCTTTTTAAAACATGTGGTGAGACTGGGGAAGGGAGCGGTTGATGGTGTCTGTGACAGACAACCATCAGTTGCTCTGCCCACACCTTCAGGATACCTTCAGCCTGTGGATCTGAGCTTGAGGCCGTGCGTAATCCTTTTGAAGGATGAAAGCCCATCTTGCCCTACATTTTCCCTACATTCTGAATGGCAAAGGCCTCTTATTGTCTGCTGCCAGATACTGTTGTCTAGCTGTTACGTTGTGTACTGTAATGCAGACCTGTGTTCATTATGTTTGGAGGGTCGGAACAGGCATTACCTTGCTATTTGTGTCTGATTCGTTCTGTCCCTTAAAAGCAATTACTCTGTAATCCATAATGATCCACAACGGTCTTTTGTACAGCAGGAGAATGCCATGAATCAATGCCTGGAATCATTGAGAGACAATGATGAGAATTGAAAGTCATTGCCTTCATTAAAGTGACGTTATGACTGATATATACTTTGTTGTATGAGTTGTATGTGTATGAATCTGACTTTAGAGGTTGGTGTGTGCCAAGAAAGAATTCTAATGGAGAAGGTGATTCTCTCAAAGAAAACACGTCAAAGAATCTGAATGGCTCAGCTAACTGGACATCCTGTAAGTGGTTTAATTAAACGGACTGACATTCATTAAAACACCATGCTTTCACTAGTGAGCTAAAAACAAAAACAAATGTCATTGTTAGAGAGGTTGGGGTTGTGTGTTATTTGTATATTGACACATTGGGACAGAAAAAGCTTTAAAGTTAAATAAAATGCAGTTAAAAGCTAATTAAAGAGCACCTTTAAAACAGAAAACAAGTATTTTATCCATGGGGGGAGCTAGAGAAAAGGTTGTCATCGAGAAAAGACCACGGGGTCAGCAAAATCAGTAGTGCCTTCTGCACTGGCACTGGATTTAATTTAATTTAATTTAATTTAGCTCGGAGGTGCCCACTAGAAATAGAAGGCTCTGGTGCCACTGCATACTACCTAGGCCTGTTCTTAATCACCTTGATGTGATGACACCTGCTCTCTACTAACAGGCTGGAGACAGCTGCACTGAGTTGGTTCTGATCAAGCTATAAAAGGTGCTCACTTTCCATTTGTTCAGGTTGGCATGGCACTCCTTAGTGGAAGGAAGGACTAGTTGCGACATACGCCACTCCACTAACACGTGACTTGTGTTTTCTCTTTGTTTATACTAGGCAACATGCCAACATAGGACAACATAGCACGCTCTTACGTTTAATGGAACTGCTAACAAAGTCTGGGAAGACGTTTTGTTTGTTTTGTTTGGTTAACTACAACCCCCCCCCCCACGCATGCGCGCGCGCGTACACACACACACACACACACACACACACACACACAACACTCCCTGCTGTTGTAAAGAACCCTGTGGATTATTGGGACGTCGGACTAACGCGTGCCCTCAACCCCCACGCCAATGGAGGTCTCGTCTGGCAATGAACTAGAGAGAGGTGGTCTATATCTCTTTATCCATGGGTTCAGATGTTTGGCCATCACTTACACAACTGAAGTCAATAGACTGCTCAAGGTAGGAATTCGCTTTTTTTCCTCTGCTGCTGATTGTTGTGTGGTATACTGGTGACTAATGTGATTGAAACTGTTGGACTATATTAGCCGCAATTTGCAACTCTAGATTTTTTTACAATGGGTTGAATCTAGCCCTCCAAGCAGAACCCAATGCTACTGAAGTTTCTGACATTTGTTCGACCCAGTGCATTGGGTCCTGTTGCACCACTACCATGCCACCTGGTACGCAGCCATTCTTAAACATAAACAACATGTTTAGCGCCTGTCTGCGCTCTGTGACGACATTTTTTCGTGTGAGCGTTTCTGAATATGTTTAGTATAAGTACCCATACATGCCGCTGCGAATATCTCCTGTGGCGCGGAAGCCGTTAAGTATTTTTAATCTTTGTTTGACCGATTTGGTCGCTTTGATTCTTCTCTTCCTTCCTTGTTTATTGACACCTCATTGTACCGCCTATCTGGCTAGCTAGTGGCGCTATAGCTATGACAGAGCAGATCAGAGGCAGGGACGTAGCCGCACAAGCCAACCGCACACCGGGAGGCGGTACAATAAACGGTAAACAAACAAGAAGAAATAAAGCGACCAAATCGGTCAAACAAAGATTAAAAATACTTAGCGGCTTCCGCGCCACAGGAGATATTCGCAGCGGGATGTATAGGTACTTAAAGTTCCCGAATTGAGAATAACTCAAGCAAAAAAAGACCGTCACACGGCGCAGATTCAATCTTAGAGAGCATGTATACTTCCGCGTTCCGGAATTCCCATACGAAAATATAGTTATGACCAGGGACCCAACATAAAACTCATCAAAATTTCAGAAAAGCTTTATGTAGGGTCCCGAAAGGGGCTAGGTTGAATCTAGAGTTGCAACAAGCTCCATCCACTTCCTATTCATCATTTTTGGTTTGTGATCAGCTTGTCTTAAATGACGCTAAACGCAAGTTACGTATGTAACTATGGTTCTATGAATCCTGGATGACTGCCAGAGGCAGTGCTTAACACTGGATGATATCCGTCTCACGTACGTGCAGGTCGAGTAAATAATAACAACAAAGTCACGAATGTGACATGATGACGGTGGGCGTGGAGCGCAGTAGTCAGCGTACATAAGCCACACCCGTCAAACATAACTTCCCTGCGGAATCTTCTCGCGAGATTCCGAGTGACAGAGAACTCTGGCAGTCATCCAGGATTCATAGAACCATAGTTACATACGTAACTTGCGTTCTATTTCATCCTTACTGACTGCCAGAGGCAGTGCTTAACACTGGATGACTAGTACCAACAAAGTCACGAGGAATCCTTACCTTGCCGGGAACGGCTTAAGGGACCCCCAAAACAGCAGTCGCAACTGCGTTAGTTGCGGCTACATTAACCCTATAGAAACGGGCAAAAGTACACGGTGTGGCCCATGTGGCCGCAGCACAAATCTCGCTCAGAGGAACCCCTCGTAGTGCTGCCCAGGAAGTGGAAACACTTCTGGTGGAGTGGCCTCTGACATTGTGAGGCAGTGGCAGGCCTCTTGACCTGTATGCCTCCTCAATCACCATAACAACCCATTTTGAAAGCCTCTGCTTGGACAGGGTCTGTCCCTTCCTGTGCCCGCCATAGCAGACGAACAGGCTATCAGAGCGACGGAACCCAGCAGTCGCCTGTATGTAGTGCCTCAAAGCCCTTACTGGGCAGAGCAGCAGTGCTGAAGCAGCATCACCCTGCAGATGTGAGGGGTCATAAGCTGCCAGTCTAATAACTTGGTTGGCGTGGTCTGAAGCCAATCTCTTTGGCAAGAATGAGGGGTTAGGCCAAAGTGCCACCCCTGTGCCGTCTGAGTTCCAGCGTATACACGCATCACTCACTGATAAGGCGTGAAGCTCGCTCACACGCTTCGCTGATGCCATTGCCAGAAGGAAGGCCAGCTTGACTGAAGCCCACTTCAGCCCCGATTGCTCTAGGGGCTCGAATGGGTTTAACCGGAGAGCTTCCAGGACCAGAGTTAAGTCCCATGAGGGATGTTTCACAGCCCGTGGGGGGTTCTGCCGCCGGGCTCCCCTCAGAAACTGGGTCACCAGAGTGTGAGACCCGACAGTCCGGTTATCCACCATGCTATGCCTGGCTGAGATTGCAGCCACATAGACCCTGAGTGTTGAAGCAGCCAGCTTCTTCTCCAGTAGCGATTGCAAGAAACGCAGTACTATTGGTACAGAGCAGCGCTCGGGGACCTCTCGGTTAGCCTTGCACCATTGTGAGAATATTTTCCACCTGTTAGCATAGAGTGCCCTGGTGGAAGGTGCTCTTGCATCCAGAAGAGTCTGGATCACCGCCTGGTCACACTGACTCAGGAGCGGTTCCGGCCCCTCAGGGGCCATACACACAGCTGCAGGCGTTCCGGGCCCGGATGCCAAATGCGGCCGTCCAACTGAGACAGGAGATCCTTCCTGTCGGGGAGGTTCCATGGAGAGCTGCAGCAGAGACTGTGCAGCATTGAGAACCACGTCCTCCCTGGCCATTTCGGGGCAACCAGCAGAAGTCTGTGGTTGCCTTGCCGAAGTCTGTGTAGCGTTAACGCTATCAGTGGGAAAGGTGGGAATGCATAGAGGAGGACATCTGGCCACGGGTGTGCCAGAGCATCCTGTCCTAACGGGCTCGATGTCTCCATCAGGGAGAACCAAAGAGGGCAATGTGTTGTGGACTCCGAGGCAAACAGGTCCACTTCCGCTGTGCCGTATCTGCGCCAGATCTCCTCTACTACCTCTGGGTGGAGTCTCCACTCCCCCGAGGGAGGCTTCTGGCGGGACAGAAAATCTGCCACCACATTCTGTGGCCCTGGCAGAAACATAGCCCTCAGGCTTAAAAAGCGAGGGAAAGCCCACACGAGGAGTTGCCGTGCCACCCGTAGTGATAGGGTCGATCTCGTGCCCCCCTGGCGGTTTATGTGGTAGACAGCTGACTTGTTGTCGGACCGCACGAGCACATGCCTGCCCTTCAGCTGCAGAGCAAAGTGTTGAAGTGCCAGGAATATGGCACGAAGCTCGAGCACATTTATGTGCTGTGTCAACTCTTGTCCAGTCCAGAGTCCCCTCACAGCTCTGTGTTGCCATACAGCACCCCATCCGGTGGACGAGGCATCCGTCACCACCACTTCGCGACGCGAGGGGGTGGAACCGAGGGGGACCCCTCTGGACAGATACGTCCTGTCCCTCCAGGGCTGCAGTGTGAGAAGGCAGCTGCTGGACACCCTGACTCTCCTGGACATGTGGTATTTGGGGTCTAGATGTAGACCATTGACCCAGATCTGGAATGGCCGCAGCCGCAGGAGGCCCAGAGTCACTACTGCTGTCACTGATGTCAGCATCCCTAACAACCTGAGAAACAGGCTGAACCTCAACTTCCTGTTCCTCCGAAAGCGGAGAAGAAGTTGAAAAATGGCTTCCCCTCGTTGAGGAGTGGGAAAAGTCAGCATTCGGCGGGAGTCCAGGACCAAGCCGATAAACACAACTGTCTGGCTGGGAGTGAGACAGCTCTTCTTGTGGTTGACAGTAAGGCCTAGCCGTGTCACATGGCATATAAGGGCTGCTGTATCCTGCTCCACCTGTTCTCTGGTTGGAGCGCAAATCAGCCAGTCGTCCAAGTACGGTAGGATTTGCATGCCACGGGCCTGCAGCGGGGCCAGTGCTGCCCGCATGCACCTCGTGAATATCCGAGGGGCCAGGGAAATCCCAAACGGGAGCACCCTGAACTGGTAGGCTCTGCCTTCGAATGCAAAGCGCAGATACTGCCTGTGGTGTAGGGCTATAGGGACGTGGAAATATGCGTCCTTTAAGTCGATCGATGTGAACCAGCTGTGCGTTGTGACCGCCTGGAGCACATCCGCTGTCCTCAACATATGGAAGGGTAACACCTTCAGATAGGCGTTGAGCCTGCGCAAGTCCAGTATAGGACGAAAACCTCCATCTTTTTTTGTGACCAAAAAATACATGGAGTAAAACCCACCTTGCTGTGTCTGTAGATCGAGTTCTTCGATGGCATTCTTCTCCAGGAGGGTGGCCACCTCCTGCCTGAGTGCCTGGGATTTTGTGGGATCCTTCATGATGGTCATCTTGATCCCACTGTGAACGGGGGGCCGGCGGCGGAACTGGATGTTGTACCCTTGGGAGAGCGTGGCCACCACCCAAGGGTCTGAAGCGGAGCTTTCCCAGTAGCTGAGGTGCTGCTGGGAGAAGCGCCCCACCGCCGGCCCCGGGCATTCAGGGCCTACCCCTCTGGCCCCTCTGGTCTCTGGGGGGGCGAAACCCAGACCCCCGAGTCCTCTGAGGTGCCGTGCGAGAAGGACCACGGCGATGTTGGTCGGTCTGTCCGTAGTTCGAGGTCCTTGGGTAGCTGTCCTGCTGCAATGGTGGCCGAGATTGTCTGGTTCCATAACCTGGTGCAGACCGTTGCCTCGTTACCGGGGGAGGCCCCTTGATACTGGCAAACTGCTTCCTTCTGTCGTTAGCCTGGACGCTACGCTCCAAGGCTTGCTGTGCCGCAGCTCCAAACACCTCCCCCGGAATTACAGGAAGTTTACGGAGGACTGTCCGGCATTGCTCAGGTAGTGGGGATTGGGCCAACCACACCTGTCTGCGAGCTACGGTTAATGTTGACAGTAGTCTGCCAAGCTCTGTTGTCATGTACGCCAATGACTCCAGAGAAGCGTCACTCAGGTTCTGGATGGAAGCATCCACACCTGGATTGGCATCCACGCCTGACGAAGCCTCTACACCTGAGGGGGCGTCCGTGCCCGAGGATTGTAGAGAGTGGGACAGAGCCAGCATAATGTGGGACATTGAATTTCCAATGCGGCCTATCCGTGCCGCGATGTTATAGCTCTTGACCAGTAGGTCGTCTGTAGTGCGGCACTGGGGCCTGGGACAGCGGGACACCGGTCGCAGGGCCTCATCAGGTGAACAAACCAGGGAGGCAATTGATGGCTCCACGGATGGCGCTTTATCAAGCCCATACTTTGCGGCGTCATGCATAGAGGCCAAGGCCCTATCATCAGAAACATGGTGGGTCTTGGCGTTGGGGTCTACCCAGCATTTGTGGAGCTCTTTAATGTATCCCTCGGAGACGGGGACACTGAAAGCAGCCTGAGGCTTGGACCGCCTGAAGAATTCACTTCTAGTAACTGCTGTAGCAGCAGCCTCATCCAGGCCCAAGCGTGCCAGTGCCATGCGGATCACGGGCTTAATAGAGGTCGGGTTAGAGCCGGAATCCCCTCTGACTTCACTGCTCGAGCGTGACGAGCGGGTGTATAAAGTCCTGGTGGCCGTCTCTGCCTCCTCTTGTGCGGGTTCATCACCGAAGTCAGTGCAGGAAGCCCTTGTGGATAGAGAGTCCTCATCCCACGTTCGGGGAGAGGCGGCAGATTGTAGAGTGCCGGCCTGTAGGTCCCTGGCCTGGGGAACAGGCCCACCTGGCTGAAGGTTCAGGATTAGCTTCTTCATCTCAGCAAACTGGGATGCCAATGTGTCTACCTTAGCAGCCAGCGGGTCCGCCTTAGTAGTTCTAGCTGAGGGGGCGTCTTTTCTGGCCCTCTTATGCAGGGTCTTCCGAGATGTAGAGGTCCTCTGCCGCTTTTCTGCGGCGGCACCAGGTGGGGGAATCACCTGGTTCTCTGGCTGCTGAGCATGCACCTCAGCAAGCCTGGCCAGCTTCAGGTCACGAGACATGTAGCTGCAGTTCATGCATTGACTCTCAGTTAGCCCCTGCCTCAGGTGTGCTATACCCAGGCATTTGGGGCATTCATCATGGCCATCATCGTCCCCCAGTGGAGCCGTGCAAACAGCGCAAGGGTGTGCCATGGTTGGACAAGTACTAAAGCGAAGGCACTTGTACTGCTACTATGGTGGCTATGGAGCGGATACACTCCAAGACACGTGAAATACCCACAAGCGGAACCACTCTTTTGGGAATGTAACAATAGCTATGAATATAAATTATAAACAAGCTCTGTAACGAGCGCAGACGCTCAACAGGCTAACAATAAACTTAGGTTGTTTACTGGACGAGCAAAAACACCCGCCAGACAATTCAAACTAAATATACTATATATATATAGTTATAATTAAGCACTGTAATGAGCGCAGACGCTCAACAGGGAAAATAAGCTTAGCTGTTTACTGAACACAAGCAAAACAACATGCAATACATACAAGTTTTATAAATTGGCTCTGTAATGAGCGCAAACGCTCAACAAGCCACCAGTTAAAGTGGTTGTTTATACTGTGACGAGTAAGCACTCGCCAGATAATGTAAACAGAAATTGAATAATGTTTAACTAAACAAGGAAAAGAGACCGAAATCAGACTCTTTGTATACAAATCTATAGCGTCTCCAGCAGCATGCCTAGTGCAAACACCGGCTTAATTGCTGTGAGTACAAAATGCGTCTTTATCGCAGCCCTTGGAGGACGCAATGCGATGCTCCAACCTTACCTTAAGGTTGCAGGGCTCCCGGCGAAAAAGACGGTAGTTTAATTATATGAGTATCTCTCAATAATCAAAGGTATAACCTCAAACCTCAAACCTGCTACGCGCCTGCGAGAAGATCAAAAGGGAAGTTATGTTTGACGGGTGTGGCTTATGTACGCTGACTACTGCGCTCCACGCCCACCGTCATCATGTCACATTCGTGACTTTGTTGTTATTATTTACTCGACCTGCACGTACGTGAGACGGATATCATCCAGTGTTAAGCACTGCCTCTGGCAGTCAGTAAGGATGAAATAGAACTCACCAACATTGCAGCTGCAGTCCAAGCTTGAATTATCCTCTTTCAATCTGCCGAGCTTGTTTTTCATAAAAATCCCCCGTAGACATCCCAGGCGAAAAATAAATATATTTATTCCATACTTAAGTACACTTTTAGCACAGAAAGTATGTTAAATGTATACTTGTAGTGTCTCTAATCATATTAATAGTACATTTTTGCTAAATATAATATAAGTGAACATAAATTAATTTGTGATTTAGCACATTTGTGATAAGTGTACTAAATGAGAAATATATTTCAAATAGTATGAAAGTATGCTTTTCATGAGTGCATTAATTTTATGTTTACTTTTGTCTAACTTAAATACATATAATCACAAATACATTTGTGATTATTATATTTTAAGTACTTTATCAATATATTCACAACAAGTTCTCCTGAACATGCATTTATTGTAAGATGTACTTTAATTATAATAATTAAAAATATATTGGTGATTATTATATTTTAAGTCCATTAGCAATATATTTATAGCAAGTTCTCCTGAACATGCATTTATTGTAAGATGTACTTTAATATAATAATTAAAAATACATTTGTGATTATTATATTTTAAGTCCATTAGCAATATATTCATAGCAAGTTCTCCTGAACATGCATTTATTGTAAGATGTACTTCAATTATAATAATTAAAAATACATTGGTGATTATTATATTTTAAGTCCATTAGCAATATATTCATAGCAAGTTCTCCTGAACATGCATTTATTGTAAGATGTACTTTAATATAATAATAAAAAATACATTTGTGATTATTATATTTTAAGTCCATTAGCAATATATTCATAGCAAGTTCTCCTGAACATGCATTTATTGTAAGATGTACTTTAATATAATAATTAAAAATACATTTGTGATTATTATATTTTAAGTCCATTAGCAATATATTCACAGCGAGTTCTCCTGAACATGCATTTATTGTAAGATGTACTTTAATATAATAATTAAAAATATATTTGTAGATTGTATTTTTTAAATGCACTCTTAGCATATTAAGTAAATATATTTGTAGATTGTATTTTTAATACATTATAAATACAATACAAGTATAAACTTTAAGTATATTAAGTTTAAGTACATTAAGTACTAATGTGCTATAAATACTGCCAGGTGAAATGGGAGTGGCTAGAGGAAGTCCATTTCCCAGCATACACTGGGGCGCCAAGGACCGTGTGTTATTGTTCTTATTTGTGTTATTATTTGAATATTAGAATGTATACTGGAGTTATGTTATGGGTAATTGTGTTTAGGGTTTTGTTGTGGAGTTATTTGGTGATTTATGTTGTTTTATGTGATTTGTTAGTAAAACCATGAATCTAAATGTCTGTTGGTTTGATCAGTCCCTCTCCCCTTTTCCCATTCATATGTATAGTAACATGGTTGCTCCAATTAAGAGTTATATATGCAAATATATGCAAATGTATACTTTTCCGAAGTATATATATAATATATATATATACTTTGGAAAAGTATAAATTTGCATATATATTATATATAATGCTTAAAATTTATTTGGAGTATAAAAGTCATTAATTTGAAGTATACGTACTATCAAATATATTTTAAGCACATGAGTTTGTAATGTTATTATATTAACACATTGGTAGTATATTTTAAATGTATTTATTTATATACTATACAAATACACTATAAATATAATATAAGTATGCTTTTCACTCATCGGAAAAAGTATACTTGGGATACTGGAAGTATATTTTCAATTTAACACTTGTTTTGTCAGAAAAGGGTTAAAAAGTATAGAAAAAATATATTTAAGATATGTTTAAGTAGATCTGATAGTGTATTCGAGATAACAAAGTATATTTTAAGCACATTAGTTCATAATGTTATTCTATTAACACATTGGTAGTATATTTTAAATGCATTTATTTAATACTTGATATACACTCGATATATTCGAAAATACACTATAAATATAATCTAAGTATGCTTTTCAAAAGTATACTTGGAATACTGGAAGTATATTTTCAATTTAACACTATTTTTTTGGTCACAAAAGGGTTAAAAAGTATAGAAAAAATATATTTAAGATATGTTTTAGCACATCTTAAGTGCAACTTAAGTATAAAAAGTACAACTTAAGTAGTTTCAAAATAGCACAATTTAAATTCAAATAGTTTCAAGTACAAATAAGTACATTTAGTATACTTTAAAAAAGTATACTAAATATATTTCTTTTTCGCCTGGGATGTTATGAGCTACTTTCTGTCCAAAATATTCCAAGAGTGACATTCCGAGCCAGCCATTTTGTATTTTTGCAACGTGCCGTAAAACAAGATGTGAGGGGGAGCGCTTGTTTAATAGAATCTTAGGCTACCTGCGCAGGTAAGACACCCAAAGAAGAGGCCGACGCAATGCGACACCCTCACATCTTGTTTTACGGCACGTTGCAAAAATACAAAATGGCTGGCTCGGAATGTCACTCTTGGAATATTTTGGACAGAAAGTAGCTCACAATATGTCTACGGGGAATTTTTATGAAAAACAAGCTCGGCAGATTGAAAGAGAATAATTCAAGCTTGGACTGCAGCTGCAATGTTGGTGAGTTTAACGTCATTTAAGACAAGCAGATCACAAACCAAAAATGATGAATAGGAAGTGGATGGAGCTTGTTGCAACTCTAGATTCAACATAGCCCCTCTCGGGACCCTACATAAAGCTTTTCTGAAATTTTGATGAGTTTTATGTTGGGTCCCTGGTCAGAACTATATTTTCGTATGGAAATTCCAGAACGCGGAAGTAATCATTCTCTCTAAAATAGAAGCTGCGCCATGTGACGGCATTTTTTTGCCTTTGTTATTCTGAATTCGGTAACTTTAAGTACCTATACATCCCGCTGCGAATATCTCCTGTGGCGCGGAAGCCGTTAAGTATTGTTTGACCGATTTGGTCGCTTTATTTCTTCTTGTTTGTTTACCGTTTATTGTACCGCCTCCCGGTGTGCGGTTGGCTTGTGCGGCTATGTCCCTGCCTCTGATCTGCTGTGTCATAGCTATAGCGCCACTAGCTAGCCAGATAGGCGGTATGGTCCAGTACCTGCCTGTAGACCCTATCGCAATTTGGTGTTGGGGGAATTTCTCACTTGAACTGAGTCAATGGGTCCCTAGACATGAAAAATCAACGAGGTGCTTGTCCGCCATAGTGCCACGAATGGCGCAATGGCCACATAAAAAATGGCCGCCATCGGCTATGATGAAAATCCAACCTTTTTGTTTTTTAGTGTTTAAGCACATAATACATTCATTTTGACTAATTGTGGTGTGTGGAATTCATTTCTGATATTGTTTTGATGATTTGGGGTGATTTTGACCTTGAAAGGTCATAGTCAAGGTCATTTTGCTATTCCACAGACCTTGGCCATAACTTGTCCATTATTAGGAGTAAGAACAGGAACAATAAGTCTATTTCAACTAAATCTGACTCTTAAAATTAATTTCTGATATTGTTTTGACCATTAGGGATCATCCTGTCATTGAATTATTGATGTTAATGTCATTTTTCAATAATTCGATTATGATTCTTTAGTCGCTTTTACTATATTTTCATGATTTGTTTTCTTTACATAAACAAAATACATGGGCATGAGAAAAACAACAACAGCACCATATGTGTTGTGTGAATAAGCCCATTGTACAAAAGACTCTGTCCATGGCCCAAATGAGCCAATTCATTGCTATGGCAACCCCATAGTGGAGGTAAGTCAATATATCATAAGAATCGTTCACTTGATGGTACAAGCACCAAATTTGGTACACAAGTGCTTCAGAACCTACTCTCTCAGAAAAGTACGTTGTCCACTTGAAAAAACTAAATGGCCACCATTTTTCAAGATGGCCGCCAAATGAAAAGGGCCTTTTGTGGCAGTTCTGGACAACCGTGGGTCCGACCAACTCGAGACCGGGCACTGCACTCCCTGTGGGTGTGTGGAACGTGTGTGTCGAATTCGGTGAAGTCGGTGGGGCAAACGGTTCTCGGGTTACGTGGATTACCGATGTACAGACACACACAGACTTGAATATATGTCAATGGGCAATGCCCATTGGGGTTTTTTTTAGATGATGGGTAAGAAGGGAGAGATGTGATGTCAGGTGGTGTGGTCAGGGCTAAGATAAAGTATATAAGATGTACAGTAAGTGCAAAGAGAGATGGTGAGGGAGGGAGAAAATGATTTGTACCAATTGACCAAACAGTAGACAGTAGTGTAACAGGTTAAGGTGAGTATAGAGATGGAAATGTTCTAGCAAGTGAAGCCAGTGTATTGAGAATATGGGACATATGTGTCAGGAGTTATTTGTGACAGAAGGCTACCAGTGAGAGGGAAGATGTATACGATGGTAGTGAGACCAGCCATGCCGTACGGTTGGAAACGGTGGCACTGATGAAAAGGAGGCACAGCTGGAGGTGGCAGAATTAAGGATGCTATGGTTCTCATTAGGAGTGAAAAGGAAGGACTTGATCAGAAATGACTAAATTAGAGGATCAGCCCAGGTTAGAAGGTTTGGGGATAAAGCAAGAGAGGTGATGTTGAGATGGTTTAGACATGTGAAAAGGAGGGATGAGGGTACATTGGGAGAAGGATGCTGAAGATGTAGCTGCCAGGTAAGAGGATGGCCAAAGACGAGGTTTAAGGATGCTGTGAGAGATGACATGAAGGTGGCAGGTCACAGAGGAAGATGCAGAAAACAAAACCAAAAGGGGTCCTCCCCTTTTCCCTGTGCGTGCACACACACACACACACACACACACACACACACACACACACACACACACACATACACACACACGGTACTCTACAGTACACTACAGTATGTTACAGTACAGTATGGTAAAGTACAGTAACGTGCGGTACGGCATGGTACAGTATGATACCATAAGGTATGGTACAGTACAGTATGATGCCGTACAGTACAGTAAGGTACAGTATGATACCATAAGGTATTGTACAGTACAGTATGATGCCGTACAGTACAGTAAGGTACAGTATGATACCATAAGGTATGGTACAGTACAGTATGATGCCGTACAGTATGATACCATACAGTAAGGTACAGTATGATACCATGCCGTACCGTACCTTACTGTATGGTATCATACTGTACAATACTGTACTGTACTGTACCGTACTGCATGGTACCATACTGTACCTTACTGTATGGTATCATACTGTACTGTACTGTACTGTACTGTACTGTACTGTACTGTACTGTACCGTACTGCATGGTACCATACTGTACCATACTGTACCTTACTGTATGGTATCATACTGTACCTTACTGTACTGTACGGCATCATACTGTACTGTACCATACCTTATGGTATCATACTGTACCATGCCGTACCGCACGTTACTGTACTTTACCATACTGTACTGTAACATACTGTAGTGTACTGTAGAGTACCGTGTGTGTGTATGTGTGTGTGTGTGTGTGTGTGTGTGCACGCAAAGGGAAATGGGGAGGACCCCTTTTGGTTTTGTTTTCTGCATCTTCCTCTGTGACCTGCCACCTTCATGTCATCTCTCACAGCATCCTTAAACCTCGTCTTTGGCCATCCTCTTACCTGGCAGCTACATCTTCAGCATCCTTCTCCCAATGTACACTCATCCCTCCTTTTCACATGTCTAAACCATCTCAACCTCACCTCTCTTGCTTTATCCCCAAACCTTCTAACCTGGGCTGATCCTCTAATTTAGTCATTTCTGATCAAGTCCTTCCTTTTCACTCCTAATGAGAACCATAGCATCCTTAATTCTGCCACCTCCAGCTGTGCCTCCTTTTCATCAGTGCCACCGTTTCCAACCGTACGGCATGGCTGGTCTCACTACCATCGTATACATCTTCCCTCTCACTGGTAGCCTTCTGTCACAAATAACTCCTGACACATATGTCCCATATTCTCAATACACTGGCTTCACTTGCTAGAACATTTCCATCTCTATACTCACCTTAACCTGTTACACTACTGTCTACTGTTTGGTCAATTGGTACAAATCATTTTCTCCCTCCCTCACCATCTCTCTTTGCACTTACTGTACATCTCATATACTTTATCTTAGCCCTGACCACTTCTTAGCCCACACACACACTTAGACATCACATCTCTCTCTTCTTACCCATCATCTAAAAAAAACCCCAATGGGCATTGCCCATTGACATATATTCAAGTCTGTGTGTGTCTGTACATCTGTAATCCACGTAACCCGAGAACCGTTTGCCCCACCGACTTCACCGAATTCGACACACACGTTCCACACACCCACAGGGAGTGCAGTGCCCGGTCTCGAGTTGGTCGGACCCAAGGTTGTCCAGAACTGCCACAAAAGGCCCTTTTCATTTGGCGGCCATCTTGAAAAATGGTGGCCATTTAGTTTTTTCAAGTGGACAACGTACTTTTCTGAGAGAGTAGGTTCTGAAGCACTTGTGTACCAAATTTGGTACTTGTACCATCAAGTGAACGATTCTTATGATATATTGACTTACCTCCACTATGGGGTTGCCATAGCAATGAATTGGCTCATTTGGGCCATGGACAGAGTCTTTTGTACAATGGGCTTATTCACACAGCACATATGGTGCTGTTGTTGTTTTTCTCATGCCCATGTATTTTGTTTATGTAAAGAAAACAAATCATGAAAATATATAGTAAAAGCGACTAAAGAATCATAATCGAATTATTGAAAAATGACATTAACATCAATAATTCAATGACAGGATGATCCCTAATGGTCAAAACAATATCAGAAATTAATTTTAAGAGTCAGAGTTAGTTGAAATAGACTTATTGTTCCTGTTCTTACTCCTAAAAATGGACAAGTTATGGCCAAGGTCTGTGGAATAGCAAAATGACCTTGACTATGACCTTTCAAGGTCAAAGTCACCCCAAATCATCAAAACAATATCAGAAATGAATTCCACACACCACAATTAGTCAAAATGAATGTATTACATGTGCTTAAACACTAAAAAACAAAAAGGTTGGATTTTCATCATAGCCGATGGCGGCCATTTTTGATGTGGCCATTGCGCCATTCGTGGCACTATGGCGGACAAGCACCTCGTTGATTTTTCATGTCTAGGGACCCATTGACTCAGTTCAAGTGAGAAATTCCCCCAACACCAAATTGCGATAGGGTCTACAGGCAGGTACTGGACTAGTACAATGAGGTGTCAATAAACAAGGAAGGAAGAGAAGAATCCAAGCTTCCAAATCGGTCAAACAAAGATTAAAAATACTTAACGGCTTCCGCGCCACAGGAGATATTCGCAGCGGGATGTATGGGTACTTATACTTTACATATTCAGAAAGCCTCACACTGAAATATGTCGTCACCGAGCGCGGAGAGGCGCTAAACATGTTGTTTATGTTTAAGAATGGGTGTGTACCAGGTGGCATGGTAGTAGTGCAACAGGACCCAATGCTATCTGGGTCGTCAAAATGTCAGAAACTTCAGTAGCATTTGGGTTCTGCTTGGAGGGCTAGATTCAACCCATTGTAAAGAAATCTAGAGTTGCAAATTGCGGCTAGGACTATATTGCTGTCATTTTGGGACACAATTACTGGGTGGCAATGAAACTTGTCAGTGACTGTTTCTGGCACTGGAATTATAGTTTGTGTGTCTCTGTTGAAGGTAGGCCTATAAGTTGTAGCAGGAAACAGTATGTGGCTCTTGTCTGGGAGTCAGTAGTCAGGGGACAGTATAGTGTATAGGGATTCAGTTAGTTACCAACAGCTGTTTCCTCAACTTGTTGTATTGATTAGATGACATTAATAAAATCAATTTCTCTATGCACTAGAAGAAAGGCCAAGGGGTTACCAAAATCAGTAGAGCTTACATAGCTAAGATGTTAATTGGAGGACGGAAATATTTTCCTTTGCAGCCATGTCTGAGAAAAAAGCATTAATTGGTGTGCCCTTTAAGCTACAATTATATTTTCAGCTTCCAAATGAAATGTGACTTCTTGTGTACTTCCCCATTGCCACATATTTTTTGCCACATATTTTAAAACATTTCATATGCCATCCACCCTTGTCCTTTCTTAACTCATTAACTTCTTCTACACAGCAGAGTAGCCTAATGAAGCATTCAGGGGTGACTGATGGCACCAAGAGGGGTGCTAGAAATATGTTACCAACAAAACCAATCAAATATCAAATTGAATCAAATTTGATTGATTACATATTCTCAACTTTTCAGTACAAGCCAATGCCATCGATTAGCCGCAATTTGCAACACTAGATCTTTTTTATAATGGTATGAAGTTGCAATACCTCAATTGACATCCCATTGATCCAAATTGCATTTCCAATCTGCTTGTATAAAAAATGTTAACTCACCAACATTGCAGCTGTAGGGAAAACTTAAATGATCCTCTTTCAAACTGCAAAGCGTTTGTTTAATAAAAATCCACTGTAGACATGTTATGAGCTTTCTGTCAAGTCATTCTGTGCAGGTGATTGACAATAATTATGTATCTTTTGCAACTACATTCATGTAGGTTATTAGCCCCTTTCGGCACCCTCGGTTAAGCTTTTCTGAAGTTTGGACATCGCTTAACCGTAGGGTCCCTGTTCGGTTATTCCACTCTCGTTGGGATGCAGATGTACATACCCTCCGTTCACACCGAGCGGTACGCCGCTTGAGTGTTGGTGAGATGATTAAGTAAGTGGTCAAGTAAGTGAGGAAGAGAGAATTTCAGAGAAGCCAAAACTTAAAAAAAAAGATTAAAAATACTTAACAGCATCGGCGGTTAATGCGATTTCGTACACGTTTCTGTTTGTCTCCTATAGCCGTGTTATGCATCTTTGAAACATCTCACCAACACTCAAGCGGCGCGCCGCTCTCCGTGAACGGAGGCTATGTACATCTGCATCCCATGGAGGGCTTAATAACGGATCAGGGACCCTAGGGTAGCGATGTCCAAACTTCAGAAAAGCTAACCGAGGGTTCCGAAAAAGACTACATATCTTCCTGAGTCCTGGCCCTCACTCTCCTGATTGACAACAACATTCTCTTACCCACATCCTAGGTTAAGTAAAATAAATGTTACTGGCCTACTTGCGCACAAGTAGGCCAGTTGAATGTGTGATGCCAACACTAATTGTGTGCACTACAGATGCTTTATGTGAATTGTGCATTTACTTTTGTTCACTATGCATCTTTCCCCTGAGAGATATTGATAGTTCTTGTTGTAGCTGTCAGCTGATGTATGTACTAAGCACTATCAGGCAGTACTATCATGCACATGCAACCAAAGGCATCGTTGCTTATCGACAAAATGGATTTGCATTTGACTTTGTACCTGCTGTTGCTGCCGCATCCCCTGGGTGTCCTCATAATGCTGCATCTAATTAAACATTGAAATATTTATGGGTTGCGACTTGTTTGTCTCCTCGTCGGTGTGACAGGGGAAAAGAGAATGCCGATTCTGTCTCTGCTCTTTCAATAGATTTTATCATTCTTATTTTTGTTGGTTGATGACTGAAGACAAACATGGCACAGAGAGAAAATAGATAAATCAAAATCAAAGAGAGAACACAAATGGATAATACTGTTTGTACTGTTTTCAGTGTCTTGCCCTTAAGATGGACCACGGGCCACTGTTCCCCCATTGCGATAGCAACACAAATGTACAGTAGGTGTACGTGAACATGCAGCAGTATGCATGCTCACCTCCACAGCGATTACACACTTAACATATACAGCCTACACGCATACATACTGTACAGATGCATATTTGTATAGGTTTGTGTCAGATAGAGAATTGGTCTTATGGTTTTGTAATGAGGAGATACAGCAATAATCTGATCTGATCACTCTTCCATCAGTCCTCTGTAGAGACATCCCTCTCATCCTATCAACTACTTGTTTTCTTTGAGGTTTGACATTGCGTGTGTGCGTGCGCGTGTCCTGTGTATAATGTTAAACTGCTCTGAACTTGTAACGGCCACTGTTAATGCCTAGTGGGTGCAGATTTAAGATGCATTTGTAGTGCTGGCATCGGTGACATGACATCCTTGTTGCATCATGACTGAGGACATAATAGCCTTGATTTTGTGGATGTAACTTTGCTGCTCCTGAAGAGTGTGTGTGTGTGTGTGTGTGTGTGTGTGTGTGTGTGTGTGTGTGTGTGTGTGTGTGTGTGTGTGTGTGTGTGTGTGTGTGTGTGTGTGTGTGTGTGTGTGTGTGTGTGTGTGTGTGTGTGTGTGTGTGTGTGTCAGTCAGTTGAAGCTAATGAGAACAGATGCCTTGCGGGACCATGGGCTGTTGTAGTAACAGATCAATCAGGGCTGGCTGGAGAGACAGTCCACCACGCCTCCATTGTGACACTAGTATCTTCTATTTAGGAAGTGAAAGCTGCATTGATTCTTGCCGTTTTGCCACTGCCGTCTTTTATTTATTTATTTTTTTCCTGTTTTGAGCAGCTGCTCTGCCTGCAAGGTAACAGCTAAATGTATTGGGACCTGTAGCAGTTTGTTTTGGAATCAATAGCAAGGTGGTGTGTAATGGCACAAAAGTCCTTGAGAGGTAGGCCTATCAATATTCTAACAACAACAAACAAAGAAAGAAATCTATCTTTTGTCCTCAGTTCTAGCTCTAGCACTAGCGTCCACTGTCAGGGCACTGGAGATAATATTCAAGAGACACGCATAAAAGGGAATTGAACCTGCGACTCGCTATAGAGCCTATACGTGGTGTGCACCTTGACCACTAGGACATTGGCACCCCAATCTTATATTTTGTAATCCTCTGTGATAATGTAATGTGATGTTTGTAATGTTTAAAGGAGAATTCCATACTAAAAGGAATTCTTACCTTTCTTTGTAGTTGTTACATCCCCACCAAAGAGGTCCAGGTGTTATTTTGTGCAAAAACTCCTTATTGGCTATTTCCCCTACGATAAGCCCTAAATGAATTGCATTGAATTGAATGGGGCTATGGGGTGTTGTGCTAATTCGCTTATTTCCATCGCTCATAATTATATATTTTTTGTATTATATATCCTCTCTTCATAATGTAAATAATATCCCAAGCGTCACACTTTAATACTTATTTCGATGGAAATAAGCGAATTAGCACAACACCCCATAGCCCCATTCAATTCCCATTCCATTCAATGCAATTCATTGAGGGCTTATGGTAGGGGAAATGGCCAATAAGGAGCTTTCGCACAAAAGAACACCTAGACCTCTTTGGTGGGGACGTAACGACTACAAAGAAAGGTAAGAAAGCCTTCTAGCATGGAATTCTCCTTTAATGTTAATTGCAACTGAGATGTCAGTATTGCATCAGAGGTTGCGCTACAGGATATTAAACAACACGCAGGTGCCTTTCTTTCACAACACAACACAATTTGTATTTAAAACTATTTCTGTGTGTGTGTGTGTGTGTGTGTGTGTGTGTGTGTGTGTGTGTGTGTGTGTGTGTGTGTGTGTGTGTGTGTGTGTGTGTGTGTGTGTTATACAGAGAGAGAGAGACAGAGCGCGATAGAGAGCACTTGTAGACGTGATTGTTTTTCACACCCAGTATGTCTGGAGGGAATTACATTTTATGATATATTTGTCATAAAAAAATGCCCCAAAACGGTAATTAACGGCTTAATGCAACCTTTGGTCTATATATCAATTCCATTTAGACGATTTAAATGCTGATGAAGCCCAGAGAGCCAAAACATGTCCGTTTGTTTGGCTGCTGCTATATGCATTAAAAGAAGCATTTAAACTTATTGTGCAAGTGCAGATGTTCCCTTTTTTGAAGGACACTGTAATGCACTCCCATGCAGTCATTATAGAATAGATATGTGCAATATTATTGGCACAGTACACTCAGCACATTCAGTATACTTATTATGTACTCTAGTGTGAGAGAGAGAGAGAGAGAGAGAGAGAGAGAGAGAGAGAGAGAGAGAGAGAGAGAGAGAGAGAGGGAGGGGAAGAGAAAGACAAAAAAGGGTAAGACTGATGAGCAGGGAGATGGAGGACCTTTCAACAGATTGTTTCTATCGATTAGCAATTTGTAAACAGTGGGGGCGCGTTTTACCCAGAAGCACGGTGCCCTCTGCACAGTGCCGGTTGGATTAGTGAAGAATGCAAAGCATAGAACACACGCTGCCGTTGGCCTGGAAAAATGATGGAGAATAGCCGAAGGTGCCGCGGAGGGAGGGCGGGGGCATTTGAGGGGGGTGCAGAAGAATGAAGGATAAGAGAAGAGCGAATCGGGCCAGACGGAACACTGCACTGTTGCTGTGCTATTGACGAGCCAGAATTAGTAATTGATTTAACAGCCAGCGCCAGTTGGTTGACTGAGGACCGACCATTTATTAATGTCCGTCCAAAGTTCATGTTTATGTCCAGAGTTTTGAGAGCCGGTTGAGGCCTGGTGGGCTACTGGCCGGGACTGTGAATGGGCACAACAGGCATGTAGGCCCAGCTGTGTACCTGAATGGAAGGTCATGCTGGCAGCTCCATGAATCACCTCGGCGGGGCTAGACTGCCACAGAAACCCATGATTTATCCCCGCCAGGAGAGACCAGCCGTGATAGGAGGTCAGACGCATATAGTAAGTACACGGGTACATACATCTATAGTGCAAATATCCGCACATGTAGTTTAGAGAAACACACATGTATGCTGGCGAATGCACGCACAGGCACTATACAGTAAGCATGTATGGCATAGTGGCAGACATAGACATTCATACTGACCAAAACACACACACAGCGGTGTAACCCCCAAGGTCATTGGCTACATAGCAACCCCCTTGCTTGCTTGTAACCATGACAAACTGCCAACAAAAAGGTGATAAGCAATGCCATCCATCTTTCCGGGCATTCAGTGGTGCTAGATCATTTATGCTAAGCAGGTACAGACAGACTACTACAGAGGACAGACCTGGGATGGGCCTACTCTATGTTGAAGATTAGGTAAATGGTGGTAATATACTCCATGGGAATTCAGTTAGATCTGATTAGGGATTATGAAACCTTTTTTAGTTTTACTGCATTGTTAATAATGTTGGGCTAATGCATTAACCCGGTTATGCGCTAAGGAGTTATATCCCACTAGAAGCTTGCGCGCCTATCGCGTGCTCACGTCTAACGCCACACGTTGTGGCATTGCCATCTCAGTGAGACACACGCACACAAACCGTACATTTTGAACGAAGGCAGACAGCGATTTATCTTTGGCCACGGAACATGTTTTTTTCCGTGCCGGGCAGGTTGTGTGGGCGCTCTGTAATCGGTCCATCGCATCACGGAAAGGGAAACTGCGAACAGCCACAAAGCTGGGTTGAAAACGCAGAGGTAAAGTCAGTGACATGTCACGGCCACAAAGGACAGGCGAAAACGGCCACCCAAACTGTGCACAAAGTGTTCTCTTCTCAATTGTAATAATAGATAGGCCTATATATGCACTAGTCCAGTCAGTGTGCACTTTAACTTTAGAGACCTAATCAGTCAGGTAACTGTATGAGGCAGTGGCACATTTTGTATAATTATACAAACTATAGTATAAATCATTGTTACATTGAGAGACAGGAAACTGCGGGCAGAGAGAGAGATCGACATGTAACACAACAGGAGCTGTATTTGAACCCTGCAGGCTTACTCTTGTCTCTGATATTAATTAATTTATCCCCATGGATTGTCTTTTATATTTAAAAATATTTTATATCCTTACATGAACTCACTCAGGTAAATCAGGTAACTTGATTAAATTGCAACACAGATGAATGGACATCACATGTATAGAAGTGTGCCATTCTTCTGAGCTTAGTCTTGATCTCATTTCCCAATGGTCCAGACGCTCCTCAGATTCCAGCTTGCTAAGAGTCCCATGAGACAGGAGGTTGGCACAAACCAATGGAATACTGCTAATTCCAGATAAGCCTTTCCAAGGGCAGCTACATCCATTCCAAACACCCTGGATGCTGACAAACACAGACGTGAGACTCATGTGCAATGTCCCTATCCTCCTCACTTTTCTCTTGCATTCTCCTTTCCTCTCTTACATTCACCTTTTATTCACATCTAGCATTTTCTAACCTCGATAATCATTCTGGTGTGCCAGACGGTATGAGTCTCACAAATGACTAAAACAAGACACAGATTATAATACCACCATTGCTTCCCTATGCAATTCAAAAGTATTTCAGACGGTTAGCTAAGTTAATGAGCAGTTATCTGGATAACTGGCTTCAACCTCTCTACATTTAATAGCTTACATCTTAAAATGTCAATTGAAAACGTAGCTTCAGTCTTACTGTAGTGGGTGATTGCTTTGCAGCACAAGTTTGTCTATATAATATGAGTGAGTAAATAGAGTGAGTGAGCTAGCAGGCAATTGAGTGGAAAATTGGGAAAATGATGGTTGATGTTCTCTGTTCACTCTCTGTTTCTTTCCTCAGAGTAATTGATCTGTATTCTGTTGGAATGCAGGAGTAGGCTATAGTAGAGAATATCTTTGAGGTTGCTGGTGTGTCTATATGGTATTGGTAGGACATTTTAATTGCAACACTCAATTTAACTCAATTTGCAACACTTAATTGCAACCGTAATTATCAGGCTCATTAATGTTAGGACTGGTCTGTACCTCATGCTTCCTATCCCTTTGAACAACGATAGCCGTTAGCCCAATAAAATGGTTTTATTTTCTGAAACCAAACATTGACCGTTCAAGGGAGATATTAGGCATTTGGGCTACAGGCAGCACTGCTCTACTACTTTCACCTCCAACCATCAGGAAACCTGTCACAGCACCAATGTAACCATTTGCAAGCATTTGGACCTGGGAGAACTACAGTTGACCTGGCCAAGGGCGATATTAGGCTTCTGGGCTACAGGCAGGGTTACTTTGCTGCATGGAATAGCCAAGACACTAACAAGACAAATATACTGTAAACACTCGTTGGAACACCCTTTTAAAGATCCTCATTAAAATGGATTAAATGTAGATGTAAACTCCTTAATCACGCCCTATACTAGTTCATACTCGGGGATGCATGCAGCCAAAGTAAGGCCAGCCTTGCTGGGTCTGCTGCTTTCTATGCGTTTAACCCATTTTGAGCGGGAACCCCTTTTGGTGGTTACATACATTATGTTATAATTTAGCTATTGAAAAATAGCAGATCTACAAGCTCATAGCGCGCCACTCGAACTTGTAGGTCTGCTATTTTTGAAAAATCGTTAAAATGTGCCTCAACTCTTTCAGAAAATTGTCATGAGTTAGAAAACATTTATTTTTAATTTCGACGTCTGAATGTGTTAAATCAAAGTCCTTTATAACTTTGCACTGTTGAGCCAGTTCTCTCTGTCTGAGCCAGAGAGCACAGTTAGATGAGTGGAAACATCAACCGATACACAACGATAGCAGAGCCAACCTGACAACGAACCACCAACAACAACCAATAAAACCATGGTTGTCTTTCGAGGCTATATGGTTATGCAACATGTACAGCTTAAATGTGGGAAAAGTTAAAACAATACTAATAACATTATAATAAATGTAACAATAATAATAATAATTAAAGCTGCAAGCAGCGATGACGGATGCCCTCGCACGTAATATCGACCAATCGGAACTGGGAGCAGAGCTAAGTAACTCTACTTACAAGGATTTTCAACTGAGTCCAGTGAGGTGACTCATGACTCTGTATGAGTAACACCCTGACTCTGTTTGGCTATGACATATTGACCAATCAGAAGAGGGGGAGTGGCTAAGTTTCACCAATGAAGGACGTGGAAGTCCAATGACACTACCCACGAGTCTGTATGACAATCTGTTGAAAAGTTATATCAAAATATAGGAACTATCAAAGATCAGAAGACGGGCGGGGCTTACACCAATGAATGTCTCACATGTCTCACAAACTCACTCAAACTAGGGGTTATTCATGATTCTGAATCAATTGCAAGCATTAGTTTTGCACAAAAAACACTCAACGGCCATAGCCGTCTTCACAAATCTTCACAAACGTTTTTCTAATCCACACACACATGCATATAATAGCGACTATAAATATATAAATTCTATATAAATTCCAGTTATTATTATTATTATTACTTGTTTTGTCATGAGTGTTGAATTATACTGACTAGACTCTAAAGTGCCAAACAAGCCAGAAACCATTGAATGTTGCAAAGACTTCCGTCACAATGTTCAGATGCTTGGACAACCATTTTCATTTGGAGTGAGCGGTCTTTCACTGCAGTCATATTCTCATATACTCCAATAGTGGGAGGGTAAACGCATGGGTGCTACCAATGAATGATATGACTAATTCATATTCTGTTCCATTTAGTGTCACAGAGCCGTTCCAGTGAGCCAACATGCACAATAATAACACCCTGACTCTGTTTGGCCTGAATACTGTAATTAGTTGGTTGTCACTGGTAACACGGTAACACCTGTCTTTATCCTGCTTTTTCATGTCATATCGCTGCTGTGAAAAAGGTCCGTTATATAAAATTGGGTTTACCGAGAACGAAAACAATAATATTCTTGATTCCTATGTTGCATTTGCTGAGTAGATTCTACAGTTGTGTGCATTGTTTACACACCAATCAGTCAAGTCTGTCCTAATTGGTGAAAGGGCCTTTCTGTGTGGAGTTTGCATGTTCTCCCACGGGGAGAACATGCAAACTAGAGTAGGTACCCTCACAAAAACATGCAGTAATCCGCCCCCCTGGCCAGCCGGGGCGCATGATGGAGGGGAAAGGAACTGGTTGGAATAACGTGTTCCTTCCACGCGCCACGTCCAACCGGGGAAACCCTCCGCGCTGTCAGGTGAAAAGAAGCAGCTTGGACTCCTCATGCATAGAAGTAAGCATGAGCTCAGTCCACTCCCCCCCCCCCCCCCCCCCCCCCCAGGAGGTTGGCAGAGGAAGTGTAGGAAGTGTAAGAAAAAAATAAGTCTGTCCAAAATGTTCAAGCACAATAAGGGCGGGTTGCAGTGAGTTTATCATGTTTTATGTTCTTGTTTTCTGCTCTTTGAAATTAGTTCTCTTTCATGTTTGGAACCACATCCTGCTTGTTACAATGTAATGGCTTATTAAAGGAATGTGCTTTAACAATCTCTTATGTGGGCAATCTTCCCAAGTGAACCTGTAACTCGGAGATAACGCAATACTGAAAAGAAATGTGTATCTGCCTTCCATTTTAAAAGGTTGTACTTCTGTTGGATTTGTTGTTCGGTATCAATCACAACATGAACACAAAATAATTAAATATCTGAGGGTATGAAATTGAGCTCTTTGATGTAAAAGCTAGTTTCTAATTGGTGTGACGCATTGTAACCTGCAGGCTGCCATGCAGATTTTGGCATTTCTGTCTGTAGTGGTGTTAGAGGGGCAGAAAAAGCATGTACAATAAGTTAAAGGGCCACTTCGCCCCTTTTGCAACCAGATCTTATTTTAATGATGTTTGGAAGACAAGAAAAACTTTCCTGGGGTTTTTGTGTGTGATATGTGCCAGTGATGTCATGAACACTGGTCTCACTTCCTTCCTGGACTACATGTTGTCTCAGTAAAGGTCCTTGCAGACTGGACGCCTTTTTCGAGAGAAAAAAATGGCCCTGGCATTTTTAACAGGGACAGCCCTCTCCCTCTCCACAAGGTGGGGTTAGTGCAGCAAAGTATTATGGTCATTGTAGTAATCAGCAGTGATGACCAGTGTCCATGACATCACAGACACTAACACAAATGACCCATTTAAAAACCCCAGGAAAGTGTTTCTTGTCTCCCAAAACATAATTAAAATAAGATCTGGTTGCAAAAGGGGCGAAGTGACCCTTCAAGTGATGCTTGGCAAGAACCCTGCAGACATCACAGATGAACTTTAGTAGAACCCTGCAGACATCACAGATGAACTTTAGTAGAACCCTGCAGACATCACAGATGAACTTTAGTAGAACCCTGCAGACATCACAGATGAACTTTAGTAGAACCCTGCAGACATCACAGATGAACTTTAGTAGCATATTATAAATGATGGGTTGTTTTATGCAGGGGGAAAGTGCAGCACTGTGTAACAAGCAACTCAAGCTTAGACTGACCTTGTGTACCTGATACATTGATTAGAAGACATTAATCTCTGTTGCCACTTGCCATTGGCACTGTGTTAAATATGTGCGATTATTGAAGTAAGTCTTGTAAAGCAAATTAGTGTAACAGACTAGAACTCTGATAGATGTATAGGCGCTTAAGCTGCGAGACTTGGGCAGTAGGTTAACAGATTGAGTATCAGTCAATTCTGGCAGAAGTTTTCATTCTGCCTGCAGCAATCCGTGACACTGACAGGGTGTTGTAATCGGTTATCGGGGCCAGTCTGTTTCCTGGTGAGTGGTTGTTAAAGAATGAGAGTAAAGTAGTTATACGTTTATTTCACCATTTACCCCGTCATTGACTTACCTTCTGCTTCACTGTTAATTCAGAATGCAATCCTCAGTGTTAATTTAACTCTGAAAGTGTACAAATGTAACCAAATGGGTCTATTACTATTTTGTTAGATTTGTAAACTCTTGCGGTATCAATGGTTATAATAACACTAAATATTTTACTGTGTTAGCTGTGATGTGATTTAACTTTGCTCTAGAGTGTCTTGGATGTACGCTATCTGTCTTGCCTTTGTTTGGAAGTTTCTGGTTGACTTAGTGTGGTAATGTGTGTTGACTGCTAGCAATACGAAAGTTCTCACTCCTCCCAGCAGTAATTGCATTGGAAATGTACACCTTTTACACTACAGTCATGTTGCAAATGTTCACTATCCAATCCACCTTCTTACATCACCCCACCAGAACGGATCCCAGTGTTACCAGCATGTCTGTTGGCTTCCCGGGAGCAAGTTAGGCTAAGATTGGGACTGTATTATTGCAGTGCAGTATATCTTTAGAACTCTCCAGGGTTTGAGTCATGTGGGAGCCAATTGGGAGCTAAGCTCCCATTAAGAGGGGTCTGCTGAGCTCACATGATCTCTAATACCTCATAAATGATGGATCAATGTAATGATGAGTATTATTTACGTTAAAGAGATTCTTTTTTTAAATGAACAAAAAGAAACATGCTTTCCAAAAGAAGTAATTGCAAATATCTATATAAGTTTTTAAATGATTTTACAATAAAGCATACAAAATTCACATGACTTACACAAAAGAAAAAGAAAAACTAGCAGTAAAAAAAGAAAAAAAACCCAATGGACAACACCCCTCCACATTCTGTTGTTTACAATAGTGATTATATCATGTGTAATGTATTACCAATTACAAATTATTCATGCAACCATCCTTTAATATACAAATAAAAGTAGTCCCATATTTCATGGAACTTTCCTTGGACATTGTTCCTCCTGGCAATTGAGTATTCGAAGGATGCAGTTTCAGTCAAGTTGGGTCCAGTCTGTGATCTCTGGCGTAGCAGAGCTCTTCCAGTTTCTCAGTATCAACCTGGCTGCAGTAATAAGACCTGCAGTCACTAATGCATGTTGTGCCTTGGTGACCCCCTGTGGCAGCACCGTGCGATAATTGCAAATATCTTACAATAAATGCAGCAAATGCACCAACATGTCTGTACGTACTGCATATGTAGGTTTGTCAGTCTCAGGGCACGGTGGTGCAGTCGGTAGGGCTGTCGCCGGCACAGCTAGAAGGTCCCATGGGTTCAATTCCCGCTGGGGATGCTGTGGGCACTGTTCTCTCCTCCGCGTCATTAGTGCCCATATCCTGGGTGGGGTTGACAAGAGGGCCTTTCGATGTGGAGTTTGCATGTTCTCCCCGTGTCCCCTGGGCCTAGGCCCTAGGGTATACTGGCTACCCATGGCCAGCCAGAGTGCCTGATGGAGCAGAAAGCAACTGGTTGGAATTACGTGTTCCACATTACGCTTATGTCCAACCGGGGTAATTCATTGTATGGAAAACAGTTAAACACAGTACGGATACTGTTAGACATGCCGACCCTCAAAATAATTATTTTCTCCGCGGCTCCGCCGCGTGATAACGAGCGACTGTGTGTGCATCCTCGCAAACATGGTAAATTGCCGATCTGCATGAGGAATAGCAGCAATGCTCCCGTGCTTGCGGGTTAGGGTTTGAGGTAGGTTGTCGGTCTAATGACAGTCAGAACCGATAGTATGTCTAAACTAAAGCCTGTACCCGTGTCCAACGGGCACCGCTTTAGAGGCCCCACGGGCACCGCTCTAGTGTCTCAAATAATGGTAAGACCAAGGACTAATATGCAATTGTTTAAATGAGACCTAATTAGTAGCTTCAATAAATGTATTTGTCAGTCCCTCATAAAAGTGTATGCAGAGTAAAGTGTTGGTGTGACAGTCAGCTAGTTGGCTGTCAGTGCAGTGGGTCACATCACTGTCCGTCTGGTGGCCACGTAACCTTTAATAGAGAAACAGCGATTAATTGAAAATAACTAATGCACTTAGAGTAGTTCACCAGAACGTGCTGTTCCAAAAACCTTTCATTCGTATTTCATGCTGCTGTCTGCCACCGCCCCCACATACAGTACTGTATACTGTCATTTCTGTGCTGTTTATTTTCTGTGTTGAACCTCTGCCATTTGTTTGCCCTTTTGAACCCCTCGCTGTTTCTTTATCGTTCTGAACCTCTGCTGTTTCTTTATCGTTCTGAACCTCTGCTGTTTCTTGAAATGAAGGTTCACTTGTTAAACAGTACTGTGTTGTACTAAAAATATATATTGTTTTCCAAGCCCCATGTAGGAGTAGCATGCATTGAATTGGACACTTCATTAACATCCAAAAACCTTGCTTTAATGACACTCATAGCCTGGCCGTAAAACAATTTAAAAGGTTTGAATATATGAATAATAAATTAGCACTTCACCCGGATAAGCACATTAATACAAATTATCGTAGCACACTGCTGGAAGTGCCATCCTTCCATTTACCTGCAGTCAATGGATCAATGGATCTGTTTGGTGCAATCACAGTCAGTGAATTCAGCCACCACCATTCTCCCACCATGACATACTGTCTTGTCTGTGGACAGTCTGGACTCTGACTCTCTCTCTCTCTCTCGCTCGCTCGCTCGCATGCTCGCGCGCGCACGCTTTCCCCACGGCACTGTGGAGACAGATGGCCAGCCACTCTAGAGCCTGGTTCTGTTTGAGGTTTCTTCACTGTGGAGACAGATGGCCAGCCACTCTAGAGCCTGGTTCTGTTTGAGGTTTCTTCACTGTGGAGACAGATGGCCAGCCACTCTAGAGCCTGGTTCTGTTTGAGGTTTCTTCACTGTGGAGACAGATGGCCAGCCACTCTAGAGCCTGGTTCTGTTTGAGGTTTCTTCACTGTGGAGACAGATGGCCAGCCACTCTAGAGCCTGGTTCTGTTTGAGGTTTCTTCACTGTGGAGACAGATGGCCAGCCACTCTAGAGCCTGGTTCTGTTTGAGGTTTCTTCCCGTTAAAGGAGTTTTTCCTTGCCGCTGCCGCCAAATGCTTGCTCAGGGGGGAAACATCGGGTCTCTATGTAAAGTGTCTTGAGACAACTTGTAGTGATTTGTTACTATAATAAAATTGTATTGACTTGAAAATGGACTAAAGGTATTCAGGTATCAAGTGCATTTATATTTGAATAGTGCCAGGCGAGTAAACTCAGGTTCCCATGTTGAATACATGCATTTGCAAATGATTTGTTTGTTTAGGCATATGCCTTCTTCAGGATTGTGAGTTTAAAGGATTAGAGGATGGTTCGCATGGAACCATGTTCCATTATACAACAGGACATCTGCATAGCTACTGTAGGCATCGTTGATTTTAGATGGAGTGATACTATTCTGTGATATCGACTTCTGGTTTAATCAGCGTTGAAAGTGAACATCCGGTTGCCATTTTGCATAGCAAAGTATGGGCAAATTAATTTGTCGTGCTGTACAAATGTATGCTTGACTGCTGGCATTTGTTATTGGCCTATAAATAATACATTGATAGTGTATTCAATGGTGTGTGTGTGTGTGTGTGTGTCTGTCTGTCTGTCTGTCTGTCTGTCTGTCTGTCTGTCTGTCTGTCTGTCTGTCTGTCTGTCTGTCTGTCTGTCTGTCTGTCTGTCTGTCTGTCTGTCTGTCTGTCTGTCTGTCTGTCTGTCTGTCTGTCTGTCTGTCTGTCTGTCTGTCTGTCTCAACACAAAATGTTCGTATTGCATGTGTGTAATTCAAAATGTGTTGGTGTGACAGTTTGTGTCTGTGTTTGTATCTTTGTAAATGCAGGCATCTGTGTGCACACATGCATGTTTTTATGCTTTGTCTGTTCTGCTCACAATACATCACAGCCTATGTGCACAGAGGGGGAGGGGAGGCTGCATGGAGGCCTGACTTTGTAGTCCAGGAAGGAAGTGAGAAAACATTACAGACATAAAAAACCCCAGGAAAGTGTTTCTTGTGTCATAAACATAATTAAAATAAGCTCTGGTTGTAAATGGGGTGAAGTGGCCCTTTAACATTGAGTGACTGCAGTTACTCTCAGTGGTGAAATGTCCCTTTAAGCTCATACAGTTTTAGTTAACGTCTAATTTGCAATATTTGGGCTCCGCAAATGTCCTACTGCCTTGTGATGTACGTCATATAAGATTTACCTGGATGATGGTTTGTCATCCTAATGAATATAGGAGACTAAAATCATTCAGTATCTGGTCACCTTATCTTTTGTTTCTGCATGTGTGCGTGCATGTTTGTTTGATTGTGTGTGCGTGGAACTGAGTCTGGTCTGAGTGCATACCGTAGCTGTAGCCTACATACGACTGCTCGATAGGATTACAAGGAAATTGGATTCTCTATTTCTTCTAGCTCACCCTTATAAGAAATGCATGACTAAGAAAAGATTTTTTTTTTTTAAGAATCGATCACCAAAATAAACGCTTGTCGACTCAGAGCCATTGTTGATTTCCAGCAAAAGATGCTAGAGTTGTGTGCTGAAGATGAGGCAACATGCTTTGCATATAGAGTGTATCTATTTGAATATCTCCAGAATGTTACTGCGCAATGTGGGAAATGCTTTGAAAAATAACCTTAGCTGCGATAAAATAGTGAGAAATGTTTGGGCTTGGTGCCAGCTTGTGTGCTGATTTGTATCTGATTTGACTTAAACTCTATATACTAACTGAGTTGACCATCAGGTTTTTCCCCCTCAGGCCAAGTCTCTTTGCAGAAAAAAGACGACCTACAGGCTCAAAACAGATGTGCTATTTTTGCCAAATGATGTTCACTCAGTAGTGATGCTGCCATGTGTTTAAAAAGCCTCTTAGAGTAAATTACTGTAGAGAATCAACCCCTCCTCTTATCTTGAATATGATAAATGATTGATAACTGCCATTAGTCAGATAGAATGCCAAGCTCGCCTCTGCATTGAGCACTAATTGTATGCTGTGAGGCTGAGAGCACTCTCTTATCTGACTATGGTAATTATGCAGCTAGTTCGTTTTCACCACTAAGGGCCCTAAAAACTCCACCAGCCACATCCCAATGACCTGATGTTACTGCTAATCTGCTCTTTAAAGCCACCACTCATATTTATGCCATACAGTTATTCAGTTATTACCCTCAAATGCACGAGCAGTAGGAGACAGGTCTTCTTTGGGAGTTGGTGTTGAAAAAAAATGAGTACTGTATTCATCTTATTTTGAGTAATCCTTGTTCGGATGACTCACTTACCTGAGAGGTTCTCTCTGTAGAAGTTCAAGAATTATCTCTCCGAGGCATGTAATACAGTTCATTAAGGGGATTCTCCACCTTTTAATTTAAAGGACCCCCAGTGTGAAATCATTATACCACAGACCCCCAGTTTGACCCATAAGGGTTCCTAATTATTGTATCAAACGGTTACACTAGCTACGGAGCCCCCAGACCTCACGCTGAGAACCATTCCATCAAGCCATTTAATACCACATGGAAATGGAAGGAGGAAATGTGACACAATAAACAGTTTTGTCACATCATCATAATTGCAATTTACAAATGTTGCAATGTACCAATTGTACCCCCCCTGTTCTGAATATGCATTAAGCAGTATGCTTAATGTGTTAGAGTTCTACAAGCTCGCAAGCATTTGCACATTGTTTAGCTTGAAGATAGGCTTTTTTTCGCCATAGACATTTGATATAGAAAAAAAAAAGTATAATCCTCTGGGGATCAAAGTACAGTATAGGGTTTTGAGTCTTCAACAGGGGGTCCGGAAATCCAAGGGGGTCGTCCGTGTTTCTATTTCTTCATCAACCACTTCAACCCTAACCTCGCATCACCAGGCTTGCCACCATGCAGGAAAAGCCTGGTATTCACGTAAAGTTGTTTTCGGCATCAGACCGGATCAGAAATCCAAAAATGGTATTGAACCCAGGTTACTTGAACCTAGCATCCCTGGTTTGGTGTACATGGGAACATTTGCCATATGGTCAAGTTATTTAAAATTAGGGACAGTGAGTTGATGCTGAGGTTGGAACTGCCAGGCAGGAGGCCTAGACGAAGACTATAGAGATGTACAGTAGGGATGTAGTGAAAGAGGACATGAAGTTTTGTTGGTGTACAGTGAGAGAAGAGGAGGCAGAGGACCGGAATGGATAATGCATGGAGAATGGAGGCATGATTCGCTGTGGCGACCCCGAAGGGAACAGTCGAAAGGAAAAGAATAAGTGATTTTAAACGAGTTCAGCATACAAATAGAATTGAATCATGTGTAATGAAATGAAATCTATAAAAGAGCTCAATATGCAACACAATTGTATATTTAGTGGCGGTCCCTGCATGCTTCATCTCTCTGTCTCAGCTAAGAGGTCCTTGGCCTGCGAAACATGCAAGACCTCCTGGTTTAAGTGGTTGGGGAACACATCTGCACCAGTGGAGCTATACAGTATACGTAATGGAGCTGTAGCGCAACAATATGATCCACTGAGGATGCTCCACGCTGTTGCCGTAAATAAGAATAGGTGTTTATTCGCCTTCCCCGACGAGGGAAGGGTTAAAAATCATTAGAAGATTCCTGAGATTCCCAGATTTCCCAAAGCCGCCACCCTATTAGCGCGGTAGCATGAATGAAATGCAGTGCCATTTATTTTTGCGCTACCGCTGTGCATGCTAACACACACAGAAAAATTCCTCTCGCATCAGTGCAATTACCACCCCCCCCCCCCCTCCCCCCGCCCAATGATCTCCTATACATCTGCTGTAATACAGATGTCAGGAAGCCTGCAGCGTTGGACATTCTATTCATGACAATCCTCATATTTTGTTTATGGGCAAGATTTGTCAGTGACTGTGGCTCCATTATTACACCGTGTCAAAGGCACCCACTGAATCATATATCATTTGCTATATTACAATGAATTATGTATTAGCCGTCTTTGGGACTGTGTGAGCCTGTGTGTGTGTGTGTGTGTGTGTGTGTGTGTGTGTGTGTGTGTGTGTGTGTGTGGTCTATCACAGCATAGAAGCTGTGTGCGGGATGTGCAGTGGAATACCAATGGACATGCCCGGTTTCCCTCTGCTGATATCTTCTTCTGTAATGATTGTGGCATGTAAGCACATGTACATACATACAGATGTACAGATATGTAGACATATACAATATGTGCAGACATACAGCTATAGACATGTATATCGAGATGTAGGCAGATGTACTGTACATACAGATGTAAACATAGTACAGATGTAGAAACATTGTAGGCAGATAGATTTGCTTCACAGAGTTGCTCCATCCTTTTCTCCATCTCTCTTTGTCCGCATCAGAGTAATCTAGAGAGTAAGAGAGTGGTGACACGCTTTGTTCTCGCCGCAAAGCGGGTACCTATGGGCGATAGTTCCAAACATTGCTCCTATGGCTGGAACTATTCCATTGAGATAGAATGAGCACTCCCGCATTCGTCAACGGGAGTGTCATTACTCTCTTACTAGATTACTCTGGTCCGCATGCCATTCCTTTTCCCCCTCTGACTCTGTTGCTCTCTTTCCTTCTGTCTGTGTTCCTTTTTGCATTGCTACCTCATGTGCATGCGCGTCTCTCTCTCTCTCTCGCTCTCTCTCTCTCATGGTGATGTCTGTCTCCCTCTGGCTGTCATCTCCAGGTGAGACGGGTGACTTCCAGTCCCGTTTGTCCACTATGTCGCCCTCATCCGATGATGGATGGAGAGACGAAAGGGTGACACGTATCGCCATGGAAACTCCCTGCTCTGTCCTTTTGCTCTTTCCATCTGTCAGATGTCTGTCACGAACATGCAGCAATGTCTCACTCCGTTTTATTCTTGACCATCTCTCTCTCTCTCCCATCTGTCACTGTGAGAGACTCTTGTCTCTCACTCTATCCCCGACCCAGCATCCTTGTCCTATCTCCCTCTCTCTGTTTGCTTTCTCTCTCTCTCTCTCTCTCTTTCTCTCTCTCTCTCACTCTCTCTCTCACTCTCTCTCTCTCTCTCTCTCTGTCTCTGTCTCTCTCTCTCTGACCTGTTCTACAGAAGATTGAAAGCCCTTGAATGTCCAGACCCCTGCAGTAAGCCCTGTGTGTGTCTGTGTGTGTGTATAAGATCTGCATACACTTGATTGCGCACCCTCTTGCACGCACGCGTGCGCGCACACACACACACACACACACACACACACACACACACACACACACACACACACACACACACACACACACAGTGCTACTTAATAAATTGTGTTCAGCCAGTGGCCTGCTGTGCCCCAAGGGTCAGCTGTGCGGAGCAGAGGGACATTAATCATTCCTGGGGAGTGTGTGTAAGCAAACACTGGCTCAACATCAGCAACCAGCATCCTCGGTCCCCTGGTCTGCACACGCACGCACGCACGTGTGCAAGCAGGCGTACTAGAAGTGTTTTGTGGACACACAAAGCAGGAGCAATGTTAGAGTGTGTGTGGTGTGGTACGTGTGTGTGTGCACGCAAATGCAACACAAAATGATCGTATTGCATGTGTGCATGCATGTGTGTATATCCAAATGTGCTGCAGGTCTCTGTGTGACAGTTTGTGTCTGTGTTTGTCTCTGTGTAAATGCATGCATCTGTGTGCAGTGTACTAGTGTGCACACATGCATGTTTTTATGTCTGTCTGTTTTGCTCACAATACATCGGAGGAAAACATGATGGATCCATCGCATTTAGCCCCAGGCCTATCTCCATCTCCAAGCCCATATACTGTGTGGGCTGCATGCACGCACACAGTACACAGTGTGTATGTGTGTCTATATGTATGCGTATACAGTATCACACCACAAGGCCAACTCTAATTCCATTCTCTGTTAAGTTATTTTTTTGATCATTAATACACTTTCTAAAATAAATCCTAATCTTTATGCTTGCTTTATATTTGTATTTTTTTCTTTGCCTCCGTCTCTGTCCCTCTTGGTACACCCCCCCCCCCCCCCCCCCCCTCTCTCTCTCTCTCTCTCTCTGTGTCGCTTATCTCCCACTCCCCTCTATACCTCACTGCGCTCCTCATGCGAGCACACATGCATTATCTATTAAGCGTGGCTTGTCGGTACCCTCGTCCTGTGTAATGGGAGACAGGTGGGGCGGATCGCATAGCATCAGATTAATTTGCCGTGCAGGCTAACCATTCATACACCACCACATCCCTGGCCCGGCGGGGAGGGGCGGGTGTTTGTCTGGGTTTGTTGCCACGTTTGGGATCAGATTCCTGCCGTCGAATGTGTACAATGTGTACACATTTTCATGTACAAACTTCTCTTCAATTGGTATTTCAGTTAATGGTCCATAGTTTGTGCATAGAAAATTTCATGCAAATTGCAGTTTTTCAAACTGCTCAAAATGGCGGAAAATTTGAGGGCAGAGCTTACTGGTCAAAGTGACAGATGTGTAGAGTATATTTTCATTTTCAAACGATTTCTATAGCACCCTCTTTGGCCAATTAGAGAACGACTGATTTCAGCACTATTTGACATTACTCTATACTCTACATACTGTAAAGTTTCATAAACATGTGACTCTCTGCATGTTTTAGGGGCAAAAGAAGAATTTTCATAAAACTGCAATTTTCATTGCCTCATAAAAGCTTCATTTTCTCACTTAAGTTTCACGAAAACCGACTGCACGGTTAAGCCAGAACTGCTATTTTTGGCGGAAGAAAGGAGAAGAAAACTCCTGGCAAATACAATAAGGGACCATAGGCCCTTTGGGCTTTGTCCCTTAATACAATTATGATAAAATATATTAACGATGATACATATGGAGCTACAGTATAAGCACAGGACACACTTTGAAACCTACTGAGCGATTCCATCCATTCTATAACAACATCTGCATAGCTGTAGGCATCGTTGATTCTCGACGTGATACTGATCTGTGGAACTGAAATATCAACTTGGGGTTTAATCAGCATTGAAAGTGAACATTCAGTTGCCATCGGCATAGCAAATGGGTAAATTGAATTGGTTGCGCTGTACAAATGTATGCTTGACTTCTGGCATTTGTTATTGGCCTATAAATAATACATTTATCATGTACTCAATGATGTGTGCGTGCGTGTCAGTGTATATGTGCGTGTGGTAAGAGATAAGTCAGTTTATCTCCCGTTGATAAAGTGAACAACAAACGCCCAGCCACTGACCCTCACAGCTTGATGAGACACGTGCATTACATTTGCGACGAGACAAAACCGATTGATACTTCATGGTACAGACAGTGCTGTCGTGCTGTGCACCCACATCATATTTCAGTGCACGACACCGTTATACAGTTAAGCACTATAAAATGTTGCAGAGAAAAATGGCAGGGGTCTGAATTACGCCTAAGACAGCCTGATGAGATTTGTGACAATCCAGCATGGAATTGATGAAGTCCTACTTCTGTCCTTTTAATCAACTCGTTTTGGAAGAAACGCATGCAGCAGATGAAGGGAGATGCCAAGATAATGAACTGAGCTTATTTGCTTACTTGCTCTATTCTGTTTGAAGTCATTTAACTATGTCTCTTCGTTATTTTCTGTGATGAAATATTTAATTCCACCAAGAGTGTAAAAGAGATAAATTAGAAATGTGACTTACAAGTTATCCAGTACAAGTGTTTTTCCAGTTCATTTATTTCAATTCCTCGTGATTGGTGAATAACCTTCTTGTACAGGAAATGGGGATACTTTTTTCATTGCATATCTTCAATGCATAACAAGGTTTCAGCCCGATCAGAGCCACATTGACCCAGTTCATAAATTATATAGCGTTGTGTGAAAAGAATAGCATGTTATTTATTTGACATACTGGCAGCATGCATAAGAAATGTAAATGTAATGGCGTCCGTCAGACCGTCACTAATGTTTTTTCCTCCAACTTGTCCAATCTACTTGCCCAATCCAAATTTCTACTTGCCCTGCCATGTGGCTATGGTTGTCAGTCACACAGTGCGTAAAGTCTCTCTCAATAATACTTCTCAAATCCATTGCATGTTGTTGATGTGTAAAACAGCGGGGGGAAAAAGGTCAAAACTGTGGCCAGTTCTTCATTCTTTCATACTGGTGAAAGTCCCTATAAGAGGGTCCTTAATATGGAAAAGTGCATGTTCCATGCTCATCAAACCAGTGGTTCTCTTTGACAATAGAGGGTTTGCGCAATGCATAAAGTAAGTGGAAAAGTGAGTGGCAAAATGAGTTTAATGCTATAGGTTCCTGCATAACTTTGGGTATGATGATGTCACGCGCATATACCATCTCTATTGCCAATAGTTATAAAAAACATTTTAAGAATACAAACATTGCATGGTGGGTCCCCTGGCACCAAACATATTCAGATGGGCATCCGCAGCCAAGTAAAACACATTAATTTGAGGTTTCCAGGACAGGACAATGTTTGAGAACCACTGCTACGAGCCCACTCCCACCTCCCCTCCCGTCCCCCAGGTCTGCTCATGCATCACAATGAGCAACAGCAAGGTGTCCCTATCCTAACCGGAGGGAGCGAGGGCCATTTGTAATTTCTTAGCTGCCGCTAATTACAGAGGTAACAAGGCCCAGGAGAAGTGACGTGTGCTGGTTTAGAGACGACTGCCGGCCTGACAGCAGGGTTAATTAACAGACTTCCACCAAGATAAAGATGGGAAGAAAACTAAATAGATCAACGTGTGTGCGAGAGCTTGCGCGCACACAGGCGAGTATGGACTCACACATGCTCGCACACGCTCGCAAGAGACAGCCACGCACGCAGAACAACCCATCCGTTAAGAGCCCAAGATTAAGATAGCCATGCCATCCCATCTATTTCAGCCGAAAATTAGCCTTTCGCGCAATTGGACAGGCCAAGCAGACAGACACGGGGAGCCAGCAATCTCAGGAGGTAATACATTCATACACCTGGGTGACTTATTGATACTGACACGTGCTGGGGAATCATGTCCGTGATCCTCTGAATATGGCTGGTGAGGAAAAGGCAGTGGAGGTAAATGGCATCAAGCGAGGTGACAGCTACTGGGTACAAACTTGTTAATGCCCCTGCGCCAATTGGATAACACTGTTGTTTCTGCCATGTAAATCAACGTAAATAAATGTGTAGCAAAAATAGCCCTTCTACAAGTCGCAAGGTTGACCTTAGACCTTTTTCTTCTTTTTTGCCGATAATGACATGGCCAAAGTATGTAGTTAGGCCAGTCTGTGGGTTTTATAAATACTGAAAAAACATCTTGTGTTTCGACCCATTGGAACACAGGTTATTTTTTTCCATGTTCTCAAGAAAACGTTTTGGACTAAAATGGTTTCCATGCGATACGATACAATTACCATAATAGTAACTTTTCCAACCCACACAGTCTTGTAGAAGTAAATGTGCCACCATGTTCACTGCTTGCAGTATATGCCCCCCTCTCTTGCTCTCTCGCTCTGAAACCTGAAAAAGGAAGTCCATTGGACTATTGCAATCTATACAACAAAAAGGAACATTTCAGCACTGTAATTCAACATAACATGAGTTCCACGCAGACATACTGTACACAAATTAGTACACCAATAAGCTACATGCATTTGGGGAAAATATTTACATTCTGCCAATTCTACTCCAGGCAGATGAATTTAGCTTCATTTAGCATCAAATATACCACTGAATATGTAAAGGCATCAAAGGGGACAAAGCAATCCAGCACAAAACAGATGGTCGCCATCAGGTGGTAACCTTGTAGCCTACTACTGTACAAAAAAACGTTTTATTATTTGTATTCATTTACTGTACATTCGTTAAATAGGTCCACAAACAGACTTTTGACCTGTCATGGTCATTATGCGTAGGCATAACATTTCAAAATCGTTGACTATTCAAATATTGTGGAAATAACCGGTCTAAGCTCCCAACGGTTCATGCCAGATTGCGATGGCATGTTTTGCACAACAAGCCAATATTACTCAGATTTGTTTTGGTTCAACACAACCCAGTACTGCGATGGGTTTAGAAAGTTTGGAAAGTAGCGAAAAAAGCAATATGCTGCTTCCTTCTAAGATCAAGGAAATACCACACTACTAAATTATATAAAGTGCTGTAACAAAGCACATGATATATTCTCTCCAGGGGTTTTGTTGGATCGAGCCATGCGTGCGTAGCACCATATAGCAGCTGTCCTAATGGAACATTTATTAGCAGACACCATGTGGAAAGAGAGACTGTATCAATAAAAATCGCACCTGTGTGAAGTGAGGGGCGCTCTTATCATTGTACATCATCATATACATCATCTCAGTCCGGCCAATCAGAATTTGTAAAATTTCAATGTTTGTGTTGCGCGATGTCCATTCAATGACATTTAATGTTGTTTATTTATTTAATGTTTGCAGGACAATGTTTGTGTTTGTGCACACACTGAAAGCTGGACATAGGAGGGGCTATAGCGCCCCTCAAATATAATGAACTTTTCTCAGTTCTCCACCATACTCTCTTCACACTTCTTGTTATCTTTAGCCTGCATGCGTTAGGAGATTGGAACCTGGGGCACCATCAACTGTGTGATTTGGCACTAGGGGAGACAGGGAGGGATAGTGCTGGGACAGAAAACAAGAGAGGGGGGCCATCTCCCACCTCCATCTAGGGGGCAATAGAGGGGCAAACAGGAAAGCAGAAGATACCATTTAGTTTGTTTATCTCTTCAGACATTACTAATGCAGTTTAATTATCAGAGGTATACTTGGAGTGCAAATTCGTCAGTACTATGCCTTCAGTAGCCTGAGCTAACGTGTTAGGTTTCTGGTCTAGAGGGGCGGGTCGCGGCTCAGATTTGCGCAAACAAAAATGAAAGCCTGGTACCGAGGCTATGCCTTCAGTAATCTCCATGCATAATAAACCAAGGACGGAGTCAAATTGTACACAGACGGACATTCCTCAAATTCAGACAGACAAGGCAGACATGTCTATCCATAATGTACAGGCATCCTATTAAGATTCAGTACTGTAAATGCTCGACCGCGTTTAGCTGCCATATAAGGGCCCAGGGGTATTTAGACTAGCCCTATAATAGTGACATACTGTACAGTTACTTATATACACATACTTATAGCAGCCTTAGATGCCTTATTCTGTATTCTCTCATCTAGGTCATCCTCGTAGAAGCACGCCAACGGCATCTTCAGTCGTCTCCATCCATGCATCTGGCTGGCTCACCAGTACTTTCTGACCCTGCGTCTTTCATTTAGCATACAGACATCCACATGGGAAATATACTCTCGTGATTGATGCGTGTGTGTTGGCTATAAGCAACGGTTCTCCCGGATACTACATCTTCTCACTCACCCTTGGTAGCCCGCCTACAGCTTCCTGGTGTATAAGCACCCATCCCTTTCCCAGGGCTTTTGTAGGACAGGATCCAGTATATATGCAGCCATTGAGAAGGGAGTCTATACAATCACAGAGCTGAACTGGATATGTCAGAGGAAATTGGAGTGTCACACACACTGACCACGCCATTCAGAGCCCTCCATGTTGAGTTGACCCATTAGCCCAGCTATTTAACGCATTCAATCTGGGAAAGAATCTGTCATTTTATCTCTCTATATCTATGTTGGCTGTATTATATGTCACACTATGAGTTTGTAGATTTGCAATTTTTTTAAATCGTGAAAATTTGAATATATTGAATATATAGTATTAAAAGCTTTTTTTTAAATTCAAATGTTTGCTTCTACAGGCGTCCCTGGAACACAATATCTTGAGAGCAGGGTGCATGCTCAAACTACATATCATATTGGAGGTCCTTGGCATGAAAAAGTATGAGAATCATTGACAGAGCGACAAACGTTTTTCAGACAACTGTTAGCGGGTTAAAGTCATTGACTTATTTCAGGGCAGTATTTCCTGTTGTCGGCAGAGATTGATGGTTTTGGAGAATGCTGCAGGAGGTGATATAACCTCGGCTTTCTTGACATTTAGCAAGTCCAAACTTGACACACTGTCTCCTCCACTTTGGTCAGGAGCTCCTGTGCCTGCTGCACATGGTCAGATAGTACGCAACTATGCATATGTCATGCTTTGGAACCTAGTTTGGAACCAAAATGGTCCCTTGGTCTGTAACTGGGTACAAATGGAACCAAAATGGTCCCTTGGTCTGTAACTTTGTGTACAAATGGAACCAAATGGACCCTTGGTTCCATTTGTACACTCTCAGAGTTAAATTAACATTTATTTTACAATATAAATTGGGGTCTCAGAGATAAACGCCAGTAAATGGGGGGCCCGTAGGATATTGCATGTCAAACTGAGGGTCCTCATGCAGTCCATTACAATGGTTGAGAATCACTGCTAGAGCCGTAAAAACTTCTCCTGGCGTATATTTCCCGTCTACTGACTTGCGTAGTCCAGGACTATATAATGAGGACGAGGGGAGAGAGTGTGTCCCCTAACACCCCCCCTGACCAAGATGTTCGCTCTGGGGGTCATCTCGTTGGCTCTTGTATGCGTATTCATCATCGTGCCTCATGTGTATTGAGTCAAATGGCCTCTTGCGAATCGATAAGATGCAGGTTGTTCCTCTTCACCTATCAAGATCTGGACTATACGGCGGTTCTCCTGTCTCGAAAGCCATTTTGGTTCTCCGTCAAGTGGGGGGTCGATGGCACACCGTATCCTGTTCAGTATCATGCGGTCGCACATCTTTGCAATGATATCTGTCAAACTGACGCCACAGTATACAGTAGTTATCTGGTTTCCAGAGATCTCCGGATTTAGGCACTGGGATGAAGTTAAGCCATTCTGAGCGGGAACCCCTTTTGGTGTTTTAAGCTTTGTGTTATAATTTAGCTATTGAAAAATAGCAGATCTACAAGCTCATAGTGCGGCACCGAGTGCCGCGCTACGAGCTTGTAGGTCTGCTACTTTTGAAAAAATATAAAAAAGTCTTTCAATATAATTCTTTCAGCTTTTTTTTAAACTCAAATCTTTGCTTCTGGGGGGTCCCTGGAACAACATGTTTTCAGATGGAGGTCAGCGGCCAATTACATATATTTTTGGGCGTCCTTGACATGAAATATTGAGAACCAGTGATATAGAAACACGAGGTTTTTCAGAAAACTGTCATGATTTAGAAGACATTTTGTAGAATCTTTTCTCAGGTCAAAATGGGTTAAAGAGAGACCACATATCAGGCTTGATGTTTTTCATCAGAGCAGGGTCGCTCGATCTTTGATGATACATAAACGAATACCGATTTGGTATTGAACCGATTTAACACGAGATATACGGTATCTTGTCTGCACAACACGACGAGTTACCGGGTCACATATATTTTGCTATTGCAAATAAAATGCAGAACAATCACAGCCTCAGTCTGCAATGTCCGTGCCTTGCAGCCTTGCCATGCCTAGTGACTTAATAAGCTCAGAGAGAGAGATGTCTGCCAGCACGCCCAAAGGAACAGCAGGTTCCTTACATGCTGCCTGATTCATGTGTCGAGCGAGCAGGGCACCAGTGATGTATAATGTAAGGCTGGGGGTTAGCGGATGTGGGACAGGAACTCAGTCTGGCATGCATGTTATAACCACTCTACCGGCCCTATTTATACTTCTGGGTACAATGGTGCCGCGCAGCAAAGATCTAGCCGATCTGCAAGCTCTGCACGAAGCCTATGAGGGCGTGCCGTTGGAAGTGGTTAAGAGGTTTCCTACATTTGGAACCCTGAGAGAGTCATGCCTCAATGACAGCATCGTGTTTGAAGATGAGAGGGAGGGAAGGAGAGAGAGAGAGACGCAAGTGAGTGAAGAGGGAGGGCAGACAGAGAGAGAGAGAGAGACGGGCAAAGTTGTATGAAGTTGTTTGACTTCAAAGCAAAATAACATACTGGGAAAGTGAAAGTAAAGTGGGTTTGAAGAGAGAGAGAGAGAGATATGTTGGGAGGATGGATGGCGAAGGGGACCTTATATGGAGCTAAGGACGTTGAAAGTGACAGTGAGTGAAAGCAGTGGAGAAAGGGAGTGAAGAGGATCGGAGTAGGGGTGAGGGTGATGATGGAGAGATGAGTAAAAGGAGAGGTAGATAGACTGAGAGATGAGAGAGAGGGACACTGAAAGTTTGATGAGAACGTGGCTGTGGAAGCAACCACATTTTCACCCAACATCTGTGAAAGCTGTGTGTGTGTGTGTGTGTGTGTGTGTGTGTGTGTGTGTGTGTGTGTGTGTGTGTGTGTGTGTGTGTGTGTGTGTGTGTGTGTGTGTGTGTGTGTGTGTGTGTGTGTGTGTGTGTGTGTGTGTGTGTGTGTGTGTGTGTGTGTGTGTGTGTGTGTGTGCGTGCGTGCGCGCAGTCTGTGGTGGCAGTTTTTGTGTTCTGTTGTCTGGCCAGAGGATGTATTTTTCATTATTCACGTACTTGTATCACGCTAAAACCAGCAGAAAGAGAGAGACTGAGAAAAATGCTGATTCCAATCTTTCTCAAATAGATCTGCGGCTTTCAACTCTGAAACACTTTTAAATCACAAGCCCCTGAAAAGATACCCTTAACAGCTATCTCGTCATCCTTCTTGTGTCCAGTTTTCCTTCATCTGCCATTACAGACTGGACGTTTTTCCGCTGGCTTAGCTTGACATCCTTGGAAACATTTACGGCTAAACGAGGAAGGCCTGCAGTCTATTTGTCGTTAATTGGCACGGCGCAACCATAGATTACCGAACATGACAGTGTCTTTTTTCAGAGAAATCCATCCGCCGTGACCTCTCTGGTACTATTACAGCAAGGTCACAGCACACAGAGAGAAAACCAATCAATAGAATATTGAGTGAGAGACCGGACCAACTCTGACACAGAGGGACAGAGGGTGGGTGGGGGGGGGGGGGGGGAGATAGAGAGAAAGAGAGAAAGAAAGAAAGAAAGAAAAAGATAGTGGGGGAAAAAAGTGATAGTCAGGCTGCATATTGATAGAGAGCGAGCGAGAAAGATGTGGAGGGGAGAGAGGGAGAGAGAGATATTGTCAGGGAGGTATAGAGTGAAAGAAGGGAGAGCAGAGTAGAGGCAGATGAGGGATTGAGGCAGGCAAACGTCGGGGGTAAAGCAGAATGTGCCGGGGGGGGGGGCAGGGACAGAGGCTGCAATGTTGTGGGTGGCAGAAAATATCAGTCTACACCACCGCCACGGGCACAAACACACACACGACCAGGCCCAGGAGGCCAGATGGCCAATCTGGAAGAAACTGTCTACAGCCAAAGGCAAGAAGCACACATTTGCCTCAGGGCGGTTCTGATATAAACGGTTCTGAAGGCCGTGTACTGCGTGGGTGTGGGTGTGTCTTCCGAGTGCAACCACACTGCAAATACCATATTATGTGTAAGCCCTCTGCCTTGCATGCGTGACATGATGTACTGTATGTACTGTACAATTTAGGCATTTAGCAGACGCTCTTAATCCAGAGCGACTTATTAAGCAAGAACAAAAAAAGCATGGGAATAGATCACATAAAAACATTTATCAAGAAACATGCGTAAGCTAAGAAAGTAACAGTGGAATATCTATATAATGAAGCTATACATATAAACTATACATCTATACTGCTATGCTATACATATGTACTATGACATGCTATGTACGTATACGTATGTGTTGCGTGCTTGGGAGAGACACCATGCAGTTTCTCCGTGTTCTCAACCATGTCCCAACAAAGACTACGGGCTCCATTTTCGTCACCGCTAAACCCCTTATCCCTAAACTTCTTTGCCTTTTTTACTATTTTGCTAAACATATTTGAATAGTTCAATTAGCCAATCTACATTGACACGTTGTGAGCTTGTGACAATTGATGACAATTTAAAATGCGATAAAATGGCAATTTGAATCGTGATGCATCAGGGTACATAAAAAGAGAAGAAAATACATTTTCTACTGAAGAGAAAGATAATATTGGATTTGTGTGAGAGAAATAATTTAATCTAAATTAAATTAAATTAAATAATAAAATATATGTATGGGCCATTTGTCTGGAAAATGTGTGTTGTACAATCATATCCTGAACCTATACAGTATGGTATCGTGATTTGATTTGAATCGCATCTTGAGTTGAGTGAATCATGTATGCTTATAGTTAAGACTCTTGCACCACGGTCTTCAACAGCTCCATCTCTCTCTCATCTAAAAATTCAAAAAAACTTCAAAATGTTCCGCCCTCACACGATGCATGCACAGCAACACACGACTTCACTTCGTCATCTTCCGACCCCCTGCATGCCGCACTCTCTGCCCTTATTCTCTACACGCCCTGTGATTCATATACATTTAGTATTCCCACTGTTGTGAGTGGGCGATGGCTCAGGCTGTTCAGAGAGGCCTGTTCCGGCTAATGGAAGACGGAGGGGAGAGAGAACCAGAATAAAGGGACTGTTGCATGAAAAAAGCTTACGAGATATACAAAGAAATGGAGAGAGAGAGAGAGAGAGAGAGAGAGAGAGAGAGAGATGACAAGAGTTAGAGAGAATGTTGAGGTTTTTATACATTGATGAAGTTAACGTGTAACATAAAAGTGATAACAGGAAAAACAGCGGAATGAAACATCAACAGAGATTTAAAAGGATATACTAGTTTTCAAGTTTAAAGCCGGTTTATGCAGATATGAAAAACACCAATATACAGTGTGGGCACGCAAATACGTGCATATTGGATTTCACAAGTGTGTGTACGTGCGTGCGTGCGGTAGATAACGAGGAGCTGCGTACGCGCCCACGTCAGCGGCCTGGTGTTTACTCTAATTAACGACATCAATACCGCCAAGCGGCTCCTCTGGCTTTGATCAGCTCCCTCAGTCTGCCAAAAAGTCTGTAAAACACACCCGTCAATCACAGCCATCGGCCTTTCATGCCAACTTTATCTCCCAAAACAAAAGAGGTCTGAGGAATGACTGAAGTGAGTAAATTGCTTCCTGGAGTGGAATTGGTGTCGTTGGTCAAGTTGAATGGATGGATGGGGGGCTCATCGACGCTTCTCTCTCGCTGACGGCGGTCCTTTCCCCACCCTGTCTCGATCCATTTGTGCTCCACACGCTATTTCACACCCTTATATACATTATACAGTACAGTACATTGTGTGGAAAATCCGAAAGGAAAAGCGGAGAGTGTGTGTTTGCGTGCGAACGTGTGCATGCGTGCGTGTGTACTGTATGAATTCGTATAGTCTACGCACCTCAGGATCTCTTAATGGGGAAAAGAAATACAGATACAGAAATCCCCATGTATGGGCATAAAAGGGGCTCATACAGATGTGTACATCGGGTACTACTCGGACACAATGACTCAGACATCGGATCGGTGGTGCAATGTATAGGTGTGAGGGCCACGTTGCATATTATGCACAAGTATACATTACATGCACGTGCATGCATGTGCACAAGTTGTGCATGCACCGCTGGCCTAACATTGAATATGTAAATCAACATCTGCTCGAGTGTGCAATCTCCAATCTTTGCCATGTGTCTGATATGCTAATGAAGCCCAACACATTTTATCCTCTCTCTCTCTCTCTCTCTCTCTCTCTCTCTCTCTCTCTCTCTCTCTCTCTCTCCCCCATCTTACCTCTCCTGCGTTTGCACGCTCGCCTCTGCTTTCTCCGCGAGCCTGCCAACGATGAACAGAGGAGAGAGAGGGCTTCAAACTAAGCCTGATAATAATGATGTTGTTGTGCATGGATGTTACACACAGAAACAGGCCATGTGAGCAACACAGATGAGCCACCGCTTATTAGAGAACAATAGCAAGGAATCCAGAAGAGGGGGAAATGTTGCTGAGTGGTGGGAAGGACAAGGATCCCCCTCTCTCTTTGGCACTCATCTTGGTTATTCTTTCTCGTTATCCATGCAGTTGTGGAGTACAGTTCCATTTCCCCCCCAAACCAACCTCCACCTCCCCCCATGAGCCCAGCCCTCCTTCAACGCACTCTCAACCGACAGCTTATCAGCTGTAATGAGCACAGGGGGTCGATACCTCGCCTTCTGTGTTTTGGCATGCCGTCGTCTGCAATGCAATCCTGCAGCTGCAGCACATGCATGCATGGGCGCAGGCTCTTCAGGCAACATGCGTGGTACACACACACATGAGCGCACGCAAATCACATTTGCATTGCGACGGCGTTCCAGCAGTGAGATGGATGGTGTCCCATTCCAGGGGTATTGTTCTCGCTCCAAGTCATGCAGTGTGCTTTGATTTATAAAGGATGAAACGGGACAGAACCTGCTCTGCCTTCCGATCCCTGGCCGGCTGTGTTCAAACTGCTCATGCACGACATTCGCCCGCTTTGACAGAGTTCTGAATGAATACATGAATGATAAAAGCCACGAGAGGTTTTGTTGTGAGCAACAGTCGGGAGGCGACAGTCCAAGGCCTTCTCTTGTGCGTTCCAATGTGTTGGAACGATCGAGAGGCTCAAAACGTGTGATATAAATTTGAATATGTCCAGGCAAAACCTATTTGTCGCACTCCAACTGGTAACCCATTCGACAGATGTCTCTTTGTCTGACTGGGATTATGGGTACAAACAATTATAATGTTTTGAGACGTTAAGCCAACCATGCAAGCTCCCATTTATCAAGCTAACACATGACCTAATTTATTCGTTAAATTAATGTGGGCTTGTATTCCTATAAAGTGCAATATTAAAAAAAATTAGCCTTTGTTATTCTGGCAAGATCCTCCTTGCACCCGTTCTCAGAGTATGTGCAGTCAGCGCAAAAGTGTATAATAAGTTATCTGCGTCATAGGATAGTAAAAGCAATATGAACATTATAGACTTTATTATACACTCACTGCATCTACATAAAGTGCTAGGCTAGACGAGCAACAAAAATCAGAACCATCTGTGTTGCAAAATCTCATGCTCCTGTGCACAGACAGTGTGAATCTCAACAGCGCCACTTTGTCACCGGTTGGTACCCTAAACAGACGGACGGACGGACATAGGGAGGGACGGACCTATAGGGGGGAACGGACATAGCTGGGCATTGGAGTGGCTGCACTTTATGTTTGCACCACTCAAAAAATGAAGAGGATAAATTGTCTTGTCTTTCACATGATTTTTGGACCTGACAAATTTCCACACTAATTAAAATGTTACAGACAAATCCATTAATAGTGAACTGACAGGAATGGAGGCTTAAGTTCCACAACTTTTGACTGTTGACGACGTAATGAGCTTCCGAAACATTATTCATGGCACAGCTCAAAACCAACTCCTTCATTCCGTTTGACAATTTCATTAGACTAGAAACATTAAGCCTGATGAATACTGCAGAAATTACGACAACAGGCTTTCCTAATGATTTATCTCTCCAAAGAAAGTTTCTGCTGTAATTGTATTATTATTATTCTTTTTAATTTTTATCCCACGATTTTGTAACCCAGTTTTCTTTTTCACCCAGTGCCAATTATCTAATGTAATCCTGGGCGCTACACTTCCTCTGTCAACCTGGGGGGGGGGGCAGCGGACTGACCTCATGCCTCCTTCTATGCATGAGGAGTCCAAACTTTAGTCTTAACACTATTCTGAGAGATGCCAGATGAAATGTCAGATGAAATAATTGAATATTTGCCTCCCGTTCACTTCCATTCTATGTGATTGAAGGGGAAAATGAATTTTGTGAACTTTGAACCACTAGCAAATGGACCCATTTGGCTGTCATTGGCTGTAGTTTTCTTTAGTGAGTCGAGATGGAGGAGACCTCAAACCAGCAATTCTGTGTCCATCATGCACCACCACCCATATTCAGCATGACCATGATGTTATGTAGATTACTTATACTAGTACAATTTACAATTTATAATTTAGGCATTTAGCAGACGCTCTTAATCCAGAGCGACTTACATTAAGCAAGAACAAAAAAGCATGGGAATACGTCACAAAAAAACATGGGAATACATCACATAAACATGTGATGTTACACTAGTAGGTGCAACATCACACCATACCATACCATACCATACCATACCATACCATACCATACCATACCATACCATACCATACCATACCATACCATACCACCTTTAAATAAAGTTGTACCAAAGTGCTTTACAATACAACAGTGCCACTTTCAAAATAAAAAACAACTCATACTATACTTGGGCATGCCAAAGAATAAAGATAAGACTTGAGGCGTGACACCTGAAGGGGGGGGGGGGGCGGGGGGGGCTTGTCTTATATGCAGAGGCAGCTCATTCCGAAGCTTTGGAGCTGCCACTGCAAAAGCCCGGTTCCCTCTGAGCTTCAGCCTGTTTTCTTTGGCACTGCTATAGGAGAAGCTGGTCAGAGTGGGAACATAGGGTTTCAGCAGTTCAGGGAGGTAAATGGGTGCCAAACCATTTACACTTACACACAAAGAGCAAGACTTTGAGATCACTCCTATATCGGACAGGAAGCCAGTGGAGGGAGGCTAGTACAGGGTATATGGTCTGTAAGCGAGAGATGGAGACTAAGTTGACACCAATTAATATACAGGGCATTACAGTAGTCGAGGATGTCATGAAAGCATGCATTACAGTTTCAAACACAGAGCGGGATATAGATAAGATTTAACCTTTGCCAGCCTCCTAAGCTGGAAGAAGCTTTTTCTAACTATGTCGTTAATCTGTTTGTCTTGTTTTTAGATCAGAGTCGTTTTTAACCCATAGATTGGTGGCAGTTGGCTTTAAGAAAGGCTCAAGGGGGCCTAAATCACTGGGAGGAAACACATGTGCGTTGCTGGGCCCAAACACCTGAACCCCAAATCCAAAATATTGACATGAATAGCACTTTTGAGTACTACTGTAATACTGCACTGTTTTTATGTTGTCTGCTCCCTTTCTACTTTTGGCTTTGCCTCTTTTTAATGTCTGTTGTTTTTTTAGTTTGCTTTTTTTAATTTATCCCATAATAATTTGTCATCTAATGACATGATTTTTGTTTTTGCCATTTCAGCTATCAAATGTACACCTCACCATGTTAATGCAACACATTTCCTGGAAGAGAAAAGGAACAGGACAGCAGTTCTTGTCATGAATACTGTGAACCCATGTGAATGTCAATTAGGAACACTGCCAAACAGAGTGCTATCGTGGCTATCGTGTTGGATTTTTGTGTTTAGATCAGTGGGCAGGAAAGGGTCATTTATCAAATGGAAGGTTTCCTATGAGCGATTTCAGCCATTAATTTTACTGCAGCGTGTTGATGATGGCATGATAAATGAGGGCTACTTTGGCTTTAATTCAAGGTCATCTGGCAATGTTACAAAATAATGCTATGGGGGAAAATGTTTTTGACTTACAGTCAGTGAGCAGGTGGGCAGTGATCTGTTGTCTGGACACATGGCTACTTTGGACATCAAACCTTTCTGATCCAGGACTGTTAGTCAGTGCATTTCAGCACCAGTAGTGTTGCCTAGGCTAGTTTGGTTCTGATTCGGAAAAAAAATCTGTATCAGGAATAATTTTCACATTATTTAATATCTCACATACCCAGCCTTTATTTGTGAGGGGACTGATGGAAAGAATGCAACGGTGATAAACTTGCACTGATTGGTCAGCAGCTGTATTTTCCCAAGGGCTTACAGTACAGTATAAGGCAGCTGACCAATAAGCACTGCTATAGATTGGCAATGTGGATGGAATTTCTACAACCCTAGCATCCCGATTCTGGGAATTTCATAATAGGTGCATCTGGCAAAAACACACGACCATTAGGTGGAAATAGCAGATCTACAAGCTCACAATGTCATTGGAGTTCATTGTTTAAGTTAAGTAAACATAAAGCAAAGTTGTATAGTGCAGTTTCACATTGGTTTTGCTTTCTGCAGCAGTATTTTCCACTTCCACGTTTCCTAGTCGCCTACTTGCGGTAGGCAGTATGAAGGAAAGGTCCATATTTCTCTATTGCATGGGCATATGATATTGGTGATTATCGGTGGATAACATCCGAACCGGGTGGATTCATTCCAGCAGTTGAATTCAGCACCATGGCCAGAGTCACAGCTAGTCTCAATGCCACAATATGAATTCAGCACCATGGACAGAGTCACAGCTAGTCTCAGTGCCACAATATTAATTCAGAACCATGGACAGAGTCACAGCTAGTCTCACTGCCACAATATTAATTCAGCACCATGGACAGAGTCACAGCTAGTCTCAGTGCCACAATATTAATTCAGCACCATGGACAGAGTCACAGCTAGTCTCACTGCCACAATATTAATTCAGCACCATGGACAGAGTCACAGCTAGTCTCAGTGCCACAACATTAATTCAGCACCATGGCCAGAGGCACAGCTAGTCTCAGTGCCACAACATGAATTCAGCACCATGGACAGAGTCACAGCTAGTCTCAATGCCACAACATGAATTCAGCACCATGGCCAGAGTCACAGCTAGTCTCAGTGCCACAATATGAATTCAGCACCATGGACAGAGTCACTGCTATGAACAATAGACATTAACACTGCATTGTGTGTGTGTGTGTGTGCGTGTGCGTGTGCGTGTGCGTGTGCGTGTGCGCGTGTGCGCGCGTGTGTGTGTGTGTGTGTGTGTGTGTGCGTGCGCACTACAGTACATTTTGGGGCACGTATATGTAAGGGTGGTAGAGGCTTTCTTCGTCACAGGAGCGGAAAGTGCTGACCCGCCGGTGTAATTGGATGATTAGGTCTTTGGCAATATCTTTGGCTAAATGGGCAAGTTAAGTTATTAAGTTGCAAGGCTTGGTTTTAGATTCTCAACAGACTATTTATGAAATGATAATCGGACAGAGAACTTGTGCTGGCGAAATGCCTTATAAAAGGGTGGGATGACGTCACCACTAGGTAGGAGCCCTGACAGTATATGTGTGGGTGTGTATGTGTACTTTATGTGCATATGCAAGTGTGTGTGTGCACGTACTTGTGCGTATGTTACTGTGTGCATGTGAGTGTGTATGTACAAGTGTTTGTGTGGCTGTGTGTTTGCGTGCGTGTGTGTGTTTGTGTGTGTGTTTTTCGTGTATGGATGACGTGCACGTGCAATGTTCCCCATGCTTCATAATAACAACTTCTCAGGAGCCTGGCTGTGCTGGGGGTGGACAGCTCATTGTCGGGCCCTCAGCCTTGACACATCCTGTACACACGCACGCACACACACACACACACACATACACTGCACACACACACACACACACACACACACACACACACACTGCAGCCACACATACTGGAGATAGCCCCATCATTAGAGCCCAGACTCCCAGCTCCTACACAGGCTCTGAGAGAGAGAGAGAGTCGGGGGGGGGGGTTGTTTGAGAAGAGAGGGAATACAGATTCAGAGAGGATGGTAGAGAGAGGCGGATCATTAGCAGCAGGAATGGAGAGAATGAAGGGAACAATGAAGGGAGAGGTAGCTGGGATTCTAAATGGGGAGGAGGTTGAAAGAAAGAGGAAATAACAGCAAATAGAGCCGTGGTTCTTAACCTTTCTGATGCCTCCAGGCAAAGCTTTTGCAAAGCTACAAAACTCCAGAGACCAGGGAGGCGGTGGGGGGGGATTATTGATGGCTGTAAAATGTCGCCCGTAACCTTGTGCGATGGCACGGGGTGGGGCCGCAAAAGACTATTAGCGCCGGAAAGTGTCCCTCGTTAACTCAGCGGGAGCATGTTTGATTAGGCATGCTTGTTGAGCTGAAACTTAATATAAAATGTAATATTTCAGTTTTCTTTTTAATCTTTTTTTTTTTATTTCTTTTTTTTTTTTTTTTTTTGCTTTGCTTTTGAGGAAGATCCCAAACCACACTGTAACGACTAATCCACTGGTTCTCAACGATGGGTCCGGGGACCACCGACGGTTCAAATAGATGCTTATTCTTGAGGATGAACGCAGCGTTAAATAAACCCTGAGGACTTTACGCTGCAGATTGGGGTCCCAGAGTTGAACAAAACATTTTATGAAATGAGGGTCTGTGGCTTAATGCATATCAACCCGGGGGTCCAGGCTAGTGACATCATTGTACAGTAGCATGCACCACTGCATATCGAGCCCTTAATGAAGTAGAAATAGTACGTCTCATCGTTATCAGTTGACAGATGGAGCGTGGAAGGACTTTTCCAATCTGATGTTCATTAGGGAAAGCAGTGCCAATTACTAAAATGCTTCCCCATACCAGTCAGATAGTCCTATAGACACATATAGCCCATTTCCATATTTTCTGCACAGAAAATAAGTAATTTCCACAGGATTGTCAATCTAGGAAAAATCCCTTTGGTAAGCAGTCCATAATGGGCATGGCGCACGGATTGACAGATACGCACCAATATCCATCTCACGAGCCTTATCCTACCCAGGCCTGAAATAGTAACGGTGCCTTGCGGTTTGATTAACTTTAATCCAGTTTAATTTCCTCTCCCGTGACTGAAACATTCATATCCGGACAGAAATTATTGGATTTGAATATCTTAGATCGTGTGGCAGGAAATGGACTGGCAGAGGCGGGGGGGGGGGGGTCAATATTTTAACATCTCATTCCTGGAGACCACATAGACATTTTTATTGGCTTCCATCACTTGCGACCCACTTTACCTCTCAGAGAATATTGAGTTAATTGAAATGGCATCAGACAGACTCCAAAACACACAAGTGCTCTGCAAACAGGGGGAAAGACAGGTGGCGGCCATTAAAACCTTAATAATTTGGGAATGAAGCCCAGAGAGATGAAAGCAGGATTTATACTTAGTCGTATGACGGCATCCCACAACAAATATATAGTCGACGGACAAGTTTGTCCACAGCTATTCTATCAGCAGATGTACTATCAGCAGATATACTATCAGCTATTTCCGTACTTTGGAGTGTAATTATAGGCAGGAGCAGCTTGGCAACATAGTTTGCCAAATAGTTAGCCTATTTTTTTAAGTCACCATGCATCTATAATGATGCTTTGGTTTAAATGCGGCAATGTCAAAGTATTCCAGTGCGGCTGTTTGATTCAGCAAGCAGAGAGCAAGGCCTCGGAAACAGCCCAGAAATAGGGACATGAAGGTGACAGTAATGCATACATCTGCAGAGGAACCTGCAATAGAGAGAATTTGGCAGGTGAGGACAGGAAGACGGCCCAAGAATGGAAATGAGAGACAAACCGGTGTATAGAGGTGGAATTGCGAAAAGGATAGAAGGAGAGGGAAGACGGTATACAAGCGAAGAGAGAGGAGGAGGGGTGAAGAAGGAGGAAAGGAGGACCACAGGAAAAGAGAGAGAAGAAGGAAGGATTATGTGACACAATCTCTCCAGAGCCGTTATTCGGCGGAAAATGAAAGTCTCTTCAACTCCCTTGGATTAGAGCCTTGTGAGATCTCGTGCCGCAGACGAGCTTACTGCGTGTGTGCGTGTGTGGGTGTGTGTGTGCGTGCGTGCGTGGCGTGCATGCACGTGCGTGTAAGAGAGCTGTCAACCACTCCGGGCATGGGAGTTCCTGCAGTGTGTCAACCTAATGGGCAGAAACTGGGGCATGGTGAATTATTCAACAGCTTTTTAGGGGGGAGAGGAGACGTTTCCAATATCGTCCCTTAGGAAGGAGTGTCCAAACACACGCGTATGCCGTGCACGCACATACACACACACACGCACACACACACACACACACACACACACACACACATACAAACATTTAGCTGAAAGCGATTCGTCTCCTGAACCAATGTTCACTGTTCTGTGAGCAGAAGTGCTCACAGAATCATCTCTGAGACCCCCCCCCCCCCCCCAACACACACACACACACACACACACACACACACAGTGTCAAGGTTGGGGTTAATAATGTCTCCCGCCGTGGACAAACTGATTGGCCTCGAGGCATCTCAACACTTTTTGGTCTCACACAACAAAACCACCATCGCCATTAAGGAGGCAGTCTGTGTAACATACTGACATTTACAATGCCTTGCTTCCCCTCAACCTGCCTGACACGCTCTCGCTCACTTTTCCTCTCCGTTTCTCTCTCTCTCGCTCTCTCTCTCTCTCTCTCTCTCTCTCTCTCTCTCTGTCTCTCTCTCTCTCTCTCTGTCTCCAGTCTTGACTCCCTGACATTTAATTAGTTAGTGAGGAGGCTGCTCAGCACATCAGCCCTGTAGTGTCGATGACCTTTTCAGACCAGCTAGGTCACTCATCTGCCATTAGAGTACTCCAGGACTTCCAAACTACCCCCCCGCCACACGCACGCACACACACACACACACACACACACACACACACACAAACACACTCCCCCTCCCCCGTCCTCCCAGGCGGCACATCACTCTCCAAGGCCGAGGATGATACTCATTTTCTTAAAGCGACAGCAGCGGCAGCAATGAGTGAAGGCTGAGTTATGTATGTGTCGTGAGCTTGTAGATCAACTATTATCAATGCATGCATGACACCGGCACGGAAGCTGAGTGTAAATCAGTCTTGATGTTGAATTGCACACGCTGGAGGTTCTTTTGCCCTGGAAGTATCAGCGATTCATTCCATTGCAAGGACCCTTCGTTTGATATGCATTATTAGGCCATGGACCCCCATTGCTAGCCCCTCCTATGCACAGCTTTGTGTGTATATGAGCACGGAATGTGTTTGTAACACTGAATATGATGATTTGATTGGCTGAGCACGGAATGTGGTGTATGATGCATGATGAGAGCGCCCCTCACATAACACGTGTGTGATTAGTTTTTTCCCCTGGGACCCCAATCTACACTGTAATGCTCTGTATTAATTTAACTCTTGAGAGTGTAAAATCTTTGGTTTCTAACTATCATCATCATCATCAAGGATACTGAACCTTACCAATGAGAAGAATACTTATTTTCAAAGTGGCAGCAGAGCGAGCGATGGCACATGAAGACATGAAATCACTGTGTTTACCCGCAAATATATTGATATTGCGATGATCTTTTGGGGATGACTGCTGGTGATTTCACAAGATATTGATAATTTTTATAATCATCACCAGTAATTATGTCTATATCTGTTATTGTTATTGTTATTATATCTAAAATCCCTGCAGACAATATCTGGTCTTATGCACAAAAAACAACAGAGGGGTTGGAACATTCTCTTTATCCCTATATACAGTATAGTGTAATTCAGCTAAAGTGAAATAGTGAAAACTCGTCTCATCGTCATCACAATGCCATTTCCGCTTTTGACCAATTTAGACAAATTTGCCCCAAATTGAGATTCTATGGTTGTGGTTAACATACTTTATTTATTTTGTATTATTCAATTGTAAAATGAATAACTATCAGTCAACCTTTCCCAAAAGGAAATGCATTCAGTCGTACCAGAAGAAGGTATAAAACATATCCCCACCGGCCTGAAAAATGAATGACCAATATCAATATATTGCCCAGCCTGGATATTTTCTCTCATGTACACACAAGTATACTGTTTATTGAACTCTGGGGGGGTTTGCTGTGGTGCTAGCCCATTTTGTTTTGTAGTCAATATTTCTTTGGATTTTGAAGTTTGTACGTGTGTGCGGCCGTGCGCGTGTTTACAGATTCAAAGGTGGGTTTGATTTAGGATGCATGCCACTGCTGTATAGTGTATGTGTGCACTCGTGCATGTCTTTGTATTAAGGTAGATGTGGGTTTGATGATTCGAGGTTCATGGCACTCGTGTGTGCTTCGTGTGCATGCGTGTGTGCATGTACTGCATGCTCATGAACTGCAATGCAAGTTGGTAGCGGGCATATTCCTTTCAGCCGATTGCATCACTCTAATCAACTACCATAAGAGGAGAGTGGAGACTAACAAAACACACACACGCCTTTTATGTCTGGCCAATGAAAAGTGCTCTTCACAAAGACAGACAGACGCACGCATGCACGCACGCCAACACACGCACCAACACACACACACACACACACACACACACACACACACACACACACACACACACACACACACACACACACACACACACACACACTTACTTGCACGTGTGGCAGGCACACAGACTCCCCCTGCACGCACAGTACACACAACACGACAACACATTCAAAACCAATCAGACGTGTCCGGTTCTTTTCACCCCTCATCTCCTCTCCGCTGCTCAGCGTTATGACATATCTCCCGTCAACATCAGCAGCATAAGACACCTCCCATCAGTGCCGCTTTGGGGGCCTTTAATCTGCCCTCTAAAGAAGCCTTTCCTGTCAATGGACAGAAACGTGACCCCAATACCAATGACAGCCTGGGGGGAGGGTGGGGGGGCTGGTGGGGGAGAATGCCTGGCAGCTATAGCGCTTCTATATATCCAACCACTCTGAGCACCAGAGAGCGTGACCGACATCATCCACGCAGGGAGAGAGGGGGAAAGGCGAGCTAAATATAGGCAACGACAAAGGGAAATGTATAAAATAGCCAGGGCGGGTAGCGAGGGGGGGGGGGTTTCCGAGGGAGGAAAGAGGACAGTGTATGTGAAAGGGAAGGGTCTGCGCCTGTTGAGTGAAGAGCGGGCTCTTCTTCCAACGTGGTGTTTGTCGTGGCAGATTGTCCAGGTGTTAACGGGTGCCCGCACTTCACCTGAGGTATATCTTTGTTACAGGGTCTGTGGATGAATTACTTAATTCCTTATTGTTAGCTGCATTGTTGAAATGAGGTTTGAGATCCCATGCACATCATCCATCATTTTATTGGTCACTCGGTTATATACAGCACATGAAGGCAGAACACCTTCCCGTCCAGTCAAAGCCTGACAGTCATGTTGACCCCTCAGTTCTCTCTCTTAGTTCCTCCGAGATGGTCGCCTAAACTCTAAAAGTTAAAGTCAGTACGATATATTTGGTAGGTATGAACTGTACTTAGACTAGAATTAATGGTGCATTCCTATAGAGTCTTCACCCAAAGCCGTTACACTTGGCATTACATTGATTCACACACACCTGGCGGAGGAAACCTGCTCATCAGGAGCTGTTCAGTGGCTTCAGTGTCTTGCTCAGGGACACTTTGACACTATACAGTATGCATTGTGGAGCTGGCGATTGAACCAGGAACCTTCCAATTCCCATGTGGCCGCTCTTGCTCCCTGAGCCTACTACTGACTAAACCAGAGGAGATTAGAATTGATCAAACTAGACTATTGCTAAGCTATAATACTTGTGTTATTGTTGAGAATTGTGATTGCTGTATGTGATCAGTGATGGCTTGGCTTGCTGATTGTCTCCGCTAGGCCGAAGGCGCGGCCGAGACTACTACAAACTGCCACACATAATTTCCTGGGAAACTTTCCACGCACTTTCCCACTAAGCCAGGGAAGAACCTTCAGCCAAATGTTTTCAAATCTCCTAATGGTGGCGCTTCACATTTTGGCCTATTAGTCTTGTATCGTACAGGTCGTACAATCAACATTTTTATTTCCCTGGATTTCTTGGATCATGACTCTACAGATTTGTCCAAAACTCAGAGTTTTCAGATTTTCAGATCCCATTCCAATTGGCTAAGACTTCTTCCAAAGTTAGCAGGCCCTGGCTTGGCAACCTAGCCTGGCGGTCAGCACACTTTTCTAGTTAATTGTTTAAAAACTAACCTTTGCTAGAAGTTCTAGCAAAGGTTAGTTTTTTAATACGGTAGTAAAATTTACTACAGGCCAAATAATAAACAGAATAGATTAAAATTGACCACGCAACACTAGACTATATAGTAGACCCATCTCTCCCTACTGTATAATTATATTCCCTTCATTCAATACCTCTGCCTCTCTTTCTGTGCTCTCCGTTTATCTTTCATTCTACCCCCCAAAACCCCTTCCACTTCTCTGTATCTGCTGGCCCAGCTGGTGGCTGCGAGACACACCCTAGCTCCAAGGCCCTGCGCCGTGCCTCGGAAAAGAGTGTGCAAATGGATTACGTGTCCGTTGGGTTCCATTTGCACACTCTTCCGGGTTAAACTAACCCTGATAATTTTACAGTGTCTGCTGCTCCTCTGTTTCGTCTCTCTGCGCGGCCCAGCTGGTGTCAGACCGGCTGTGAGACAGACAGACACTCCAACCCCCCGGTGCCTCAATTAGCAGTCGGGTCCAGGAGCAGGCTTGGCCGGCGATCAATCTGTCACCGCTAGAAATAGATATCATGTTGGAGGAATTACCACCGCCGCAGACCGGGCGGCTGTAAACATGATCCTGGATCCTCCTGGTGTATCACACGAGATTGCTATGGTGGAAAAAACTAAACAAAGTTATTTCCTGTTGGCCTGGGCCGTGGCTCAGCGGTCCAGGCACCATGGCTGGTAATCCAGTCTGGCAGTGTGCCGTGGGTTCGACCCCCGTTTCCAACGGCCTTTACTGCATGTCACCCCCATCTCTCTCCCCATTCCCTGTCAGCCTACTGTCTATTCCTCCATAAAAAATATAAAAGCAATGCGAAAGCCACAAAAAAAACATTAAATTAAAAAAGAAAAAAGTTATTTACGGTTTTCTGAAGCAGGGCTCTTGGAAGTGTTAAAATAATAATAAAATAATAATCCAGTTTAGCTTCAAAAACATCACATTGGTATTTTGTAAATGCATGCATCCAAGAATTTTGGTCAAAGCCTTATTGAGTAAAGGTCATGCTATTCTTTCTTTGTTAACCCATTCTGGGCGAGTGGCGCGCTATACGAGCTTGTAGGTCTGCTATTTTTGAGAAATCGAAGAGCGACTGACATAGAAGACATTTTTAGAATCTGATCTCAGGTCAGATCAGAAAACTGTCAGGATGTAGAAGACATTTTTAGAATCTGATCTCGGGTCAGAATGGGTTAAGCTCCCCCACTGAACAGACCAAGTCACTGAAAAGCCAGTGACAGATATCATCCTCCCCACCCGGCTTCCCTTCCATGAACACGGCCAATTGGGTTCGTCGGGGCATATGCCCAAGCTGGATGGAGCATAGAAGTAGTCTATGCAGAGCCAACAAATCTGAGCTTTCCGCCGACCAAAAATGTCTGGGGACATTTAAGTGCAGTTGTGAACTGTGTGTCTGAACAATTCAGAAAGCAAACCAATGCAAGAACCAATACAAAGACTTTAGAGGGCGGTTTCAAAGGTTGCAGTATATAGGCGTAGCGTTGGTAGTGGCTGTGTTTTTGCCGTTCTCGTCCCTATTGCATTTACATAGATTTCCAGCAAACATGTTGGTATCTGGCTACGTGAGACTACTGCAAAGAAGTTGAACCCCTAGACTCCTGTTTTTGGGCAGTAACTGTAGTATATTGCCTTATAAAAAATGGAAGAGAAACAGAAATTAATTTATTCCCATACTGCATTGAATAATTATTGGAAACCTTCAAACAAAGAAATATACTGCAATGTGACTCTGTCAGGATCATTATCTTGTCAGCTCGTCAAAGAGTTTCCGCCATCATTATCTAGGTAGAGAACGACTGAAGTCCTGCAGGTGTTTAAATTATGCACATGGTGAGAACATGTACATTCCAGTTCCCCTTCCTTCAACAGACTCTCATACTATACTACCAGGAATTAAAAGAATAGAAGAGGAGGAACATGGAGCTTCATTAGGCCTATCCAGTAGATTAAAGTTAACTAACCTCATGTGAGAGTGTGTGTGTATGTATATATATTATATATATATATATATATCTCAGCATCCCTCTCTCTCTGTCGCACCACTTCACCCTCTGTATAGGGACTTGTTGTTCCGAAGGATGCTTCCAGAATGGCGGTTCTGGGAGTTCTATTCCCCATGCATGCGGAGATGAGATGCAGTTCCTCTGGTGAGCACAGCTGAGAGGAGGAGAGATAGGGGAGGGAGGTGTTTTTTTTTTCCTTCCTATAGCTTTCTCTGATCTGATCTGATGTGAAATCACAAATTGGCCCCTCGTCGCTGCCCCCTGTGTACATAACAGAACTCATTAAAAAGAGGAGGGTTATTAAAAAGTGATGGATGCGAGGGAGGGCTTTGACAAGAGAAACTGATTCTGGTTAATAAAAGAGACGAAAGAGAGCGGGAACCGGCTTCAAGAAAAGAGAACACACGGAAGAAGAAAGGGAAGAAAAGAACTTGCTGTGAAGATCCTGATGAGAGGAGAGAGAGAGAGAGAGAGAGAGAGAGAGAGAGCGTGCGTGCGTACTGGCCATGTGAGGAGCAAGGCTCTGCGAGTTCACTACAGTTATACCTTCAAGTGAAGAGCTGCTTTGGATTCTCTCAGAGTCTGTGTGGACATCGTCATATATATATTTATACTTCTGGTGGTGTCATGAAGCATGGGTCTTTGCAGTAGAACAATATGCTGCACATGGGGAGCCTCCCGTGGCCTACATTCAGACGTGGACCACCAGAGACACTCCAAGAGAGTCCACGTCGAGCACACGTTTTGGTTCTTAAAAAGCAGATCGTATACTCCAGAAAAGCCCCTCGGCGTCTTCGCTGAAAATAGTACGACTTACAGCGTTACAGCTGTTCACTTGAGATAAAAGCATTTGTTAAATGACCATATCAAAATATTGTCCTGCTCTGGGCTGCAGATCTTTTGCGGGAGAGGTGTGTGTGTGTGTGTGTGTGTGTGTGTGTGTGTGTGTGTGTGTGTGTGTGTGTGTGTGTGTGTGTGTGTGTGTGTGTGTGTGTGTGTGTGTGTGTGTGTGTGTGTGTGTGTGTGTGTGTGTGAAATATCTCTCTCTCTATTCTGCTCCTTGGGTGTTCATCTATAATTCATCTGACTGTTGTGGCTGGACCACATAGAATGAGAGCTAAGTATCTCTTGGAGGGTTGAGCGAGAGAGAGGTTGGATGGCGGAAATGAAGCTACTAGAAAGGAGTTTGGGAGAGAAGACAGATGTTGATAGATGTGGCTGGTAGAAAAGTATCAGAAAGTCGGCTTTGGACAGAGGAAATGCTCCTAACTGAGAAAAGGAAGAGAGGGACAGAGAATGAAAGAGACAGAGGCTCTGCAGGGGGAAGTAAAAAGTAGAGAGTAGACTTTATTTTTCTTCTAGTTTGTTGTTCTCCAGGGTCCACTGTAGATCCAGATGGTCTGAGGCTGAGAGGGAACAGACTGTGCATCAATATTTACTCTCCTCTCCCAACAAGACAACGTCATCCTCACACCTACAGTAGCTCACTTCGTGTTTTACACAGAGCTGTTCTTAAACTAGGCCAGACCACAAAATGTGGAGTGTGAATTTATAACTGCCAAAGTTTGACCAGTGAATGTGCCCATTTCTTTTTTTCACTTTTAGAGTTAACCACATGAACCCTAGTATAGCGTCCTGGGAAGCAGTTAGGAGTTAAATGGTCATTGGAAGTTTACTGTTTAAGCCTAACTTTACAGGGGATAACAAATTGGCATGTCATTCAATTTCAGTCAAAAATGAGTTAATCATTCACCAAAATGTCAGGTTTTAAATTGGTGTGTAAATATGGAAATATGACATAAATATCAAGTTCAAATTCTAGACGGTTTTGTCACTCACACAAACTGAAATGTCAGGAGGAAATAATTCACATTATTTCCTTCTGTTCTTTCACAGGGGAGAATGCCAGGTTTTCTTTAAATGTCAAATGATATTTTGACATATTTTATGTCAGGTACCCCATCCCCATAAGTAAATTAATTAACGTTCCAATTTTGGAGGTCTGGCTCATGGACTAAGAACCAAAAAGAACTGAACCGGTGGAAAAGGGGTCCTAGTGTCAATGACCTATAATGTAATCCTGGGTGCTACACTCCCTCTGCCAACCTGGGGAGAGCAACGGACTGACCTCATGCTCCCTTCTATATGCATGAGGAGTCCAAGCCGCTTTCTTTTCACCTGACAGGGGGGTTTCCCTGGTTGGGAACCTCAATGTGGGTAAATACCAATGCAATGCAAATAGCAGGAGTATTTATATGGTTTCCCCTGCCATGTTCTGAAATTGATCAGCCCCAACATGCTGTACTGTGCTTAGGTTCTGATGCACGAAAGCTTAATGCAAATGAAAAGTCCACAGCAAACATCACACTGATCAACCTGTATAGAATTCTTTCAACATAACAAGCAGGAATGTGGGTGGCTAGTGGCTACTGGAGCTGTGGGAAGAGGTGCACATTCTCCTTTTGGATACACAGTCTTATCAAATTAGCATTAAAGCTATAACCTATAACAAATAGTAGTTGGTTTCTCAATTTTATTTGTCCTATTATTAATTCATTATAGCAGTCTGTAATGCGTGCGCACATGCACACATGAAGTGTGCTCATGCTCTCACATTTGTTCACTATCGTTAGATCGGCGAGTCGTGAAGGACGGGGGTCATGTGACTTGGTCATAGCTATTTTGGAGGTCGCCGCCAAAAAGTTTGAGAACCACTGATGCAGCTAATACCAACAAGCTGCAGCTAATGAATTAATAATAGGTGTGTTGGATTCAGTTGTGCCAGTGTGCAAGCAGTGCCAATACTGTTGACTGCTATGCTTGCATATTGGCACACCTAAATCTAACACACCTGTTATCAGACTGTATTAGCTGCAAGCTGTATTGCTTACACTTACACATCACATTAGCCATCACACATGATCACAGTGAACTGCGGTCAACATGCCATGTTTTTTACATGTACATGCATAACCAGTGGTGAAGCATATTAAACTGAGGCCCCTGATGGAGGCTATTTGAGTCGGAATCTGAGCTACATTTCCTAGCCATCTGTCCACTGTACCAAGACATCAGAGACACATACTTCCCACATATTACAATCACCCACGGAGATTTTGAATACATGACTAATGACAAAAAAACTCCCATATTTTCTGGATGAAGTACAACAATGTGCAAATAGCAGCAAGACTCGTGAGCTGCTGTGATAGGAGAAGGATATAAAATGGAACACAACCACCCTAAAGACTTATCATTGTGTATTCCTGCACTTATCTGTATCGAGTGATCTTGGTACATAGAAATTGATTTATTGGCGATTCTGACAGGTTATATACTGTATCTTGACCTCTCGTTTTAAAGTGTCTGTGTGGCTCTTTTAACTTGTACGTAGTCTTATATTAGTATAATATTAGTCGCGGTAACTTAACACTTAGCATGTGTCATTGTGTGTGTGTGAGAGAGAGAGAGAGAGAGAGAGACGCGCCTGTTCCTACCCACGATGGTCCCTGCACTTTTTTTATGATTAAAATTGTATTGCTTTTTCAGTAACTGCATAGCACAACACCCAGCATTGCAATAATACAACATTTTAATTAATTATTATTATTTTATTTTTATTTTTTTATCTTTTTTTACCTAAACGTTTATTGTGAAAGATATAAATGTAAATTATTAATGTATTATTATTTTAATAATTATTATAAATGTGCATACAATTTGCAATATCTTTTTTTTTACATCATTACCTAGTCCTAGTAGTAAAAAGTTGTGGTAAGGTTGAAATCTCATTTTTGCAAATAGAAATTAATCCGGGTTTTACAGGGTTAAGACAACAATTGAAACAAAACTGGACAAGAAAAAAATAAATGCAATACATTACACTACCAAACCTTTACAGAAAAGATACTGCATCCCTGCATTGCCATTGGGCATAACAAACTCGGCCTATGTTTTAAATCCTCTTTAGAGTCGCAGTAACTTTCCTCTTCTACTCTGGATTTGACCCCGGGTCTCCTGTGTAGGTTGCTGACATCCTTACCATTGAGCTAATAAAATGCCTGTTGCTCGTGACGAAACAGAATTGTGTCAAACGTAGACAATTAGGATATAATGTGTCAATAATAACACATACGATTTATATAGTGCTTTTCTAGGTAAGTCTTATTCTTATCTATCTGATTAATTCTGTTTTAGAATGTAGACGATAGACTCAACAACAAACCCACAAAAAAGCACTGCAAAGCTGAGTATCGGGGGGCCATGATGGGCCTGGGCCGAGCATGTCCCTTGGGACTATCGGCCCAGAGGTTTCAGCAGTGTAAGGCAATGACAATTCATTCAAGCGTCTCCTAAACGGACGTTGACAGAAGGACCCAGAGGAATCGAACAAGCACACAGACTCTGACCGGGGAGTGAACTCTAGTTGCAGGCACCCGGCCGCAGCAACTAGAGAACAGGGGTTCCCAAACCTTTCCTCATATAGCCTCTGGCTTTGTCACCTTATTGTGAAATGGCTTCAGGAAAATAGACGATCTACAAGCTCACAATGCATCGCAGCTCGATGCATTGTGACTTGTGATTTTCTGTATAGGTCTGCTATTTGAGAGAGAGCGAGTGCATTTTCCGGCAACGGCATGAGCCGCGGAACACCCTTCGGCAGTCGGTAGTGTTTCACGTGGCAGGATTCTCTAAACCCAAACCCTTACCCTAACCGCAAGCACGGCGCAACGCATGTCGGACCAACGCACTGCCACGGAAGCGAGCGCCGTGCGTGTGTGTGTGTGTGTGTGTGTGTCAGGCCCGGCGCCACGGGGGGGCAAAGGGGTGTTTGCCCCCTAAATCAACCTCTTTGCCCCCTTAGATCAAATAGTTACAGACAAAACAATGGTACATTTCCGAAGGAAGCCAACGAAATCGTGCGCCTCTGCCCTCTATAGATATGCAAATGTGGCGCATTGTCTTCATGTCCAATACTTGCCCCCGATTGCCCCCTCTGCCATTTCATCCTGGCGCCGGGCCTGGTGTGTGTGTGTGTGTGTGTGTGTGTGTGTGTGTGTGTGTGTGTGTGTGTGTGTGTGTGTGTGTGTGTGTGTGTGTGTGTGTGTGTGTGCACGATTATTAGAACACATTTTCTTCAGAATGTAAGTCACAATCAAATGGTACTGCACACAAATTTAAAGATGTGCTTCCAAATAATCCATCATGACATTGATTGGCTCAGCTGGCCGTTAATAAATCTAAACATACGGCTACTCAATGGCCACTGTGATATAAATGGTGCAATAAATCCCTATATGCTACTTGCAGGCCACTGTGATATAAATGGTAAATGGTGCAATAAATCTAAATATAGGCTACTCACAGGCCACTGTGATATAGCCTAAATGGTAAATGGTGTATTTATATAGCGTCTTTATCCAAGGCGCTTTTCATAGATTGTGCATTACATTCACCCATTCGCACACACATTCATACACCGATGTCAGCTGAAACCATGCAAGGTACCAACCAGCACATCAGGAGCAATTAGGGGTTCAGTGTCTTGCTCAAGGACACTTCGACACTAGCCTGAGCTAACGTGTTAGGTTTCTGGTCTAGAGGGGCGGGTCGCGGCTCAGATTTGCGCACGCCCTGATTGGATCTCATCGATCTGTCCGTCACCCCCGGCCCCTCCTCTCCCCCCTAGTGCAGCGCTACGTCACATCATTTGGAGCGACGCCCACCCGGAAGGGTTGACTCCCACTTTTAGACCAGAGCGGCCATGCGTTCCTCCAGGCTTTCAATTTTTGCACCAACAAAAATGAAAGCCTGGTACCGAGGCTACTTCGACACTAACTCTGGGGGAGCCCGGGTTCTAACTGGCAACCTTGCGGTTACCATCCGGTGACTCTCAAGTCACTTTAGGCATCTCTGGATATTTCATCTTCAAATGTGCATCTCTGTTGATTTGTGGTAGTACAATTTGGCATTACACAGCTTGCATTTTGACGTTGTGCCCAATATGTGTGTGTGTGTGTGTGTGTGTGTGTGTGTGTGTGTGTGTGTGTGTGTGTGTGTGTGTGTGTGTGTGTGTGTGTGTGTGTGTGTGTGTGTGTGTGTGTGTGTGTGTGTGTGTGTGTGTAAGAGAGAGAGAGAGAGATTGAAATGTGTCTGATACAAATAATATGTTCAGACAGAGGGAATTATTTTCTGGACTTAAAAAAACGGCCAACTAAAACATTGATGCATGCACGCATGGATGCGCACGCACACCAACCCCCCCCCCCCCCCCTCTCTCTCTCTCTCTCTCTCTCTCTCAACTAATGACTTCACTTGGCAGTGAATTTGGCTGTCATCACTCAGTCTGTCGGTCATGCTCTTCATGGTAATCTCTGTGTCTTGATAGCCAGCCAAACCGATACCATGATGACCGCTCTGACCTTTGAGCTGTAGCCTCTCAGCCTAATCGCGTTCCCTGTGACAGAGGCGGGCAGGCAACCAGCGGAACATTGGCATCAGCTTCAATGAGATTAGTCTTCCTGCGCTGCCCTCATCTCCCACCACCCCTCCTTTAAACCAACACAAAAAACACCTCACTGTGATATAAGATATAAGATAGAATAGACCTTTATTGATCACCCAGGTGCATACAGTATAGTAGCAGCTGCAGTAAGAATGAAACACAGGATATGTGCAGGTTTAAGAGTAATAAGAATAAGATCAAATAACGATGACATAAATAGACCCTGGCCATCTGCACTTGCTCTGAGTTCATATAATTGTAATAATAATGTACAATCTGCCACCAGCGAATATGTGCATGAATGCATCACCTACCCCACAACATCTATGGTATACTGTATTATGTACAAACTATCAACAGTGGGGATATATATATACCGGTATATATAGCCCTATATCTTTCGCCACCCCTTACCCCTTATCCCTAAACTTATTTGCCATTTTTTACTATTTTAAAACCTTTTAAAATAGTACAAATAGCCGATCTACAAGCTAACAACTTGTCGATGTAGATTGGCTATAGTTGAACTATTTTTAAATGTTTTAAAATAGTAAAAAATGGCAAGTAAGTTTAGGGATAAGGGGTAAGATGGAGCCCATAGTGTCAGTTGCAACAGTGAATATCTGGATAATAAATTATTGTACGGGCTATCAACCATGAAACCGTTTATCCTTGAAGCATCTGTCATGGTTCAGTTGTGACTACATCTCAGCAATCTGTGGGTAATAATGCCAGGAGCAGGAGTCTTTAACGCACAGGCTTGGTCGTGAAGCCTGATGGCTACTGGCACAAAGGACTGTCCAAGTCACTTTGTTTTGTGACGGGAGACGATGAGTGTGTGGCTGAATGTGATCCTCACCCCCACTAGCAGGGCATGGGAGGGGCTCATCGGGATAGCGTCCAGCCGCCTCCTCGTACTCCCCTCTGTAACCACCTCCAGATTGTCCAGTTGAACTCTAACTAAAGAGCTAGACGTCCTTGCCAGGAATGCCAGCTTGTTCAGCTTATTTATTTATTTATTTGACAGGGACAAAGCTCATTAATCAACATGTCAGCTTTCACCTCAATGTAAATAAGCCAGAGTTAGCCAAAGCTAAATTTCATCTGTTGTCCCTGAGCAGGCTCTTAAAATATGAATGATAAAAGAAAGACAGAGTGTGTAGTGTGCCAGCACACAACATGCGTTGATGCCATGTGTGCATATATGTGCAAGCACCCAACACTATATCCATACAAAAACACAATACAATACAGTACAGTACAGGAACAGATCAACATGGTACAGGGGACAGAACAACTGCAAAGTGAAGTGAAAAATGACACCGGTGATGAATACTAAATAGTGCAGCTTGTGTGAATGTTACAAGTAACAGTCCAATTTGGTGAGATTTGTACACTCGCCCATTTTTTAGGGTGGTCTTTTTGTGTGGTCCGTTCCTCGTGCCATTTCACACCAGAAATGTAGATATAATATATAATATTGATAAGGGCCATGGATCAACCGTGGCCCTTATCAATATTATACATATTATTATTATTATTTATCCATTTTTGGGGGGGGAGAAAGGAGCACTTTGAGACAAAAGGGCAGGGGCCCAAGCCCCAAAAGCCACTCCCTCTGCACGTGCCTGCGCCTGAGTTAAATTAAGGCTAAGGTAAGGATTTGACTGTGTATTTATTTAAAAAAAAAGGAATAGAAAGACATGGAATATACACTTCAATGGAAGTTGAACTGAAGAAAGACATTAAGATGGGCTCTCTTCAACTGCCACACTTTGACTGCTAAAGCAAAAGCTTTCTCAGACCAATGAGTTTCCAGCATGCCTGACTTACTTAGTTACATGCTGGTGTTGCATACCGACGGCGACAACTGATCTACAAGGTCACAATGTGTCACACTGTGTCTGTGAGGGGGCCTCCATGTGGGTGTCCAATTTGGGAACAAATTCATCCAGGTTCCAGAGATCATACCAAATGGAGTCCATGGCCTTATGCATAATCAAACTGGGTCCCTGGGTTAAGCGAAACTTGACACAAACAGAAGGAGCTGTGGCGTTCTTCTTTTCAGCTTTATCATTAGCTCGTGTTCCTCACCATCTCGTTTGTTCCTGCCAGGCCAAGGCCGAGAGGGCTGTGCTCTCACACATCATGAGCATGTATCAGCGGGCAGCCTCCTCTCCCCTGCCATTTGCCAGCAGGGTACCAATCAACACTTCACTTCCCATCCCACCGAGAAGCCACCAAAGCTGTAGGAGACGGACATGGATGGCTGTCGTCTCACCGAGCACACAAACAGACAGACAAAGCAAGCAAACAATAGAGATGGATTGATTGATTGATTGATAGATAGATAGATGCCCAAGCTACGCTACAGCCCTGAATGTTTTATGAATAGCCCTGCATCTAAATAAAGATAGTTTTAATGATTGATTGAATACTTGATTAGTTAAAACATTTAAACAGCACAGTAAAACATTTGGGCTAAAAGAACACAAAAGTCTTGGGGATGTGGGGACGCATTTCCACTGTAGTCCTATATTCATTAGATGTTTTAATTTATTTTACAAAAAAAGAAATAGGTACAGGTCTATACTAGACCTGTGCCCGTCAACTTGGGAACGATGCAAGTTGGGAAAAATGAAAATCGGGAATAATTTTCGACACCCTATAGTATCTGCAATACACGCTCTGTTGTCACAGCACCCGGTTTAACCTCTGTCTGTCCTTTTTGTGTGTGTGTGTGTGTGTGTGTGTGTGTGTGTGTGTGTGTGTGTGTGTGTGTGTGTGTGTGTGTGTGTGTGTGTGTGTGTGTGTGTGTGTGTGTGTGTGTGTGTGTGTGTGTGTGTGTGTGTGTGTGTGTGTGTGTGTGTGTGCGCGCGTGTGCGTGTGCGTGTGTGTGCGAGCGTGTGCATATTTTTCAAATATAATATGATTCATGGTGGTGCTATACCAGCCCACTTAACATTTGGACTTGAACCATACGTCATATAATCTAAATGTATTTTCCCTGGATTCCTTGGATGATGCAAGTCAAAACCTAATTTGGGCACCTCTGTCTTCCCCATGGTGAATTTTCCATCTTCTCATCTTTTTCCCCGTATGGTCTCCCTCTGGGATTGCTTTTTTTTTTACATGACATTTCTTATCATTTTTATGCAGATGACTCACAATTGATACCAGCTCCTTGATTTTATTGTGTGATTGCCTGTGATGTCTTAGGGACATCAAAGCATGGATGACCTTAAACCTTTGAGGAAAAAGCATAACACACACACACACACACACACACACACACACACACACACACACACACACACACACACACACACACACACACCAGTCCTACTAGACTGGGTGCTGGCTCAAAAGTTCAACATGTGATGAAAATGAATCAAATCTGCACACCAGTAAATGCCACCATGGAGTTCTTCTCTTCAGACCTCAACAAGCAATTAGACACGGGCAGCTTAAATCAGTCTCATCATGTCAATATTCAGCCATAAGTCTCAAAATCAGTCATCAGTTCCACCATTACAAATCATGTGGCAAGGGAGAGCTCTTGAAATTGAAGCTCATGCGGAAGAATGAAATTACTTGCAGTTCCCAGTTCCCAGCAGATGTAGCTATTTCAGTGCCTGAAGACTGCGGAAGCATAATGGCCTCCATTAACCTCCAAGGTTTTGGCCAGACTTTACACTTGATTGTATTGCCTATTTCATAATACTTTGTTTTAAATTGTTAAATTTAATGTTAAAGTAGGGTTTGTTTCTAGGGCTTCTACTGGGTCTACCGAGTGAAGTCCCGCCCTCACTGGGGTTGCAGCCAATAGCAGTCGTTTCTGGTTTCATTTCCTGACCGGAAGTTCCAAAAAGCCAAATCCAACACGTGCCTATGTGTGTATCATTAGTCTATAGTCTAGCATTAGTCTGTATGGTTACTGTGGTTACTGTCATGTGACATCATCATCATACAGTATGTCAACTGAGTCATGGTAAGCACCGTCGGCCGGTCCGTGATTAGGTCGGCCGGTCCATGATTAGGTCGGCCGGCCCGTAGCTGCGTCGGCCGGCCGGTAACTCTGTAATTTCTGTACCGTTTTGAACGTGGGTGGTCTCATTTGAATCGTGTGGCCCCCCCGGGGGCGTCTATGGGGGTCTCAAGGTTCGGGGACCCCCAAATGGTAACTCTGTAATTTCTGTACCGTTTTATACATGGGTGGTCTCATTTGAATCGTGTGGCCCCCCCGGGGGCGTCTATGGGGGTCTCAAGGTTCGGGGACCCCTGGGGACCCCCCGGGGACCCCCAAATGGTAACTCTGTAATTTCTGTACCGTTTTATACGTGGGTGGTCTCATTTGAATCGTGTGGCCCCCCCGGGGGCGTCTATGGGGGTCTCAAGGTTGGGGGACCCCTGGGGACCCCCAAATGTCCCGGCTCGTGAAATGGAACGGCTCGTGAAGAAAACAGGTCTCACTGTTCACTCCCAGGCTTACATACTGCATCAGGAACAATACAAAAACGCCCTAAATACTGCACGTACCTCCCATTACTCATCCGTCATTCAATCCGGCAGCAATAATCCAAAGTCACTATTCTCCACCAACAAACTCCTCAAGCCTATGGACACCATCACCACCTCATTCACTGCCACTAAATGTGAAACATTCTTGTCATTTTTTTCAGTCAAAGGTTGACGCCATACACACAGACCTGGCCGCCTCACCCACCTCCACACCTGATTTTGAACCTGCCTCCCCTCTTTTCCCCAGCCACTCACTCACTTCCTTTACTGAAATAACTGCAGCCAACCTCTCCTCCATAACCTCCGGCATGAAAACCTCCACCTGCATTCTCGATCCTATCCCCTCCACCTTAGTTATTGCCTGTCTCCCTGTTCTCTCGCCACTCATCACCACCATAATAAACACCTCCCTGTCCACTGGTCACGTTCCCCCTGCTCTCAAACTTGCTGCCATCACCCCTATACTAAAAAAGCCTGGATTTGACCCCGACTCCCCCAGCAACTACCGGCCAATTTCTAACCTCCCCTTCCTCTCCAAAATCCTGGAACGCACTGTTACATCTCAGCTCAAATCACACATGGACTCCAATAACCTTTACGAATCATTTCAATCCGGTTTCCGTTCACTTCACAGTACTGAAACTGCACTCACAAAAGTCACCAACGATATCCTCCTGTCTCCCGACTCTGGTCACCTCTCCATCCTCATCCTCCTCGACCTCAGCGCTGCCTTTGACACCATCAGCCACTCCATCCTCATCACCCGTCTCCAGTTTTCCCTCGGTTTAACCGGCACTGCCCTTTCCTGGTTGGCATCCTACCTCTCCGATCGACAACAATTCATCTCCATCAATAACTGCAAATCTTCCACTGCCCCAGTTACCCATGGTGTCCCCCAGGGTTCAGTACTTGGTCCCCTCCTCTTCATCATATACATCCTCCCTCTAGGTCAGATCCTCCGTCACCATGGACTTCAGTTCCACTCCTACGCCGATGACACACAGCTGTACCTTTCCACCAAAGCCATCACCCCAACCACACACTCCACTCTCACTGCCTGCCTCACAGATATTAAAACATGGATGCAAAAGAACTTTCTCAAACTAAATTGCAATAAATCGGAAATCATCATTATCGGTCCCAACTCCCTCACTAATTCCACCCAAGGTTTTTCACTGAACATTGATGGATCCACTGTTACACCCTCCACCCGCATCCGCAACCTTGGCATCATTTTCGACCCCACCCTTTCATTTCTCCCCCATGTTAACCAAGTCACCAAAACCGCCTTCCTCAAGAACATTGCCCGTCTCCGACCCTCTCTGTCATTTTCCGCAGCCGAAACACTCATCCACGCCTTCATCTCATCCCGCCTCGACTATTGCAACAGTATCCTCTACGGCACCACCTCCAAAGTCCTCAATAAACTGCAATATGTCCAGAATTCAGCTGCCCGCCTGCTCACCAGTACCCGTTCCAGAGACCATATTACACCTGTCCTCCGTGACCTTCACTGGCTACCGGTTAAACAAAGAATCCACTTCAAAACACTCCTGACCACCTACAAAGCACTAAATAACCTGGCTCCCCCATACCTCTGTGACCTCCTCAAACGCCATGCCCCCTCTCGCTCCCTCAGGTCTGGTGATGCAAACCTCCTCGACGTCCCCAAAACCAAACGCTGTACGTGGAGGGATAGAGCTTTTGCCTTTGCTGCCCCAACCCTGTGGAATGCCCTCCCTAAGGCACTCAGAGATGCCCCTACCCTTCAAACCTTCAAATCCACCCTCAAAACCCACCTCTTCAAAATTGCCTTCCCTAGCTAACCCTTTTCACTGTCTTTTAATGTTCTTTAGCTTTTAGTGTTATTTTTCCTTTTTCTATTAAAGTTGTTTTTATTTGTTGTTACCTCTGTAAAGCCCCCCCCATGTAAAGCGTCTTTGGGTACTCAGAAAAGCGCTATATAAGTTTGAGATATTATTATTATTATTAATGGTAACTCTGTAATTTCTCTACTTTTTTGGACGTGGGTGTTAGCTTGTTGCACTTACTCCTTACTCACTCATCATTTTCATTGTAATGGATTTATTGACATTCAATTCAAATTGTCATTTATTTAATCATGATGCATTTAATTTGTATAACAGCATTTTAAAAATCAAATCCTCTTAAAGTTAATTTAGACTAAATGTCAAGGCAAAATTGTGTTAATATTTATTCATATATTTTCTATGATGAATTATACAGTTAGAGTTTATGTGAGAATAAATTAATGTAAAATACACAAATACATGTTCAAACATGACAAATGACTTATTTTTTCGTAATCAGTCTTCTTTTGCTTTACCATGAATGTATATACAATGACAGTCCATTTTTTTTTTTTTTTTTTTCAGTTACATGTCATTTTCCAATCATTTTCTGTTCTTTTTCTTTTATTCAGACGATTGCGTAGAGGAGTCTGAAGATTCCGCCGTGCTAGTCTCACCAGGCTGTAAGGACATATAGGATAACAAACATTAATACATTTTCTGTTGATACCAAAATATTTGTGTGTTTGCCACCCACTACAGAGTGTGTGAATCCCCTCAACTTTTTAAAACTTTTTTAAGAATTGTTCCTTGAAATTCTCCAATGTTTGTTTTTGTAAAGTCCATCGCAACGAAAAAACCAACACATTACAGTGCAACAGCACATTTTAAAAACACATTCTTTTTTTCAAATATGACAATGTTTCACTTGTGCTGTGTGCTTCATTATGTAAAATGTGTTTGAAATGAAATGTAATGTGACATGTTTTGAATTACATTGTGTTCAAGAAATAGTCATTGTCTTAGTATTATTACTGTATGTGAATTTGATATTAATTGTTTCGCCAATTTAGTTGCTAATGAATGTATGAAATACTTTCTTTTATCTTGTGCATAATTGTAATGTTTTAAATAATGAAATAAAAAAGTAAAAAAAGAAAAAGCTTGTTGAATAAGTATGATTTCAGGCAATATGTAGATGTTTAACAGTTTCAAAATGCATGAGAAAAAAGTTAATTTTAATCAGGCTTCTAGCATGCATGCATTCATTGTCTTAAAACATGAAACACTAAGTGTTTTTCATAATATTACTCTTATTCAAACACAAGTGTTATAAATGCAAACTTAAATCAAATGCAGAGGTTCACAGCAAAAACCACTAAACGGGTCTTCGCTCAAAAACCACAGCAAAAACCACTAAACAGGTCTTCGCTCACATCTACAGTACCCTGTTGAATGCATATTCCATACACTTGAATATAAACACATTGTTGAGATAACATTGTTCATTTCTGGCTTACATCAATGGGAACTATAGATGCTAAGTGCTAACATTGCTAACAGCTAAAGAGCATTACTTTGCTGTTGAAAAAAGTCGTTTCTGACCTGACATCATAACGGAAGGAGTGTGTTGGCACAGAGTTGCCACTTGGCGGAACTATTGACTTTGTTGTTGACATTTGCATTTTTAAGAGTGACATTGGACAGTTTTGGCTGGTTGAAGACCGCAAGCGAGCTGCGGCATTTTGGATCAGTTGGAGAGGCTTAAGTGCACATGCTGGTAGGCCAGTAAGGAGGGAGTTACAATAGTAGAGTTTTGACAATACTGTTGTCTGGATTAGGAGCTGGGCTGATTCCTGGGTGAGGAACGGTCTAATTTGTCGTATGTTATACACCATCATGATGAAAGGCACCACTCACTTCACATGCGTGTGATTTTTTTTTACAGTCCATTAACACTAAAGGACTCAGGCTTTATGTATAAAGTTATAGTACAAGTAGTAAAGAATAGTATTGATTGATCAGATGTTGGCCTTAAACGGAACCTTTAACATTTTCGTGAAAGCAAAACTGAGGACATGTTGTTTGGACCCTGTGATGCCTCTTACTTTACACCTGGTTTCTCTGGAAATCAACATTCATCAATAACCTTGGCTCGCAAATGTGAGCACATAATCTCTCCCATTCATTCCTCACACGTCACACCACTGGCTCCCTGTATTTTGTTGTTGATTTATTCATAATTTTAATGTTTGCATTTAAACCTCTAAATGGGTTGTACCACTGTACTTAGTTGAGCTTCTATCAATACCCTGGCAAAGTCTTTGAGGTTTACATGTGGTTTGTTGTTGACCCAAAGACCATCAGTCACCCCGACTGATGGTTTTCCGCTGTATCCCCCAAGCTGTGGAACAAGCTACAGTAGAGTGCATTGTTTTATGTTCCTGCAACTTGGTCTCTGGCATTTATTTAGTGTGCTGCTATTCTTTCTGCTGCAGTTATTTTTAAATGTGCTCTAAATGTGTGCCAAAACTCACTTTCACAACACAGTAGATTTTTGAGTTGTGTGTTCTGGTCCTACAGATTATCTATACTTCCCAACAAGTTTGAGTCAGGTTGAGAATCTTTTTATTGTTTAAAAGGGGATGACAAAGATGACAAAGAGTCAGGAACAGTTTCAGGAACTTGCAAAACATTGTGCTCTTTATTTAACATTTTGGCCGTTAGACCTTAAGGACAAACAAACGGACCGAAATGTTGAATAAAGAGCAACAGGTCCTCCTCTTTGTCATTCAGAGATACCCTTTTGAATATAAGCACTTTGTCCTATGCACCCGTCACCAACCTTTTGAGGTGTGCGTTTTCTAAAATCAGACCAGTCTGAAGCGAGTGGTGCAACAGCACCCCCTATTGGTACTCTAAACATAGTAACATAGTCACATAGTCCCATAGGGACAAAGCTGTTCCTTGGAGTGGTTGCACCACTCAAAAAATGTGGATACAACTTGAAAAGCCGTTAGAAAGTAACTATAGCAAATCTGAGCTCATATCTACACTGCTCAGTGCTCACATAGCTCATATACCTTAAACATGACAGAGCAGCAGAAAGAAATAAACAGAAAGAAAGCAAGAAAGAGAGAAAGAAAGAAAAACGAAAGAAAGAACGAAAGAAAAGACAAACAAAAACACCTGTGGATCACCAAGTAACAGACGTTACAGTACCACACTATACCCCTTATCGCAGCTGACCCCCAGTACATATCAGACTACTTGTCACGTGTCATTCCGTCTGTGTCAACTGCCCTCCCAAAAACAAAACAAAAACACAAAGATCTCCACCTTTGCAGTCGTTTTCCTCTCCCACTCCCAGTTAGTTTCCTGAAGTCATCTTTCATAATGGTCCATTCCTTTTCCCAAAGCATCTCTGCTTAATTCCTGGAGCTCAACTGAGCCATGACTCCTCTGGCAGTCGGTAGTCGAGTTCTCTATTCTCCTGTATGTATCTGCTGCTTTTTTCCTGGTGCATATCACTGAGCCCATTCATGCTTTATTTCCCATCTTAGTGAAGGGAGCCTTTTTAAGAGAGCGATCTCGTCTTTCTATTTCTTTTGTTCCATTTCCTGGAACTTGGTCTTTGGCATACATTTAGTGTGCTTTTCTTTTTTCTGTTTCTGTTGGTAGTCATGGCTGACAGTTCCCACCTGATGTCATGTGGAAGTCCTGACTGCCTCAGACCATACTGAATAACTGCTAGCTTGCATAACATTTTCAGATTAGGACTGAGGTCTAAGATGTACAGGTCGGATACCTCAACATCGCCATCTTCAAACTTTACGTCTAGAATGTTTGTGTATTGGTATCCTCCAAAGAGGATGATACTACTTCCCACCTTGCAACAGCCCATGCTAGACATCCTTGAACATGGAACTTTCCCCTTTGGCTGAACCTTCTTCCAAGAGATGTTCTCTGGGTTGAATTTCCACAGATCATTGAAGGTTAAGTTCAGAAGGCGACCACCAAATATGTACAGTTCATCATTGAAGGCAAAGGCTGAATGACACACTCGTCCTTCTGGAAGAAACTGTGCATAAGGTGTGTTTAGCCAGCAGTTGGCCTCTGTGTCAAACACTCTGATGTTGTTGTAGTGGTCCCATTCGTTCCCTTGGCCACCAAATACAAACATCTTTGTCCCGATGATGGTGGCAGAGTGCCCGTCCGAAGCAGGTGCTGGGTTGCCTTTGGTGTTAATTTGAGACCAGAGCATTGTGGTGGTGTCTAACTTGTGGATGTGATTGGTGCAGTATCCAGTCAGCCCTGTGTGGCGTCCTCCAAAGATATACATAATCTTGCCCAAGACACAAGCTGAGTGGCCGCACCTCTCCTCTGGGACAGTTCCAGAAACCTTGGCCTTGAACCATCTGTAGGTGTGGACATCAAAGCCATAAAGCACATTGCAATACTCCATTGAAGTACCTCCGCCCCAGATGTAGATGATATCTTCTATCAGCACAGCTGTAAATCCCCAGCGCATCGAGGGGACCTCAAGGTGACATTCTCTTCCTGTTCTCACTGGGGGCAACTTCATCCAGCACAGAGACACTGTGTTAAAGACGTGGACTGCAATTGGATCCCCATAGTTCACTATGGTGGTCTCCCTGTCCGGGACTCCAAAGGAGTACACCTTGTACCCCACTGCCACGTCAGCATGATCATAGTCTCTCTCTGGTCCTTTCAGATGCACCGTCCAGTGCAGCATTCTACACACCAGGAAAACTGTAGATGATACTTCATCAGTTAAGGATTCTTCTGTAAATGTTATATGTGCTACCACTGATATAGGGCCAGTGGCACAAACGATATGCAAGCCGATGTGTCGGGTTGGCCAATCAGGGAAGCCAAGCCTTTATTATTATCATCATACATTACATTCTGTGCTCAGCCAATCAAATCACTGCCATGGTACGAACGCACAAAGCATGGGCATAGTGCCCCTCAAAAATAAGTGGTGAATGTTGTGAAGCTTGCCTTTCCCTCGAGAGCTTATTGGAGTGTGCATGATGGTGGTAGAGTGGCCACCTGAAGCAGGTGCTTTAGTGCCTCTGGTGACCAGATCATTGTGGTGCTGTCTAATTTGTGGAAGTGATGGAGCAGCATCCAGTCAGCCTTTTGTGGTCATACACAGTAGGCTACTGTATTAGCGTGTGTATAGCTTATTAACTGACAATCCCTGTTTGGAAATGAGATATTTTGGTTGTGAGCTTGTACTGTAATAGCTTTGCTATTGTTGATACCTTAGTTACTTTTTCTATGTCATATGTAGTGTAGCTATTTTTGATACTTTTGGAATGCTAAGTGCTATCCCCCGGATTTTTGTTTCATAATCACATGAGATGTTGTGCTTGATTTCAAATCTAAAATGATCAAAGTGTCATTAAGCCGGCCAAACTTCATGTAGATTTTACAAGCACACACGCACGCACGCACGCACAAGTAAAATGCCCCTAAATCACTAACCACAGCATCTCTTAGATGGCCTTTGGGTTTCTGTTGTGTTTACAATTTAAATGTCTGTAAGCAAGGATTTCTTGATTTCTTTCTTCTTCTATGGAGGTCAAGTACCCATGCAGGGAACCATCAATTTCAACGCTCCCTGAGTATTATAGAAAACACATAACACTGAATATTTAATCGAGGGACCGTATGCATCGTCAAATCCTAATATTCCTCTAAATATTAATCTTTTTTTCCTTCTTCCATATTTTGTCTTTTGTATATTTCTCCAATTTATCATAGTGCATCCTATAGCTGCTTCCCTCTCCAGACAGGAGCGCTATTGATTCTTCCTGGCCATCTCGGTGATAAATGCAATCTTTTATGCGATGCCTGAATATTACAAATGAATGTATAAACAGTGGTACAGATGGGGTCATTTCATGCAGTTCTCGCAGAGGAAAAGAAATTGCATTTTTATTGGTAAACATACGCACAGTGGTACCCATTTGCATAGGCATCCACAACACTCAGACACAAATTTGGTTTTCAAGATGTACAGTATATGGGCGAATTAATGCATATTTTGTGTGTGTGTGTGTGTGTGTGTGTGTGTGTGTGTGTGTGTGTGTGTGTGTGTGTGTGTGTGTGTGTGTGTGTGTGTGTGTGTGTGTGTGTGTGTGTGTGTGTGTGTGTGTGTGTAAGGGAGGGGGGGGGGGTTTATATACGTGTTTACAAGCAAAATATGGTAGATATTGGCTTCTGGGCCACATCCAACCATTTTGCAATCTTGTCACTATTGCTGTAGATTGATTGAGTTTATTTTGTGATAGCACAGAAAAGAGCACTTCACGAAAGTCAAAATCACTGACAATAAAAAACAAACCTGAAGCCTTATTTCCATTGTGGTCCTCCGGACATAGAAAAAACTGTGCAACATAAAAGCAAACAACATGAAAGAACACCAACATTGAGCTAATAGGATGTAAGACATTTTAATACAGATTTGAAACAAAAGCTATGTGGCTGTATTTTGCGTGTCTTAAGTACCAGGTCTTATTACCTAACTTGAGTAAACTAAAGACCTGGAGGCGTGATCAATGCTCTTTGGCCACTCAGAATAGCCAAATGGCATTGATCACGCCTCCAGGTCTTTAGTTTACTCAAGTTAGGGAATAAGACCTGGTACTTAAGACACGCAAAATACAGCCCATGAATACATGAAGTATGCGTCACACTTTAAAAGTGCATATACTTACATTATTGATCACATGCATCCAGAGATAATGTGTAACACTTTGTGTGAACCTTTTTGGCAACATTTGTAGGAGAAAATCTTGACTTGAGGAGCTGTGTAATGAGCCAAGGAATCGTACAGAGAAATATTGAATGTACAACCTACGGTTCAAGAGCTACAGGCCAAAACATGAAGGGCCCTGTTATAGCGTCACCATGAGGCCGATAAAAAACCTCTTAGGGCAGAGTTTCTTCCTTGGCCTACTGAGTGTGCGTGCACGGTTTCACTCCGATTGGTCCAGCGGTGTCGGAGATGGATGGATGGATGGATGGATGGACGGACGGACGGACGGACAGTGGCGAAAATATATTCATCCATCTGGCCTGGTGGAGGTAATTCAGAAACAGCTTTCTGCACACAACAAACTACAACTAGACAGTAGGTCCCAGTATGACGGTGTAATGCATTACATTTCTATCCAGAATGGCATGTGTAGAATGCAGGCAGACAATGAAAAATCTCAAATTGAAAAGAATGTGCTTACTTAGAAGTAGTTTTTTCCCCCAAGCTAAGCACAAATGATTGCAGAAAAGTTATTCAGGCTTGCTTTGGTGACGGGTTGAGTGAAGTAAGACGATTAATCAATTCAACAATCCAATAAACAATCAGCCTATTTAGCGACGCACACGTTTTTGTGTAGGCTATGTTAGAAAATATTCAGTGTTGAAAGCGTGGCCAACACTTAATTTTGTTAATGAAAACCAAGACTGTCTATTGACATACAGTAGAACTCCAGCATGTAATTAGCTAAAGTTTATGATACTGTGTGTGTGTGTGTGTGTGTGTGTGTGTGTGTGTGTGTGTGTGTGTGTGTGTGTGTGTGTGTGTGTGTGTGTGTGTGTGCGTGTGCGTGTGCGTGTGCGCGCGCGTGATGGCTTTCTTTTATTAAAGTTTGAATGATACTTCTCCGCAATGGAATACAGAACAGACTATTTCTGTGATCCGATAAAGCGAGGCATGACGGGACGAGTTGGATTAACACTTGAGACTCACCAATCATCAGGGGAGCAGATGGTCAGAGCACTAACTGGCTGAGCCGGCCACCACTCACCCAAAGCAACCCATTTCTACTTCTGCTGCACACACACAAAAAACAGAAAAGTAAAAGAATAAATAAGTGGAGCTGTGTGTGTGTGTGTGTGTGTGTGTGTGTGTGTGTGTGTGTGTGTGTGTGTGTGTGTGTGTGTGTGTGTGTGTGTGTGTGTGTGTGTGTGTGTGTGTGTGTGTGTGTGTGTGTGTGTGTGTGTGTGTGTGTGTGTGTGTCGTAAGAGTGTGCTTTCGTGACTGCATTGCGCACACATTCACAAACTCGTCTTTGGAATAGCCTAGTTGGCAACCGTTGTGGCACAGCTGCCCAAGTCTATGGCTGAATAGTTTTATAGCCGAGAAAAGAGAAATGGGGACAGCGCTCTATCCCAAAGATGCTACATGTCCATTTTGTGGAGACTTGTATTTTGCTGAGCAGGAAGTTAAGTCTAACACAACTATTAAAAAGTACTATATTTTCCACATATTTGTGCTTGCAATACATGTTTTGTGAGACATTAACATATTATTTTGTGTCCAAATGCACTGGATGTCTCCTTTTGATGCACATAACTCTTAACCGCTCTATACTAAGGCCCCTGTTTTCACGCTAAATAATTTTGCCAATATACCTACAGTACAAGCCTTGAGCTGTAGGTAGCCCGCTATTTTCACTGAATCTTTATGGCAGAATATGGACACTAGGGTGCGAAGTAGCATCCAAGATTCGAGCTACGGAACAAAGCGTGATGACAAGAGTGAGTTGGCAACCATTGTGTCACAGCTGCCCATGCCTATGGCTCAACAGTTGAGTGAAACAGGGACAGCGCTCCGTCCCAAATTAAAATGTCTATTTTGCCAAGCAAGAAGTTAAAGGAGAATTTCGTGCTAGAAGGCTTTCTCACCATGGAGCTGGCGAAGTCTCGCGATAGACGAGAGTTCACGCTTTGCGGCTGGAACACAGCAACGGAGTTACTATGGAGTAAAGTGTGCCGTTTGGGATACTATTTACATCATGAAGAGAGGATGTGGAAATAAGCGAATTAGCACTAAAGCCCCATTGAGGGCTTATGGTCGTGTAGGGGAAATAGCTAATAATGCACGTTTGCACAAAATAACACCTGGACCTCTTTGGTGGGGACGCAACAACTACAAATAAAGGTAAGAAAGCCTTCTAGCATGAAATTCTCCTTTAAGTCTATAGCACGATTCCGAAAACAACGTTTTACAATCATTTCTCACTTTTATGCCTTTAGAAAAAGTTTTGGCAAATGTACTGGATGTCTCACTTTGACAGACACGACACGGCATCAGGCATCGCGTGTCTAGTTGTGAAGTAGCAACTGAGATGGAGCTGCATGGGGAACAAATCGGAGATGACAAGAGCAAGTTGGAGACAGATGATAATGGTAAATGTATTCACAGTCGCGTCGCTTAATTCCCGTTCCCTGCGACTGCAGGCGCCCACCTCTTCCTCGCGGGGAACGACCAGACTGGGAGCGCAGGATGCAACATTTGGTCATTTCACAGTGCGCTGCTTCCCCAGCAAAACAATGTTGTGGCAATCAGAGCAAATTTTGCTCTGATGGCTCCCTTTCCGTTTCCCTCCTCTAATTGGTTGGTTCTCCATCTGCATATAGTATACACACAGAATGCCGGAGAACTCGCCGGTTCACCAACTCGCCGTAGCGAAAAGTGGAGAGAAACAAGTTTTCAATGTCTTCATCGTTATGCTAACATCTGAAATCAGAGTGATCGACGTTTGCGCTACTCTATGCCGTATTGAAGTGGACTCGGACCCAGACTTTTTTTTTCTCCCTGGAAATAAAAACGTCTGGGTTTCAGAGGCTAAACCCACAGATGTTATAGTTCATTTCCAAAGTGAAATGCTTTGGCAATGTCTCAGGCCCCCTCCCGACCCCCAATTATAATCATTAGGGAAGGTGTATACGTGTACTATGTGTACTATGTAAACTCTTCATTTCCATTTTCCAGCCATTCAGTTTCAAAAAGAAAAAAATAAATGATTTTGGGGTACATGGTTTCGGTACTTTGGTGTTTAAACTATAGCATTCCTACTTCATCTAGTGTAAACTCTTAACAACTATACTCTCTCTCTCTCCATTCAATGCAATTTAAATAAAGGTGAAGTAAAACCAAAACCGAGTTATCCGATTACTTACACGCGCGCGCGCGCACACACACACACACACACACACACACACACACACACACACACACACACACACACACACACACACACACACACACACACACACTTCTATAATGAATGGCCATTGAAAGCATCAGTCAGGAGAACGCAGGACAAGGTTCGTGAAAATAAGAACGAGTTACTTTTGGAAAATAGTAATGTAATATTCCTACTGGAAATGTGAAAGTATAGGCTAATTACTTATATTACTAGTTACTGGAAAAGGGTAATATTATTTTGAGTAATAACTAAGTTACTTTTCAACACTGAGAGTTAGTGACAAATAAATAAATCCTCTTGATTCCCCCCTTGACACATACACAGTTACACACACACTCGTGCACGCACGCACGCACACACACCTGAATTGGTTCTATTGGAATTATCTGGGAGAGTATATGTCATGCTGCGTTATCTTGTCTTGTTTCTGTTATAAGAGCAGTAAATCATCAGCAGGAAGTCGTCGCGCTTCTGTTCTGAAGGCATCCACGGGGAGCCTGGTTGTTTGCTCGTCCTGTCAGATCTCTAGCATGCTCCCTTGGAGGTGTGTGTGGCAGATCCCTGAAGGTTGTCTGGTTATAACCCTGACTGAGTGTCTGTGAACTCCGTTCCTCTTTCAATGTTCGCTCCACCACAGAGCACCTATCTTGGTTGGTTCTTGGTGATGCGTCTACAATGTCACAACAACACGTCGAATTACTATTGTAGCTTTTTTTTCCCTCCCTTTTTGTCGTAATGCCAATTATTTCCTCCCCACTCACATTTCGGTGTGTTGTCACTGCTGTTGTATCCTACCGATTCACCTGCCATGGAGGACTTTTGGAAACATTTGTCACCTTTAATGACATCAAAATAAAGACACCTGGTTAATGTGTCTACCAATCAATTAGCTACAGAATCCACACCAGAAACAAGAACAGCTGGCTATGCAACTACCTTGTAATTTGCCCAAAAGCTGCAATAACTTTTTAAGTCCTTCCCTGGATTCAAACCAAGTTCTCCCGCATGAGAGACCAAATTTATTGTGCTCATTTAAGAGGTAATCTCCGCTTGTCCAAGGGGAGACATTATGAGTTTCAAGCAGTACTAATTGTCAACCAGTAGGCCTCCTATATACCCGACATCTAAATGAATCATTGGAAAATAGGGAGACCACCTCCAGCCATAGCTCTGGTCCATAGCTCTAATGCGTTCCATTTTAAGAGCTATTTAGAGATGACTTCCGGGGCTCACATGAATGCAGACCAGCCTCTCGTCTTTAGCGTAAATAAAAAGAACATTTTTGCTACTCGCCAAAACAAAGGCGGGTTGTGTCATTAGAAAGCCTACTTTCCTTAGTGGGAGCACTCTGAGCCCCCCCACCACACATATAAACGGTACTTTTTGGGCAGAAAGGGATTTTTTTTCACCGGAGGAAAAATATTGTCTGAGGGTTTTCTCTGGGTAATATCGGTAGAGAGCGCAGTGGAGTAACTAAAGGTATTCTTTTCCGGTGGAAACAAAATCCCCTTTTTGTTTCCACCGGGAAGAGCTCTGAGACTGTACAAATGGACTGTTATGTGTCCATATGGTTGTATTTGTACACTTTCAAGTGATAGCTGTGCTTACACACAGCAGCTGGTAAAAAGCAGGAATCAAAGAAAGAGAACAAGGCATCTACATATTTTCCCATAGCATATCCATATACTGTATACCCAGTCTGCCTTTATTGTCATCCCCCCTGAATGGCAGGACCTTTTGGCATCGCAGCATGGAAACCCACCGCCGCTACGGGCGAAGGTGAAGTAGATACTGCACAATGACTTCTTTAAAAGTGCATCGGTCGCCATGGAAACCACCTTTCCCCAACAATCCTCTCTACACCTCATACCTCCTGGCGGTTAGCTGGCTGGCTGCTGACTCGCTGAGATGCACAAACACACACCGTCACCGCCAGGCACATAATCAGACGGCCCGCCATATGCGCACATTGAGACACGCTATAACTGCCTGTGTCTGAGTTTCAGTGCAATAGTTTAGGTAGCAACCAAAATTCTCTAAGGCGGAACTATTGTGTTCAGATCCAGTGCTGCCTATCTCCTCTATGGGATGTTATCCCTGGATGTAATAGGTTGTTGCTGGAGACGAGGCAGCCAATCAGCAATCAGAAGTACTCAGCAGTATGGTTGCCAGTGTTGGCAACTGTCGTGACAGAAATAAGCTAACCAATCTCCAAAAAACTGCCAAGCAACTGTGAGGGAAAAAACAGTCGAAGCTTGGCTGGAAATAAGCGGACTTGGCAACCCACTCACCAGTGAGACTAGGGTGTCGGTCCGGTGTCTGTCTCTGGGTCGCAAGTTTCATACCTATTCTATGACGGTAAAAAAAGGCAAAAGGTTTAGGGATAAGGGGTAAGGCACTGACGAAAATAGTCAAACTGTTACTTTTCCAGTATTCAAATTAAAAAATTGCAACATAAAACACATTGTGCTGCATGTGACCCAATTGGTGCACTGTATAGGTAGGTGGTGAGGATAGATGCAGTTACACTTGGTGCACTTTTTATGTCTGTTGTATGTTTTACTGTATTGTCTTTTAGAGCTTTTATTATCTGCTGTAAAATTAATTGCCCAGCTTGGGACATATAAATAAACTTGATCTAGTTTATCTAGGTGGGACAGCCTATGAAGATGGTCTCTTTCTCTAATTTTCTTCCTTAAGATAAACTGATGAAGGTCTACTAGACCGAAACATTGTTATATTCCCATCAAAGACTCCTTTTGCGCCCCGACGGTTAGCTCAACCATCTGGGCACTATAGGCTGCTGAGCCAGCCTGACGGCGTACCGTGGGTTCGACTTCCGATCCCAACGGCCCTTTCCGCATGGATATAAGGGGTTTCTGCCAGACACCAGTGGCATGTATATAGGCCAGGGGCAACAGGCGTATACTCGCAGATATAGTGCAAACTCATTCACAGGCAATCATGCATACGCACACACGCACACACACGGTCGCACACACACCTACAGTAAACATTCAGTGGACAAACAAACAGAAGGGGAACATTGTCAAATCCATTGTCCACTTATTATTTGCACTCAGTCGACCAATCATCCTCCTCCTCCCCGTTTACAAAGACGTCTGCCTCTCTAGAGTCCCTACCATCTGTCTGTTTCTCTGTTTGCACTGAAAACACAATTTAGAACAGGTAGAGAGAGCTCCTGTTCCTGTTTGTTTAATGCATGCCCTGCCATGCACGCACAATGGACCAGCTTTTTCTGAGCAACACGCCTTCTGATCCACAGAAAGCTTTTTTTCCTCCTTTATTTGAACATCATTTCACGATAGCGTTTTTTTTTCTTTTCTTTTGTTTGCGCCACTCTTCCACCATGGTTGAACAGGTTCGGTTATTTTTTCCCGCCTAATATTGAACCAGTTCATAGTGTTTCCACTGAAAATGAACTGGTTCAGAACCCTAAAAGTTGGTTCAGAGACTGGAACCAAAAAATGTCCGTCGGTTCCGTGAGAGAACCCTCCTCTCTCTCTCTCTCTCTCTCTCATTAGCCGGCAACAGTACAGCACTTTCTCTCTCTCTGTTTCTGGCACAACACCGCCCCTACTGGTACTAATAGTCATACTTACTCATTAACGTCACATACATAGGCGGACACATACCGTAGGTGAACAACACGGACATTGCTGTTCCTTGGTGGTTGCACCACTAAAAAAAAAAAACATAATGGTACTTACAGTACCGAGAGTAAATGTACCTAGTTACTTTCCACCACTGCGTGCGTGCTTGTGTGTGTGTGTGTGTGTGTGTGTGTGTGTGTGTGTGTGTGTGTGTGTGTGTGTGCGTGTCTGTGTGCTTGCGTGGGCACGTGTTCTCGTGCTGTCCTCTCCTCATGTCCTGTCACCTTGCCTCCCCCATGTCCTGCTCGTTGGTGACAGGAGCAGATGTTAAACCGGTGGGACGGCCTCGGGGCTCAGAACGAGTGGTCAAACACAAAAACCCTGTGACCACGCGGGCAGAAGCTCGGTGCACTAACTCAGCTCTTATGTGCATTGTTTGCCCTAATCCTCTGATCCATTGCTGCTGATGCCGGGCGTAATAGACAGGCGCAGAAGACAGGAAAACATGCAGTCCCATCGCCCTGATATTAAAGGACAAAAGTTCAAACTGGAATATGAAAAAAACGTCACGGTTTAGAAGTGGTGTTAATTCTCCCGTGCCTTGAACTCAGTTGCAGTCCCATTTATATCTGGTGTAGCCTTACTGTCAGGCGGAAACCTTGTATATCCATATTTCCATTTGTTATATATATTTTTGTCTTCCAAAATTAACGGCGTCCTTCAACACACAAGGTCGAGTGTCACACAAAAATAGGGAAAATTTACAAGCTCACAATTAGCCCTTCACTAAGTCCCTCCCCAAACCATCCTTGTCCAATGGGCACGTTAGCAGCGAAGAAAGCTTGACTTGCATAGCAACCGTTGCTAAACTATTTGGATTGGCATTGGACAATTGCTTTTTGGGGTGGGATTTAGTGAAGGGCTATTTTGTCGTATCGTGGCGCGTTGTGAGCTTGTAGATTTGGTAATTTTCACTATTGTTGTTTTAGAAATGTGGTCTTAGAACTGCCCATAGATCCGAAGTCCCGTTAGTCCGAACATGCACTGCTCCCGTGCTTGCGGTTAGGTTTAGGTTTGCTCCCGTGCTTGCGGTTAGGTTTAGGTTAGGGTTAGAGATAGGGATAGTAATTTCGGAACAATGAACCTTCTGACTAATGACACGGCACCGTCTTAGACATCCAAGGTTACCACCCGACAGCAACGATATACTTTTTTCGATGTAGCCTATTTACTTCTGGCTGTAACATCCAAGTATCAGTAGCACAGGGAAGATGCCATTCCAATCCTAAAATGTCTGGATGTCACTTTATTACTTACAGTACGGCTAATATTGTAATTGGATTGTATATATATTTTTTATGTTTTTTGTGGTGTTTGTTTCTAGTTGTTGTTAGTTTTAAGTTGTTAGCACATTGTGGCAGAGCATGCCACACCAACATTTCACTCATAGTCAGATCATGACAAAAAAAAACTATCTTCAATCTCAGTCGAGGGACAGCTCTTCAGGTGTCATGGACACCATCTTTCACAAGCCGCTGACAAACCTGTCACTGTAATAGGGGTTTTGACGGACAGGTGCTAGGGATGATGGGTAAATCGAGCTGTGTAGAGGCGAGATTAGCTCAGGCCTGGAATAGCCCTTATCTAAGAGAGGGACATTTGCGTCTGAGAGAGAGAAATAAGAATGATCAATGGAGACCTGTTGAGAAGAAACGAGAGCTCAACGTTGACTGTATAACGTATACAAATCTGAGGTGCTTTAACTTTAAAGGATATTTTGATGTACTTTTACTGACGTAACATTTTGAAGGCAGGCCTTTTACTTTATTTCTACACTGTGGTGTTGCTACGTTTATTATTATTATTATTATTATTATTATTATGAATGAGAGCTGGGTTGCATTTACTTTGTAGACGAGTGTGAGAGTGTGGTTGTGATGCGAGTCAAACCTGTCAAACAACAGGTGTTCTCCGACCTGCTCCACCTGTGGGGGGATGGGGGGGGTCCCCGGACTCACCCTAAACCCCATTACCTTACTCACCTTCTTTCTGTTGAGCGCCTGACCTCCCCGTAGCCAGTTTCAGGGAACAGCAGGTTGGGGTTTTGAACTAGCAACCTCGCCGCCGTTCGGGACGAAGCGTTACCCTGTGAGCCACGCGGGGGCAGAACCTCTTGGCCACGGTTTCCTAAAGGAGAGCAAACACATATAGCCAGTGAGAGTCCACCCATCTGTCTCTGTCTGCTAGTGGCACGCACACACACACACACACGCACACACACACACACACACACACACACACACACACACACACACACACACACACACACACACATGATATGAGTGCACAAGTGTGCATGCACAGAGACCTATACGTACATGTGCAGAGCCTCCACAAAGTGAGACATGAGACTGTGTTGTCAGTGACAAACGAACTGCAAGGCAAGAATGAGAGAAGATGAAGTGCCCAATACATCAGGAAAACAGAACCCCCCCCCCCCCCCCCGCTCTCTCTCTCTCACACACACACACACACACACACACACACACACAATCTATACCTTACCTTTCACTTGTTATTATTCTGTGTTCTCTCGTTTTATTATGTATTCATCCTCTGCTTTCTCTTTCCCTTCGTTTTTGAACCTCCCTCCCTCCCTCCCTCCCTCCCTCCCTCCCTCCCTCCCTCCCTCCCTCCCTCCCTCCCTTCATCCATCTCCACTCATCCTTTCCTCTAGTAGCCCCTCCCTTCATCCAAATCTACTCATCTCCGAATCTTCCATCCCTTATGCCTTCACCAATCTCCACTGATCCCTCTATCCTTCGCTCCCTCCCTCCCTCCCTCCCTCTCTATCACTACTCATCCTCCTTTCTTCCTTCCATATACTGTAACTCCCTCCCTCCCTCCCTCCCTCTCTATCACTACTCATCCTCCTTTCTTCCTTCCATATACTGTAACTCCCTCCCTCCCTCCCTCCCTCTCTATCACTACTCATCCTCCTTTCTTCCTTCCATATACTGTAACTCCCTCCCTCCATCCATCCCTCTCTATCACTACTCATCCTCCTTTCTTCCTTCCATATACTGTAACTCCCTCCCTCCCTCCATCCATCCCTCCATCACCTGCTCACTTTGGCTCAGTGAGGGTGCGGGGAGTCAAATGGTAGTCTCTCTCTCTCTCTCTCTCTCTCTCTCTCTGTCTCTCTCTCTATCTCTCTCTCTCTCTCTTGTCTATCTCTCTGTCTCTCTCTCTATCTTGTCTTTCTATCTCTCTGAGTGAAAGGAGTTAAACACATCAGCGTACATCTATCATCGCTCTCTGGCCTCACAGACGCAGACACGCTGCCAACAAGAAAACCCACCCCCACTGTGTCAAGCACGCATGGTATCACCCTCGCGCGCGTGTGTGTGTGTGTGTGTGTGTGTGTGTGTGTGTGTGTGTGTGTGTGTGTGTGTGTGTGTGTGTGTGTGTGTGTGTGTGTGTGTGTGTGTGTGTGTGTGTGTGTGTGTGTGCGTGTGTGTGTGTGCGTGTGCGTGTGCGTGTGTTTTTTGAGTGAGTGCGTGCGTGCGTGGCACATACTGTATATTTAATAATATATCACTTGTTGCTGTAGGCAATCACTTGTTCCACCCTCTTGAGACAGCCATGTTGGATCCCACAGTTTTCAAGTGCTTAGCCTAACAGCCTGCTCTTCGGCATACTCTGAAAATGAATGTTTTCCAACATTTCTCTCGGAACTCCATTCGTAATTTTTGACAACTTGCGAAATTAATTCCAATACATTTAATCTGCAGACTTCTGAGACAGGATGCATGCTCTGTCATCAGCTTCGCTTCCTCTGACCTGGTACCAACTCAGAGACATTCTAAAGCCGTCGCGAATCTGACAAAATCCATTTTAAACGCAGTCTTTACCGCGTTACATCTTTACTTAAGCCAAGCAGCACACAGCAGTCACCCGCAGAGGCCCGATCATTTTAACTGCAAAACTCCCCTTTTCAGAGCAAAGCCTGCATGGCCCCTATCTTAAGTTCTTAAAACCCTGCCATCTCTTCAAATGCACTCCTGCACCGTGGAGGCTGACATGAGAGAGACGTTTGGAGTGGGACGGGTTGGACCGCTCAGCCAGCCAGGACCACGTGCTTCTGTAACGGGTTCTCTCTGATGCGCCTTATCTTCCATCACTCGCATCGCTGGCAAACCCATCCACACATAAACACATTTTTGCTGCTGCCTTTTGAGGCCCAGATGGGGAAACTCATGCACGGCACATGCACATGCGCGCACACACACACACACACACACACACACACACACAGAGTGGAAAATAGTTTAACTTGGCATGGAGAGAGGTTATTTTATGTGCGATTAACAGCTAATAGTCTAAAGGCCTGTCTACGACAACACAAGCTTGCAACAAAACCATTTTAGAGACCGTTTTAGAGCAGCTGTGTGGACTGACCGGTTGCATGCAGTTTGAATCCAGGACACTATAGATGCAAACTGGTATACGGTTGTTTGAGTCCGAAAAAGGTCACTCCACGAAATCAGCACAAAAGGTTGATTGTGTTTATTCACAACAGAACATGTAGCCTACATACGGCAGGGAATATTAAAACATGTGAAATTTAATCAATATTTTCCAACTGCACAGATTCTTTCTCGCAATGTTTGCAATTTGGCTTCATATAATGAACAAAGATCCAACTGCCCACACAGTCGGCGATGAATCATTGAACCCGAAAAGCCCAGAAGGATTTATTTTTTTACAATAAGCCTCATGTTGCTAATTTGACCAGATTTGTTAAATTCACACAAAGAAAAGGAAAAAATCACACCCGTGTGAACTGAGTGGTGCAACCACCCCCCCTCCCCCCCACCACCTCTCTCTCTCGCTCTCTCATTAGCAGGCAACAGTGCAGCACTATGTCTCTCTCTGTTTCTGGCACAACAGCGCCCCTACTGGTACTCATTATACTGGTGCTCATTAACCAACACATATAGGCACATTGGTGAACACGGACATTGCTGTTCCTTGGAGTGGTTGCACCACTCAAAAATACATACATCACATTCCGTGCTCAACCAATCAAACCGCCGTGTTCGTGTGAGCTTGAGATCGTCGTACTCGTTGTACAAATGTCCCCCAACGCCCTACGACGATGTTTCTTTTTACAAAACCCTGCTTGTAAATCAGATCCCCCCCCCTCCCCCCTCTCCCCAGAAGGCCCACTAGCAGAAGAACACGCAGCATGAATATGCAGCCATGTTGTTTCCAAACCAACGGCGTATACACTCTCGTATATTTATCTACTTGGCCAGGCCCCCGCTGCAGGCCGGTGATTGGTTTTGCCTGAGTAATGAGCGCTATAGACAGACAGTACAATTTAATTAGGAGCCACGAAAGGCGACGGCGAGATGGAAGATACCGGAATGGAACGTGGACGGCGATTAATGGAACATCGCGCTCCCAGTGTTTCATCATTACAATCTGATTTATTAATTACCCAATGGCCGCGAGGGGTTTTCTTTCCATCGGCTCTCAAATTGACACGCACACGCTCACGCGCGCACACACGCACGCACACGCGCACACACAAACTATTTCTATGTCTCTCCCTGACTCCCTCTCTCACTCTCACACACACACACAAACACATATCCTGGCGGGATAATTCGGCAGCTATATTCGGAAGCTTTTTTCCCCTCGCTGTCCACTCGCTGTGTTATTGCTCGGGCGCGGGAGGGATTTTATGGGCCCACACTGAGTCAGAGCGCAGAAGAAGCGGCAGTAAAGCTTCCGTGAGGCAGTGTGTGCATAGCGTCCACCGGCAGAGAGAGGTCAGCGCAGGTCAGGCCGACACACTGCTTGACAGCGACTGGCGCAGTCTTTTAGCAAAGGGGTCACAGTCGGTCGTGTAACGCAATTAAATGCAGCTTATATATTCTGTCAGTAAATGTCGCAGTTGGGAAGTGCCGTGGACCATGCGTGCGCGAGCATACACACACATACACACACACACACACACACACACACACACACACACACACACACACACACACACACACACACACACACTAATGTATTGCGGCTAGACACCTCTGGCACAGATTAGAGAGGCAGATTACGCTCTAGTGGTGCTCACATATTATGTGGTGTTTATACCCAGTTCCGTCAGGCAATCAGACACACTTCCACGCAGTCACAGATAGATAGTCTAATTCACTTATACGTACACGCATATGCCTCTGAATGGAGATAGACTTCCTCCGTGGCTATTAATATATGGCCCTCTCACTGTCATTAGGAATCAAAGCAGAGCAGTGGCACGGAGAAGTAGCTTCAAGGTTCCCCCGCACAGCTTACTGTCATCCCACTCTAGCCTTTTGATTTGATTTGAGACTTGAGTAGATTCAGAGTTCTCTCTTTGACTTCGTCGGACATGAATCCTGATTTACACTTGCTCGTGTGACGGTGTGTCGCATAGAAGATCTATAAGCTCATAGTCATAACGCATCACATCAAAGTGCATTCATTGTGACTGTGAGCTTGTAGATCTGCTATTTTTGGCAGGTGACACCATATAGTACGATGGACTATAAATCACGTGTCACGGTTGCATATTGTACTTAATACTTGAACATAGATTTAGTCCTTGTATGCATGGCTGTAACAGGCCCACACACACACACACACGCACGCACACACGCACGTGCGCTCACTTGTATGCATACAGTACTCATATTATGCTATCTCCAGGATTGTCTCGCATGCTCTCACTATTTCTTTTTCTTTTCTGTCTTCCTCCACATCAATCTGGGAGACCTTGTTATGTCTCTGTGGTTCTGCCACTCCGCATTTCCACGGCGAACCTAACGTATTATGTCCTCTGCATTCATCCGGATGACTCACAAAGCAAGGACGTGACACAATACATCTATGACGTACGGAGCCGTGTGATGAAGAGTGCATGTGTTTACTTGATATTGAAGAGGCCTGGCCTGCTTTCCCTCAGAACTTTGTCTTTGTGAGTCTTGTTTATGTTGTTTGGCTGACGGCAATCTCCAAATGAATATTCTAGTGATGAAGCCATGGGACAACGCAAATGGGGTAAAGTGTGCAAAAAACAGACAGTCACTTACTAGGGCCTTCTCCTCTTCAACATATTGATCGCAAATAAAGCTTTCTCAGATTAGAGGAAATCAATGAATCCACTGTTACTCAACCACTCTCACAAAGTCTGTGATCAGTTGGCGTTGGCTTTATGACTCAAGCTCACACTTATAAGCTAAGACTAGATAAGACGAGACAAACCGCTATTGATCCCTGCAGTGTGGGTGATCCTCAACAGCTTTCCTTTTCTTTATAGGCCTTGTGTCCACCATCTCCACTATCTCGCATGGTTGGTGAATGGAGTTGGGGGACCTCTTTGTGCTGGTGTGGTCACTGGTTGTTAACTTAATTATCACACTACGCCACCCAAGCTCTCCACCAGGGCTCTGTATTCTTCCTGACTGTCTGTCATCCGTGATGCAGCTGACGTCGAAGAGTCTTCGATTCGCAGAACTTCTGTAGGTGGCACTTATCCGAGTTGAACGTGACACGGATAAGGAGCGTCAGTGGGGCAGCAGTGGCTCAGGCAGTAGATGGGTCGTCTGGGAATCCAAATGTTCCAGGTTCGATTCCCGGCTCCTCCTGGTCGAAGTGTCCTTGAGCAAGACACTGAACCACTAACTACTTCCGATGATTGCTAATATAAATGCAGTTAATTTACCATTTGCTCACAAGCACATCTGACAGACTGTTCTGCAGTTCTGAAATACTGAGGCTTTCTGGTGAAGCAACCAGGCCATGATCCACCTGCATCACAAAGAGCTGCTACTCGGCAGGCCAGTTTGACTGGGTGTTGTTGTTGAAAGAGCTGCAGAAGTCAAAGAACGTGACTCTCACAGTGCTGTGGCCTCTCCAGGTGTGTGTTCAAACAGTCGAGAAAATGCACATCACTTAAAACGTACACATACCCCCCCCCCCCTCACACACACACACACACTTATGCATATATGTACACAAACATGTAATCTGTCTTTCTCTCTCTCTCTCTCTCACGCGCACACACACGCACGCACTCGCACAAAGCCACAAATCCCTGCAAGCCAGCTGAAACATTTGATTTGGGCCAGGGTGATGGTAATGGGGTAACACAAGCGTGTAATCCTGTAAGGGGCGGCACCGTCGCTGCTTGAATTGGGTCCCAGTGGCGGCGGCGCGCTGGCCCGCGGGGCATTGGTAAACGAATCTGCAGACGCGCGCAGGACAAATGAACAGGCTAGGAAGCTAAGTAAGTGAGTGACTGGTGCAGCGGTTCATTTATGAAATGTATTAGGATTTATGAGCCAGTGGAGTGTGAAGCTGCTTTATTATACCCCCGGCCTCCGCGCACCGCCGTCACTGCTTTGAAGTGCAAAACAGAAATGACACCGTCGATGCACCGACTTGTTTTCTTTTTCTCCTCTCTCTAATAGAGGGAAACTGGCATAACGGATAAAATGAAGGAATCAATTCCCCCCCACCTCCCAACCCCCATTCCCCCCCATCCCCCTAAAAAAAAACTCTTCCTTTAGTCTAATCGGTGAAATGGAGTATTTTATTTTATTTGAGTGGTTTCTTTGCAGCCCGTGTCTGGTTTGTATATGCGGTGCGTTTGTGGGAACTGTAACAGAGCCACTCTCAAGTGCTCTCATCGTCCCCTGATGGCCTTCTGTTTCCTGAGTCATATGGTCGGGTCGCGGTCGGGTAGAAACCTTGTTTGTCCATTCATGAGCGACGCCTATATGCACAGCTTTCTCTGTCTGTCTGTCTGTCTGTCTGTCTGTCCATTTGAACACGGAATCGATGACTTTGATTGACCGAGCACGGAATGTAGTGGGTATGTATGTCATGATGATTTATATGATCACTTCACACAAGTGTGATTTTGTTTATTTTTTTAAGGGGTGCTAGCCAATGTTCCCTCTAATTATTTTTCGGTCTGAGCAAACACTCAAACCTCCTGAGCAGACATCAGCGACTACTGAGCAAACATTACGTCACCTTGACACCAACTATCCAAACGTTAGATAATGTGAAGTGAGCGACGGTGCGATCCTCACTTGTTGGACATACAAGGTTTCTTCCCTACAGCAACAATGCTGGCCTTGGTCCAATAATATGCCACGCTAATGTGATACAAGTATACGTGTCTGAAAGCTGACATTTAACATTTTATACCGTAACCCGCTGTTTGAACTGAACCTATAAGAGCTGTCCAGGTGTGGAGAGAGAGAGAGAGAGAGGTGCCGATCTCCAGAAGTGAGCAAATGTGCGAAAGTGAGCAGGGTCTGTGTGTTTGTGGAGAGTGGTTTTGCTGGTTCACTGCATTCTAGTTGGGATCAAAATCATCTGAAAACCTGTGTGAACGAGGTCTCTGTGGAGGGTAATGGAGAAAAGAATGTCAACTTGGCTGTGCGTACGTGCATGTGTGTGTGTTTGTGTGAGCGTGCGTGCGTGCGTGCATGAGCATGTGTATATATGTCACTTAAGGACATATAGAACCTCATGTGTCCTTCTCATTTCCTCTCTCTCTTGTGCACACCAAGCAATTAAGCAGACATCCTGTGTTTGGTGTTAAGCCAAATCACAGGATGTCTCTGAGCCAGCCCCTACTCTCCCGAAACCAAGAACTTCCTGCTATGTTACCGTGGTAACATGCTATAATTCTAAACCTACTACAAATACAGTATGCCACGATCTCCAATCAAGCCACTGTCCCAAATTAGTCACATGAGAAGTCACCGCAGGACTACAGTCATTCCTGGGATTGAGCCTCTGTCATCAGTGTATTTAATGTGTGTGAATTAGGGCCGGGACTAATTGCGATTAATTACGATTAATTAACTACAGAAAAATTAATGCATTAAAAAAATTAACGCATTTTAATCGCACTATTTGTTTCACCGCGGAACGTTGTCACTGGACAGTTTTCAAACGGACCTGCTCACCAAGTGTCCGTGTCCTCTTCAGACAATAACACCACCAGAAACCGCAGACAGTTCACCAGACTGGGGGAAGCCGCTGAGATCACTTTGCTTGTCCCCGTGGATTGGAAATAGGATTTAAAAGGCTATCCGATGGTAGCGTGGATTACAGCACAGTTGTGTGCAATTATTCAATAAAGAATGATTACCCCTATTACTACAAAAACAATGTTTTATTGCTTAAACTTATGTATTCACTATTCATTGATTCACTAGTATACCAAAATCCATTTGAAAAAATTGCTTTCTCACTGTTCTCGGGTCAAATAATGATATGCGATTAAAATGCGATTAATCTAGATTAATTAATCGCAAAGCCTCTGATTAATTAGATTAATTTTTTTAATCGAGTCCCAGCTCTAGTGTGAATGTACATTCACCCAATCTATGTAAAGTGCCTTGGATAAAGGCGCTATATAAATGCACCATTTACCAATTACTGCCATTAAGGCGATGAAGAGACATAACTATTTTCCGAAGCGAGGTCGATTTTTGCAGCACAAATTCAATCGTCAACCTGTATGAATGGAGAAATACTCGCGAAGCATTTTCATGTTGTTTATTTGGTGTATCATGGCCTAGGCCTATGTACAATTTACATAGTACACATGCAGTGCATGCATACATGATTATATCTGGTTTCAGTATTTATTTATGATGCATTTTCTGTATTATTAAGGTTATTGTAGAGGTCAATTTGTATTGGTGGTGGGGAGGGGGGCGGGGGTCGCGAGACATGGCCAAAGCATTTCCGGGAGTCCCCAGGCAAAAACGTTGAGAACCCCTGGACTATAGGCTATACAGCTATATTGATTTTCTCAGTGATTATTTAATAGATGATTGAATCTAAATACTGCTATTCACTGTCACTATCGTTGCATTCCAGACTGGTCTAGGGTGGAAAGGAACGGTATGATAATATCCAGTATAAAGAATGGAAAAGAGACGTATGCTGGACCTGATGTACACCTCTGAATGTTGAAAAGCAAGTACTTACCGGTGTTTCCTTCTCTATTGAGTTGTTGTTTATCGGATTTCTTAGAGAAGTAACAAACTGAGAAGTGCTGCAACACACTGGATGATTGCAGCAGCTCCAGCACCACTCGGCATCCACCTCCAATTTGAAAGGGAAGAGATTAGCCAAAGTTTGGAGTAGAGCCAGCAGGGGCACACAAACGTATTGCTTTGATGCCCTGAACAGCGTGGTATTTATTGAACCAGGGGAAGGGTTTAGAACAGTGGTTCTAACTTTTAATTTATTTCAAGGACCCCCGTAATTGTACACTCTGCAGAGTGTACAATTGGAACCAAACCATTTTGTACACTCTGAGTAACAGACCTGTAAGGGTCCATTTGGAACCCCCTCGATAATGCTGCGAGGGACCACTGTATGGACTGCCTGCCTGCCTGCCTGTGTGTGCGCGGCTGAGCCTGCGTGAGTTTGTGCGCGTGCATGCGATCCACCCACACAGCTTTCCATGCCTTCTGTCCCCTCAGCTTCCCACCCGGCATGGGACTTTTCATTAGCACCCTATGAGAGACACGGGGGGTTGGGGAGGGGGGGGGGAACGATGCCCTGATGCCACACAACCAAACCGGGTGATGCAAAGTGAAGACACACGTCTCTCGGCGCCACACGGTCTCCCCATGATGCATCATTACGAGACCACAAAGTGTTGTCTCTCTGTAAGGTCAGGTTGCCACTACTGTTTGCCACGCGGTGAGAGAGAGAGAGAGCTCTTGAAAAATACAGAGGTAATTATTGGCGAGAGCAACACACTCATTAGAAGCGGTGTGCATCTGAGCCGCGCAGAGAGAGAGTGAGAACAAAATCTAATTATCGCCCTCTTCTCGCCCGCCCCTGTGTGACATCAATACTCCATTATAGCACCTTGTCCCCGGGGGAGCAGATGGTGCCGGCTCCAGTGCACAGTAACGGTAGAATACGCTCGCTCACGTGTTCACACTTATACGGTACGGGAAGACCTAAACCACTAGTGTGAAAGGTCACTGGTATTTACTGTATGTATGCTATGCACGTTTATATGCAGGGCTGTCCCGGAGTTCGACTTTGAATTCACTATACCGAATGGCGAAAAGCAGATCTACAAAATCCCATGACCTTGCAGATGATCTATTTTCACAATTTATTTATTTTATTTTGTGGAAATGTGGTTAGAGGTTAGAGCAAATGGCCTGAAAATAGATTTGTCCGAAAATTACAAGTGAAGATGGATATTAAGCCCCCTTGATATGATATGGCTACTGCATGGTCTTCTTTTTGTATACACAGCATTTATGTGTTTACAATACATCTGTCTGTGTAGAGAGAGAGAGAGACAGACAGACAGACAGACATAAAGGGAGGAGAGGGGAAAGAGAGATACAGGGAGATAGAAATGAGCAGACAAAAAAGAACAAAAGACAGACAGACTGAGAAACAAACAGGGGAAGTGTGACAGACTCCATGAATGAGGTGAGAGATATTCTTTTCCTCTATTTTTCTCATCAGTGTGAACAGAGGAGAGGCTTTGCGCAGGAAGGATATATCACGCGCGCTTCCATTAGTGTGTGTAATGGCGCTGAAAGGCTGCGTCCTCTTGTTGATGATGGTGCTGGTGGGAGCAGAACTAAAGAGTTGCTGTCAGTCCGGGGCCATATAGCCTACAGGAGGCTATCTGAGCATGCACAAATGAAACAAAATGGACCAAATGAACCAAAAGGGTCCATTTGGTTCCATTTGTATACTCTCAGAGTTGGTCTTCAACTCCAATCTCCTAAAACCATACCAAACAGAGTCAGTCAGCTGGTGAATTACAGTGACGTGTCCTCACAATGCATAATTCCACTCGTTTTCAGACATTTATTTCTGGCAGATGTGTTCTGACCCATGCACACACAATAGTGCTGATATATGGACGTGCTAATTCTCCACACCACTGTGTGGGCACTGGGCACACGTGCTTTTGCTTTCATGACATGGCACCCCTGATAAATGGGCAAACAAGCCAGTAAAAGCCAGCTGTATAATTTAGCATACGCTAGCTATACTATGGCAACAGAATCAGTGCATTAGAACATTAGATTTAACTGACTTGTGTTGTTTTTAACAGCTTGCATAGCCTTACATGAAACCAACACTTCAAAACGAGTTCAATTATTCAGTTAGAACCTTCAAAGCTTCCTTTCATTTCTACGGCTTTGATGTAAAATGGCAGAAGCCGCATCCCCTTCCCCATTCCCAAAAATAAACAGATAAAACTCAGATCCAATCACTGATATGGTATCAGCCATTCCTCAGCTGCCAAATTTTCCACTTTGTTGTCGAGCACAAACACAACGTTTGCTTGCTTGATGTCGTTCAGCCATGCCCAACTTTAGAGACATAATAGCTAGCCAGGAGCAAGCCTCGGCTGGTAGTAAATTATGCACGCCAAAAGGCACATGGATCGATCGATGTTTTAAGTGTTGAGTGTAAGTCTAACCCACATGACGTATTGATTCAATCGCATGTTGTTGTCGGCGCAGTGGCCCATGAAATTTCATCGTGTAACAACAACCATCATTCCAACAGATTGAATTCAAGGCCCGTGGTTCCCTCCGGCTCTTTTGACTATAGTATGATACTGTCCCCCTCCCACCGCTCATAGTATCTATGCAAAAGGTTTCTCTCTTGCTCTGTGCCTGTCCGTTTACCATTAACAAAAGTAATTCAGGACATATTAATGTAATGGAAACAAGCCATATAGGCTTTCTTGGGTAGACCTCTTACTTAGTAGACCTTGTAATGAACTTTACTTTTCCTGCTAATAAAGTATTCAATCAATCAAACACACAAGGGTCAAATCAGGGGCGGCCTTAGGAATCTGGAGGCCCGTTTCAAGACCAAATATGAGGCCCCCATATACCTATGACATCATTATTTTGTTGATACAGCCGTATATTGATACGAATAGTTTGACTGTTCAATATCACATGCAGCCATTACTCTCGACAATTAGCAACAACACCTTTCCTCATCCTGTCGTCCCTTCACAATGAAAGTGTCTCCCCTTTACCTCTCAATGCTGCACATTTTACCATGTTATTTACATAAAATAGGTGTAACTTTACTAACTTAACATTAACATTGTGGGAGAGAGCAAGGCAGTGAGTGAGCGAGAGAGAGAGAGAGAGAGAGAGGGCCAAGAGTGGCGGGGGTTGACTGAGGGGACTTCAGTGCACTGTACACTCTTGCTTCGTGTCCCAGGTTGGCTTGGTGTGGAATGTGATAATTTGTCCACTATATTCAAAGTCTGATTTCCATTGATTGTTGGCTGTGTTTAGCATGTATATGGCTGTGGAGTTTTGGCATGTTTAAACCTCCAGGAAAATCCGTGTTGAGGTTCTTGATCCACTGTTTTCCATTAAAACGTCTTTGTCCTTCTGTCCAGTTGGGATTGTGTTGAAGTCCAGATACTTTTAGAGCTTCAATGCCATGTGCCATGTAATGTTGAACAATCCTTTTAGTTGTCTTTTTTGCATTGTTAATATTGTATTTGTGTTGTCTCAGCCTTGTAGCTATTGTTTTACTCGTTTCTCCGACATATATGTAATAAACACAGTTGCTGATGCTGGCTGTTATGCGTTTTGTAGTTCTATTTTTAACTATTTGTTTGCGTTTGAACTATTCTAGTCTCTGGCGTGCTGGTTTGTTGATTCCTTTTAGCTTGCTGTGTACCAGATAGTCTTTAAGATTTTTTTTTTTCTGTAGGCCGAGTTTTGCAATTATTATTTTTTTGGCAAAAGGAGAAGGAAAAAACCTAACAATAACAATAAAGGACCAAGTCCTTTCAGGACTGCTTGGTCCTTTAAATAAAAAAAGATCATCGTTCCACCGTGTTCAGTTTGGAACATACAGACACAGGTTTGTGTTTCCACCGCATTGTGTTGGACGGAACAATTGTCATTGTTTGATGCCTAGCTGAATGGTTGGAGAGCTTGTCTGGAGACAAGGAGTCTCCTGAGGTTTGAATCTCAGTAAGTGATGCTGAGAGGTGGCTCACCATCAGGTGGGATGAGATGTTGATCCATCATTTCTTGATCTTTCTGCTGTTCCTTCGTCTGCTGTGGTCTCGGTTGTTATTGTTGTTGTCGTCTGTTGTCGTTGGTTGCCATGGCTAACAGTTCCCACCTGATGTTGTGTGGGAGTTCTGATTGGTCCAGAGCATATTGAATAACTTCTAGCTTGCATAACGTCTTAAGACAAGGACTCAAGTCTAAGATGAACTGCTCATCAGAGATAGTGAAATCTCCTTTGTATCCTCCAAAGAGGATGATACGATCTCCCACAATGCAACAGCACATACTATTCATTGGACATGGTCCTTTCCCCTTGGGCTCAACCTTCTTCCAGGTGAAGGTCTCTGGACTGAATTTCCACACATCATTGAAGTTCTGGTTACCGTTCCAGCCACCAAATATGTACAGCTCTCCATTGTAGGTAAATGCTGAATGACACCAGCGTCCTTCTGGTAGAAGTTGAGCAGAAGGTGTGTCCAGCCAGGCGTTTGTCTCTGTGTCAAACACTCTGATGGTGTTGTAGCCCCCCTGGGACCTCCTGCCCCCGAATACAAACATCTTGGTACCAATGATGGTAGCAGAGTGACTGAGTGAATCAGGAGGTGGAGTTCCTCTGGTGTTAATTCAAGTCCAGATCATTGTGCTGGTGTCCAACTTGTACATGTCATTAGTGTATCCAGTCAGCTGGGTGTATCCTCCATGGATAAACATGACCTTTTCCAACACACAGGCTGAGTGGAAGCTCCTCTCCTCTGGAACAGTCCCAGAAACCCTGGGTTGGAACCATCTGTAGGAGTCAACATCAAATGCATAAAGCACATTGCAGTAAGGCCACCCTCCCCAGATGTAGACTGTATCTTCAACCAACAAAGCTGTATGGCCGTAGTGCATGGATGGAACCTCAAGGTGACCGTCCCCTCTTCCTGGTTCCACTGGAACTGGTAACTTCTTCCAGCATAAAGACACTGTGTTTAAGACATGGACATCCATCTGTTCCATGTTGTTGAAGGTCCTTCCATAACCGTAGCCTCCAAAGGAATACAGTTTGTTCCTCACTGCTACAGCAGCATGATATAATCGCTTTGGTCCTCCTGCTTTGGAAAGGGTCCAAGACAACATTGCTGTCTGTCTGTCTGTCTGTCTGTCTGTCTGTCTGTCTGTCTGTCTGTCTGTCTGTCTGTCTGTCTGTCTGTCTGTCTGTCTGTCTGTCTGTCATTTTCAACACGGTGCATCATCTTATATCTTCTGGTGTGACATCACACGAGACACAAACTGTTGCCATGCACGCCTTAACGACGCCAATTAGTGCAGCTGTTCTTCATCTGCACCCTTTGAACTCTATTGCTATATTTATGACTTCATTGCGGCTACCTTGGGGTCTATGGATCTATGGATCTATGAGTCTTCCACACGTATAGCATAGTATAGTATATATGTATAGTTTATAATATAGTTTCATTATATAGATATTCCACTGTTACGTTCTTAGCTTACGCATGTTTCATGATAAATGGTTTTTATGTGATGCATTCCCATGCTTTTTTGTTCTTGCTTAATGTAAATCACTCTGGATTAAGAGCGTCTGCTAAATGCCTAAATTGTAAATTGCTACAGCGTTCCCTAACACTGAGCTGTGTTGTGTTTTGAGGCTGTGTTTGTGTGTGTGTGTGTGTGTGTGTGTGTGTGTGTGTGTGTGTGTGTGTGTGTGTGTGTGTGTGTGTGTGTGTGTGTGTGTGTGTGTGTGTGTGTGTGTGTGTGTGTGTGTGTGTGTGTGCGTGCGTGCGTGCGTGCGTGCGTGCGTGCGCGGAATGTCCTCAAGCTGACTGGCTGAGCACGGAATGTGATGTATGGTGATAACAGTGCCGCTCACGTCACGCAGGTGTGATATTTTTCTCCATATCGCTGTGTGAGAGACAGTCCACTGAGCAACTCAAAGTGAGGCTGAATGACAAGCATTTTGCATTCTGGCTCTTTGAGGGGAGCTAGCGCCCCCTATGGCCAGCTTGGTGTGTTTGTGTGTTCTCAGGGGCGGCCTTAGGAATCTGGAGGCCCGTTTCAAGACCAAATATGAGGCCCCCACATACCTATGACATCATTATTTTGTTGAGGCCCCCCTGAGGGTGGAGGCCCGTTTCAATTGAAACTGGTGAAACATACTTAAGGCCTCCTATGGGTCAAATCAAGGTCAAAGACATGGCATGTTCCAAGTCATGGGGTCAACTCTGCTACATTATCTCTCTAAATGGTCAATGAAAGTCGCGTCGAAAGTCTTTTTCTTTTTTTTACAGTAAGGCCGAAATATACGTATAGTAAATCTGTATGTATGTAAGGCTGCAACTATTGATCATTTCATCAGTGATTACTCTATCTTTTACAGTAAGGCCGAAATATACGTATAGTAAATCTGTATGTATGTAAGGCTGCAACTATTGATTATTTCATCAGTGATTATACTCTATCGATTACTTTTTGCGATTAATCACATACCGGTAATCAAGAAGCATGTCTAGAGGTTCATGCCGCTATGCAGCCCTCACACTCTCGTCAGACTAATCTATATACAGTAGTTGATTATAATAAAAACAAATCAACAACACAATGTTTTCACGTTGGTTTGTTACATACCTTATATTGAAATTGCCTAATGGCAGGTGGAGGGGGGCAGCCGACCACGACCACATCACTCTGACTCCGACATAACTATAAACAAACCCGGGAATGAAGTACGGTAGCCCTGTAAAAGGATAGTGTACAGTATTCAAGTTTCCCTGCCAGTGTAGCCATATTTTCCTCCTTTTTCTCACTGCTTTTTAATGTAATTTGTAGTCCAACTTGTTATTATTATTCCTTCTAAAAGTTTGGAACATATCTACTGTGACTAAGCAAGAAACTCTATTCAAAAAGTTTACTCCGTTCAGAATGGTAAGGAATGGGATGCATTCAACCTTTTGATATTATTTATACTATATACCTGGAGTCCTCTATCCGGTCAGTTTTGTTGTGATTTGCTAAGGTTTGGGGATTCTGCCATAGAGATGTCTGCTGCTTCCCCAATACAGTTCAGTGGCATTTGGTTTGCGCAGGTGACAAAGGATGACATTTGGAAAAACTGCCTTTCCACCAATCAAGGCACATGTATACTGTAGGGCCAATATGCCTTTCTTTCTTACATCACCAGATATATACGGTTTAGCAACGGGCTCACACTTTGTGACATGGGCGTCTTGTTGTTTACTCACTTGTAGTTTGTCGATGGTGATTGATGACTGCAACAGGTTGATGTTATGGTAGGAGTTTGTGTTGTGTGAGTGCAATGGTTTCAAAATAAACGGGGCAAACAAAACAAGAACAGGCTCCAGACATAAACTAAATAAAGGTCTCAAAAAACAGACGAGCGCAGGGTTCCATATTAAACAAATAATAAAGTAAGCTACTTTTCTTTCTTTCTTTCTTTCTTTCCTTTCTTTTCTTTTAACTGCGCTGTTTGCGTTGCGTGCGAGCTGTTGAAATCTGTAACTCTACTGGCGTCTTTCCACCTACAGCTGTGGGCCTGTGGCTTAATTAAAGGGAACCATGGTGCCATTTCTCAAGGCAACCAGTGGGGGCGCCATTTGGTCACGAATATGTCAAATCAAATAAGATGGCTCCTACATAACCGGCCCCTATTGTTATGGGCATGCTCTAATAACAATATAAAATCAAAATAAACTGGAGCCATACCAAAAGGTTCAAAATCAAAATAAATACTTGTGAGGGGGGAAACAGGCATGGTGTTATGTGCCTGCCTAAATCTTGGTGCTTCTTCAATTTGACTTCGGCACCAGCAGGCAAATCTTGCTGATGGGCCTGTCGAGCACGCTGGTTTTCGTCTGAAGACGTACACTTCTCACAAGTCCTCTTGAGTCTGGCATTGTTTCCAGGACTCTAGCCAGCATCCAGGATCCTCTTGGTGCATTTGTGTCAGCTATGATCACAATGTCTCCCTCTTCAAAGTTCCTGCGGATGCGGTTCCATTTTTGACGTACATTCATAATAGGTAGGTATTCTTTTATCCATCTTGTCCAAAATAGATCCGACAGGTATTGCACTTGCCTCCAACGGCGCTTTGCATATACATCCTCGGCCTGGAACACTCCTGGTGGAAGGATCGGCTGTTTCTTAAGAGTTAACAGATGATTCGGTGTTAGTGCTTCCAGGTCATTGGGGTCATTCGAGACTGTTGTGAGTGGGCGGCTGTTAAGTATGGCTTCCACTTCACACATGACTGTATGGAGACTTTCATCATTCAAAGTTTGCTGTTTGGTGACTGATAGCAAGGTCTTTTTAAGCAAACGTATAATCCTTTCCCATACACCACCATGATGGGCGCCGGCGGGTGGATTAAAGGTCCATTTGACTCCTTTCTGTTGTAGAGATCTTTCTATTTTGTTCAAGTTCCATGTCTTCAAAGATTCCTTTAGCTCCTTTTCAGTGGATATGAAATTGGTCCCATTATCTGAACGAATTTCAGTCACTTGGCCTCTTCGAGCAATAAAACGCCTGAGTGCATTTATGCACGAGTCTGTATCTAAAGAATGGGCCACCTCAAGATGTACTGCTCTACTGATTAAACATGTGAAAATGACTCCATATCTTTTGACTGTGGTACGGCCTCTTTTGATTTCAATGGGTCCGAAATAATCTACTCCTACTTGTGTGAAAGGTGGTAGGTCAGGTGTTATCCTATCTCTTGGCAGGTCTGCCATCTTCTGTTCTCCAACAGATGCATTGAGACGTCTACAGGTCACACATTCAGAGATAATCTTTCTTGACAATGAATTGGCACATGGAATCCAATACTTTTGTCTCAGTAGGGAGAGCATGTGGTTTCTCCCACTGTGTCCTACTTGCTGATGGATCTTTCGAAGAATGAGTTTAGACAAATGGTGGTCTTTTGGGAGGATGGCAGGGTGCTTTGCAGTTTCCGGCATGGCTGATCTGCTTAATCTCCCACCCACTCTTAATACCCTTTGGTCAAGTTTGGGATCAAGCTTGTAGATTGAACTGTCTTTTCGCACGTTCAAACTTCCTTTCTGTAGCGTTTCGATTTCCTCTTGAAATCCTTGCCTTTGACAGAATTGTACAACAGCTGTCTCTGCCTTGTCCAGTTCATCTAGTGACAGGTTGTGTACTCTTAGAGTGTTTTTGAATCTTTTCATTTCTACTTGAATCAATTGTCTTTGCTTGTCTGGGTTTGAGTCTTGAATTTGCATTAGGTCTTTTCTTTTTCTACTCAGCTGCAAAAGGTGAGTTCTTAACTTCAGCATCCATGCTACAGCTCTTTTCAATCTGTCGAAACTTGAGTAGTGATGTATCAGAGTGCTAGTAGCATCTGGATCTGTCGTCTGGATGGTATTGACTGTAACCTTCTCTTTTTTGATTTCAGGATCGTCGGCTGGTATGGGGGTGAGATCAGCAGGTAAGTTAGGCCACGTCTCTTCCTTTTCCTGTAGGAAGTCTGGTCCCTTCTTCCAACTTTCACACTTTAAAAATGCCTCAGCTGTGAGACCTCGGGACACATGGTCTGCAGGGTTGATCTTGGTGCTTAAGTATCTCCACTGCTCAATAGAAGAGTGTTCTCTTATAATGCCGACTCTGTTGGCCACAAAGGTCTGAAACCTCTTTGTATCGTTTCTGATATATTTCAAGACTGCTGTACTGTCTGTCCAAAACACAGCCTTTCTGAGTGGAAGGTGTAATTCGGTCTGCAGCATCCTGTTCACTTTCACTGCAAGTACTGCAGCTGTGAGTTCCATTCTTGGTATTGTGACTTGTTTCAAGGGGGCAACTCTTGCCTTTGCCATGATCAAAGAGATGTTAATTTGGTTTTGAGCATTGGTCATTTTCAGGTAGGTGACAGTACCGTATCCTGTCTCACTTGCATCACAGAAGTGATGAAGTTGGGCTGACTTGATCTTGCCAAATTCTTCAGATCTAATACATCTTGGAATGTTGAAGTTCTCCATCTGCTTTAGTCCAGTGAGCCATTTATGCCATGTGAGACCAAAGGCATCTGGAATCCTGTCATCCCATCCATAATTCAGTTGGCATAACTGCTGCAAGATGTGCTTAGCAGTGAATGTGAACGGAGCCAAGAACCCCAGTGGGTCGTACACTGAACTTACAGTGGAAAGAATCCCTCTTCTTGTGTAGGGTTGATTTTTCAAGTTCACTTGAATCCTGAACGTATCCTCCTCCACATTCCACTGCACTCCAAGGGCCCGTTCGACCGGTAGGTTCTTTTGATCCAAGTCAATGTCTTTTACCTCTGTGGCTCGCTCTTCTTCTGGAATAGAGGCCAGCACAGTGCGGCTGTTGCTTACCCATTTGGTTAGGCGGAAACCTCCTTGAGCACACATGGTTCTCAGTTCTTTAGATAGTTCTATGCCATCCTTCTTATTTGGCATAGCCTTCAGACAGTCATCGACATAAAAGTTATCTTTGACAGTATTAACTGCCTCTGCTGAGAACTTGTCTTTATTATCTTCAGCAGTCCTTCTTACGGCATAACTAGCAACACTGGATGAGGATGTTGCACCAAATAAATGCACTGTCATTCTGTACTCTACTAGGCTTTGACTGAAGTCACCATTCGGCCACCATAGGAATCTCAGGAAGTCTTTGTCAGATGGTGTGACTTTCACTTGATGAAACATGCCTTCTACATCTGCCATCATTGCTACTGGCTCTTGTCTAAAGCGGATTAAGACACCCAGCAGTGTGTTGGTTAGATTTGGGCCTTGAATAAGCTCATCGTTTAATGATGTACCTTGGAATGACGCAGAACAATCAAAGACTACACGAAGTTTGTGCTTCTTTGGGTGGCGTACACCATGGTGAGGCAAGTACCATGTTCTTCCTTCCTCAGGTTTTAACTGTCTTTGAGGTACAGCTTCAGCGTGTCCCTTTTGAATGACACTTTGAAGAAAGTCAGTGTATTCTTTGTGGAATTCAGGATCTTTCTTGAACTTCCTCTTTAGCGACATGACACGCTGCTCTGCCAGATGGCGGTTGTTGGGCATTGCAACATCTTTCTGTTTGAAGGGAAGGTTTATTTGGTAATGACCATCTTTCATTTGAGTGGAGTCAGACATGATTTGCATGAATCTTTTATCTTCTATAGACATTTCTGCCTTCTCTTCGTAACCCTTTTCTGAAAAATCATAATTGAACTGTTGGATCATGAGGTCATTCAAATTTATTATAGATATGCGGTTACTGAAAATATGGGTTGGCTGCTTACAGCTCATTGTGGGTTCGTTTAGTAGCCCATTAACCACCCATCCAAGTCTTGTCTTTACTGCATAGGGCCCATTACCCTTACTATTAATTACTGCCCAAGGTTCCATAAACTTAGCTGCATCATTACCAATCAGGAGTCCAATATCTGCATCAATATATGGTAACTTGACCTCTTTTAGGTAGTCCCATTCTTGCACATCAACCTGAGTGGGAATTTGCTTGTTGGTTACAGGAATTTCTTTTTGAGTGTAAAGTGGTGGCAGTTTTAGGAAATCTTTTCCTTCAAGACTTGACAGTTCCAGTCCATTGATTCTGTTGATATTTATGACCTTTTCTTGTCCTAGGGTTCGAAGTAGGATTCGAGTTGGTGTTGCTTTGGCATTCAGTTGCTTCCTTAAAGCGTCTGTACAAAAGGTTCCAGTGCTTCCTGGATCAAGGAAAGCATACGTTTTGAGAATTTGGTTGGAATTAGTTAATTTAACTTGCACAGGGACAATTGATAATTTTTGCTGGTCACCGGCCCCGGTATGGATGGGCCTTTCCATGGTGACTAATGCACTGCTTACTGACATGCTATCAGTGGCTGGACTTGCTTGACCTTTAACTGAGTCTTTCTTAAATTCAATGTGCAACACAGAAGGATGCTTTTTTGTGCAAATTTTACAAGTTAGTCTTTTCGTACAAGAGTTACTCAAGTGGCCTTGAGTTACACATCCGAAACATAGGCCATTGGCTTTGAAGAATTCAACCTTATCTTTGTGCATTTTTTTATCAAAATCTTTGCACAGATCTGTGCTGTGATTGCCTTTACAAAAGAAACACGATTTCTGTGAGGTGGATGTAGAGTTGTTTGACTGAGACTTAGGTTCTTGTGATTCTGTTACTGTGGCAAAACTGCTTTTATAACTGCTTTTAGGGTGTGATGAAACGGGAATGGATTTCAAGTTTGGTTTCTTGTCTTTCTGTTTTGTATCTTGGATTTCTCCAAAGAGAGGGTCTACAGCAATGTTTGCTTGTCTTTCAATGAAGTTGACGAGTTGTGGAAACTTGGCTCTTCTGTGTGTGCGTTCATGATAATCATATGCCACGGTTCTCCACCTCTCTCTGTGCCTGAATGGTAGCTTTGATAAGACTGATTTCAGGTGTGTTGGATTGTTCATGTCTTGTAGAATTTCGTTATTGCTCATAGCATTACAGCATGCTCTCAAGAAGAGTGAGAATTTGTGTAGGGCTTTGCTATCTTCTGAACGGATTACATCCCAATTCAGAATCTTTTCCTGATAGGCAGAAGCAATAAGCACCTCATTCCCAAAGTGTTTGCGTAGCAGACGTTTTGCTTTTACATAGCCTCTTTGGGAATCCATGTGGAGGCAGCTCCTCACAATTGCCTTTGGTTGCCCATCGGTGAACTGTTCTAGGAAGAGAAGTCTATCTCTGTCATTGCTTGTCTTGCTTTCTATACAGTGTTCAAACGTTCTAATGAAAGAAATGTAGCTCAAGGGGTCACCTCTAAAGACAGGAATTTCTCTAGATGGCAAGAGTGAGAACCTCTGTTCTTGAACTAACATTTCAGTGATTTCATTTTGTTTTCTCATAATTTCTATCATGCCTACACCTGCTTGTACATTAACCCGAGCACCATCTTGCAAGCCAATGTTTGGGTTAGGCTGCGGGGGTTGTTGGTGAGAAACAGGCAAGCGTGACCGTGAACGCTGCTTAGACATTTGTCTCGGTGGCTGCCGTGATTGGCTACTAGGGGCATGTTGAGACATTTGTCTCTGTGGCTGCCGTGATTGGCTACGAGGGGCATGCTGAGACCTTTGTCTCTGTGGTGGATGTGAAGTAGCTCCTTGCTCTTCATCATAGTCATCAATGTCATCATCATCATCATCATCGTCATCATCATATTCACCATCATCCTCATCATCAACATCATCTTCCTCTTCATCATCCAATCTATAATAATTATCAACCTTCTGGCTGTCTACTGGTAAAGATTGCATTGAGGCAAAATATTCATTGATGTGGATTAATGGGTTAATTAAGTTAGTGTCTACATGTTTACCGATATTTAATGCTTTCAATTTGGCATCAGCGGCTGCGAGTTCAACTTCCAATTCAAAGGCTTCTCTTTTGGCTTTGAGCTGTGCCTCCTGTAATTCAAATGCTCGTCTTTGCTTAAGAGCAGCAGCACGTGCAACTAGAGCTGCCCTTTCAGCCTCTGCCTCCCTCAATACAGAGGAGCTTGTAGCTGTTTTCTTTCTGCTTATCATGCCAATTGAAACATTATCGATTGATTTTGACAGTGATTTCACACTAATTGCTTGTGTCACTTGAAGTTGAACATCCGGTGTCACTTCTGGTGGGACTTGTGCCATAACAGCAGGGGCATTATTCATCCATGATATAACTTTGTCATGAAATTGACATATGCTTTGAAGTTTAGGCTTATACCACTGCTCATGATCCTCTAAGGCCTCTTCTTCTAATAATAAATGCTGTACAGAATTGTGAAGTGATTTGAAATCGTTTGTTTTAGTACTAAATTCATCGTACTCTTGTTTAACTAATGCAAGGTTTTTGTGATCAACCATGAGTGCTTGTAATACATTTTGTTTGTTTGTGAGCTGTCCAAGTTTATTTTTTCGTGCATTGCATTGTTTTGCATAATTAGCTTCAAGTGCCTTTGGTGTAGGCTTCACTGGCCTTTTACCCTCAATTGCTGGTGCACTTTTATCAGTAGCATGAACAACATCTTCATGCGCTGTCTCTCTTTCACACTGGAGTAATTTCTCCGCTCCATTTACAGACATCAAAACGTGACGTGACGTCCGTATTTAGAATACAACAGCAGCGCTTATTTTCCAGATCCAAACTTATAGTCCGTATTTAGAATACAACAGCAGCGCTTATTTTCCAGATCCAAACTTATAGTCCGTATTTAGAATACAACATCAGCGCTTATTTTCCAGATTAAATGTCGCGCTCATTTCATTAGCTTCAATAGCGTGACACATCCATTCGTTAGATCCTCCCAATCGATCCAATTTCAATACTTGTGTCCGTATCAGAGTAGATTTCAACTTGAATGTAGGGCCAATATGCCTTTCTTTCTTACATCACCAGATATATACGGTTTAGCAACGGGCTCACACTTTGTGACATGGGCGTCTTGTTGTTTACTCACTTGTAGTTTGTCGATGGTGATTGATGACTGCAACAGGTTGATGTTATGGTAGGAGTTTGTGTTGTGTGAGTGCAATGGTTTCAAAATAAACGGGGCAAACAAAACAAGAACAGGCTCCAGACATAAACTAAATAAAGGTCTCAAAAAACAGACGAGCGCAGGGTTCCATATTAAACAAATAATAAAGTAAGCTACTTTTCTTTCTTTCTTTCTTTCTTTCCTTTCTTTTCTTTTAACTGCGCTGTTTGCGTTGCGTGCGAGCTGTTGAAATCTGTAACTCTACTGGCGTCTTTCCACCTACAGCTGTGGGCCTGTGGCTTAATTAAAGGGAACCATGGTGCCATTTCTCAAGGCAACCAGTGGGGGCGCCATTTGGTCACGAATATGTCAAATCAAATAAGATGGCTCCTACATATACAGTTAGCCAATAATAATAATAATAATAATAATAGCTCAGATTTATATAGCACTTTTCTAAGTACCCAAAGCGCTTTACATAAAACACTAGGAACAACTTTAATTCAAGAAACAAAAAAACAAAACAAGGCAAGTAAAATATCAGTGCTAGGTTAAAAACATAAAAGGCTAAGCCAGGGAATGGGGGCTCATCTTAACCAGACCTCAGCTGGGGAAGGCTATCTTGAAGAGGTGGGTTTTGACTCACGATCCTTGCCCAATTGACTCATGCACGCATGCATGCATGCATGCTAGCCTTTTACGCTGTAAAAATACCAAAGGTATAAATTACATTATAATGTTCTTTTTTCCCCATACCTTCATTGATAATTAAATAGTTGTTTCATCTCTCTGGCCCTTGATTAAAAAAACACTCATACAGTGCTGAGAACCTACTCTTTTTTTGTTTCCCAGACTCCCACTGTTTACATTGTTAAGTGCTATAGAGCATTTTTGTATCACTCTGTGAATTGTTTTCTCACGTAAGATAATTAATTAAACGGTTCTTCAGTTCACTTCACTAGTGTCCTTTGAATTTGATATGAATTAGCTTATCTTATGAATTAGCTTATCTTTGGGCAGTATACAACTGACATCTCGGGTTGAGAAAGTTTTAGAGATGGTTGGCCGACATTGATTGACAACATTGAGGAGGGCCCTCCTTGGAAAATGCTGACCGTCCTATTTTAGAACAAATTGACCTTGTCCCCTTCGATAGGAGCGGGAGTTAGTGGACCCAATAGGTTCTCCCATGTGCAATAAATATGCTCAATTTACCCACAAACTGATGAAGAACCCTGCGCCTTGTGTGCTTTAGCACTTTTATTACCTGTCATACTTTAGCTACTGAGTGAGAACCAGCTGCACAGAGAGCCCCTCCACCTCCCTCCCCGGTGAGCGGAGTACCTTTCTTTCCATGCTGTTTAAGATAAACAGCCCCTCAACACGCCGGAGATAGCCCAGCCTGAAGAGGCCAACCCACTAAACGTATCAGAGGCTGACTGACGTGTGCAGTGCAGAGCCTTCGATGCTCTAATGGCATTCCGTGCTGGGTCCTCAGAGCATGCATGAGAGTTTTTTAATCTTTCCCTCGCCGAGACTGTTGTCTCGTATGCGAGCTTCAAGATGTCCACCATTGTACCTGTCCCCCACACACCCCGAGGTACAATGTCTGAATGACAGTGAGGGACTTAATTTGTTCCGTGTGGCCTGTCACACTATAGGGCCCATGGCAATTTGCATATCGTTGCTGTCGGGAGGAAACCACCTAACTGCATTATTGTCTTTGTTTGCATAAATCAATGCTATTGAACACCCTTTACATCTGTGTGTTAGTTAAATAAAAATCACACCTGTGTGAAGTGAGGGCCGCTCACAATTTGCATCCTCACCTTCGTCATCAATGTTTGTGTTACGCAATGTTTGTGTTTACACAAACACTCAAAATTGTCCAACGGCCTCAATGGCAATTTAATGTTTGTACAGGACAAAGTTTGTGCACTCACACACACCAAAAGCTTGACATAGGAGAGGCTAGCGCCCCTCAACAAATATTTAACCAATGAAAAGTAGTGAAAAGGGCTTCGTACAAAACTAATTAACTCTATTGGACTCTCAAACTGTCTGCTACTGTAAAGCAGCTATAACTCCTCTCTCCCTCTCATGCGAATTAGGTGGTTTCTTCCAGACAGCAGAGATATATTGCCAAAATGTACTGTTGATGCAGTCAATATTTTCCAGATGAAGACCTAGTCGGTCGAAACATTGCAATTTGTTGCCTTAAAATAAGTTCTTCCTCCTCCTTGATGTCTGTTGATGCAGTTGCCATGGCTCAGTTGCACTTCCGCATAAATCGAAAAAAGGCGGAAGTAGACGGTCCTTCCGGGTGCTTCAAAACACCACTGAGCAACTACCACTGACATGAATAGCGGGGGGGGGGGGGGGGCGGAGCTTCGCGCCAGATCAGTCTATCCTTTTAATACTCTATGGCAGTACTACATCATGGGGTGTGTGCTGAGGCCTCTACTCAAGTGCACTGTTCACACACGACTGCGTGGCCACACACAGCTCATCAAGTGCATCTGGCCACACCACTTTGATGTGGCCAACGTTTGTACAGCTTGAGCCTTTGCATGATCGCATCCTCATAAAGGTAAGTTCGACGTTGTAGAACCTATACCTGTATGAGGATGTGATCATGTAGAATCTACAACAACAGCACCATCGAGATCGACAGATCGTGCTGGTATGAGAGCTGAGCTGCCCGCAGGGAGCTATAGAGGGTACATGCATTCTCATTGGGCTCAACTTCTAGCCTGTGAAATAATAATGAAATGCCCATATGTTGATTGCATAGTATACAGACACATCCTCATACAAACATTGTATGCACTATACTATATATTTGACCACCTTCATACCTTTTCGAGATTCAATAGGTTTTATTTGCCACAGGCTCATACAAGTGCAGTGAAATGTTGGTGTTTGGTATGCACATTTTCTCAACTTGTGACTGCAGTGGTATATGCTTGCACAAAGGAATTTCACCCACTGCTTTAAACTTGGCGGAAGCTTGTGATAATAACAATACAGTTAAGTTTGAGTGTGAGCAGCTAACACCTTTGTGTACCGTGCACGGCACGGTATGGATTCTTTGTCATTTGATCTATGTTTTTATTGTTTTGTGTCTTAGTGTTTTTATTGTGTCTTACTGTTTTTATTGTATCATATCATGCCCTCGCGGCAAGCCAAAGTTCCCCATGAGGAACAATAAAGAGCTGAACTGAATTGATCTCATTGTAAAAACTGAAGATGATCAGAATTCACTATAGGAGAACCACTAAATCACGTGTTTGACTCCAGGGTACAGCAGTCAGTCCTGCAATCTGTAATGGAGTTTTAATGGATTTTTCCCGATCCGATATTTATATTTTTTATAGAACACTTAAATGTATGCCATATCACAATAGTAAAATATCCCAAATCACAGACAATATCCAATGTAATATGATATGGATAGAATATTGATACTAGAGATGTCCCGATCACGTTTTTTTGCTTGCGATCTCCAATACCATCATCATCATCATCAGGTCTCTTGCTCGGCGGCGGAGGTGTTGCCATGCATAGAGACAATCAGTTTCACCAATCTTCTCCATTTGGGTCGGTCCACGGGTCCAGTGCTAGGGGCTCAGCCAGCTGATTTTGGATCAAAGTGGAGGATAGCGTGAGTGGGGTGTTCAGGGGGGAGTCTTTTGGCATGGCCATTACCAGCGCATCCGTCGCTGTTCTGCCAGTTGGGACGCGGGGGGCTGTTGAGTGCGTTCCCTCAGTGTGGTGTTGGAGACCCTGTCTTCCCATTTGTATCCCCTCTATTGTTCGCAAAGCTCTACTGTCAAAGCCATCAATTCTGGCAGCCAGGGTCTTATTGAGAGGCCAGGTTTCTGCTCCATAGAGAAGGATGGAGAGGACTGAAGTGTTGTAAATCCTTAGTTTCGTATCTCTAGATATGGAGTGGTGTCTCCACAGTGGCTTCCAAAGTGTTTTCATGGCACTGGCTGCCAGGGCACGTCTCCGGCTTATTTTGGTTATTATGTTGCCATTGGTAGTGATGATTGATCCAAGACTTCCTTTCACTGATCTGAGGTGGAGCAGAATAGTGTGGTGTCATCTGCATATTCCAGATCTGTGAGGGGGTAACTGCCTAGTTTAACCCCAAGGACCCCAGATCTGTTCCATCAGATGGTCGATGATGCAGTTAAAGAGGTCTGGTGCCGTTTTTATTGTCAAATTTGTCTGATTTGTAGAGCAGCTATTAATGCATTGTATAATCAATTATAAAATAGGGCAAATTACATTTTGGCAAAAAGAAATGACACCAATTGTATAATCGCTCATCTTAATAGGTGTCATTCACCAATATTATTTGTAGGCTAATGAAAAGAGAAGAAATGTTCTTAAAAGGCAGAATATTTCGTAACATGAAGCCTCATTAGCCAGCCTCTTTTTCAATAAAGTATGGCACTCGTATATAGGTTAAATATTTCAAAGATTCTACTGTATATGCCACTTCATGTGAAAAGAAAATACATAATATGACATATTTCTTTGACTGTACTGGCAGCCTGTACAAGAAATGTGGCATTGATCGGTCCATCGGTTTGTGAGATTAGCTCCAGACAAACACACTCAAACAGACTCCCTCACAGTACAAACACCAAAGATAGAGGCAGTGAGCAGAGTGTGACAGTGTGCTCCGAAAGACACAAGCTCGGTGTCTTCCTGCAAAAAAAGAGAACATATACTGGAGAACCAAAATTAGCTGCATTAAGAATTGAGGCCAATTCTACAAATGCCTTCTAAATTCTTACAGTTTCAGTGGTGTTCAAACTTGTCAAGGACACCCACATTTATTTGGTTGTGGACCCCCATCTGAAAATATGTTGTTCCAGGCACCATCAGAAGCAAAGTTTAGATAAAAGAATGTTTAGTTTAAAAACAATCACACCCATGTGAAGTAAGTGGTGCAACTCCGTGTGGGGTCCCCGGAACTTCCAGACCCACAGGAACGCGCCCAGGGTGCCCGACCGGTTCCGGCGAGCCGCCCCGTGGCCGAAACGGTCGAGAAATGACAGAGTTACCGTGTGGGGATCCCCATCCGAAACGGTTGAGAAAGCATACCCATGTATTTCACAGATCCTCCCCCAGAATTACCCTTTTCCTTCACAGTCAGAGACAACACGTCCTGATTTAAATATGCTTGTATATCTGCTATTTTTGAATAGCCAAAGTATAAAATATGGTCAAAGTGGTGCTTTGACTGCTTTCCCGGGTTTTAATGGGTCAATAAATAAATAATATTCTCTATTAATAATTCTCAGATAACTGTCTGTACAGCTGGATCATTACCTCTGCCAGAGAGGTCATGTTTTCATCAACCCCATCTGTCTGTCTGTTTGTCTCTATTAGTAGGGTATTATTAGCAGCAATTATGGATTTGCAGAAATCTGGTCCTGTGATATGGATAATTCTTCACGCTATGCAATTGGCTAAAAGGGGATGTGGTAGTGAACGTGACCCGACACAAAAATACTGAAAATACACACAGCTTCAGAACAGATTAAAGCTGAACTTGCAGGTTATGTTCAGTCATGGCCTTGTCCACATTGCTTATTGAACAAAAATGCAACCTGCAAGTTGCACTTTTAATTGTGTCGACATGAAAAGGTTTCACTTTCAGAAGCACGCAGAATTATTCTATTCATCCCAGTGTATCTTAGTCCTTGGCCCTCTGGGTAGTCTAGTCTGACCTTCTGTCTACGTTCTCTTTCCCTGCAGGGTCTTATATGCAGACATGGAGTCAGGGGGCCTCATCCTTTATGTAGTACATATCATACACAAAGGCAATTCAAAGTGCTTTACATCTGGCATAAAAAGGCTTTTATGCCTTTTCCATTTCTTTTGTGTTTTTGGGGCTCCCATATGTGTTTTCTATCCCCACAAATAACCAATTTTGAACAATCAGGCTTTCATATCATACAGGTGCTTTAATGGAAATTGCTCTCAGGAACAGCTCAACTGATTTTGGCCTCATCGTGATGTCATCAATGTCACCCTACTTTGTATAATTCCTCCTCTTCTTTAGTCTTCAGTTCCAAATTTGCATTTCCACTTTGTTTACAATGTCCACCATTGTTGATTTTCCAAGCTAAAATGGAATGGAAACAAGCCTGGTTTTATCTAGCATCAGTATTATAATGACTCAAATATTAAATAATCTGCATATCAGCACCCCCACCACCTCAGGACATTGTGGTACTGCATCTAAAACTGCTTTCAAAGTCCAGAAAGAAATGACAAGTTGACTAGTTACTGTATATCAGAGTGGTGATTGAGGCTCAAACCATTAGAAATAACTTTGAGGGACATAGACAATATGATATTAAATATTAAAAGCAGTTTTAAAATGCATGTTATTTGCGCTTTAAAACAAACTGCCGTAATAGGAGAAGGGGCTCACACACTGAAGGTGTGAAAAAGGTCTTTATACTTGGAACATGGAAGGGTTCACGAAGGTATGGGAACCAGTCTTAGATACAGTGGACCCTTCTGGACTGCGCTTCAATGTACCTTATTGAACGGTAGTGAATAGCAAAGACCTGTAATGTACAATCATGTCAACACTGTGGTGTACCCGTTTTGTCTTTTTTTTTTTTTTTTTTTTTTTTTTTTGTCTGTGCATTGTAATGTTCGTATTGTGGTTGTTTTCCTATGTTGTGTTAAAAAAAGGAAGAATGTGTGGTTCTATATACATTGAATGGCGATTGTTCAGCTGTGAAATTTCAGAGCGAGTGAAGGGTTTTTTTAAGAGATTTTAGCCCGGATTTAAAAGTAGTCCAAGCTGGTGCGAGTCTTGGAACTTCTGGAAGTTTGTTCCAAATATGTTTGGCGTAATGATTCACCATGTTTTGTAATTACTCCGGGAACAGCGAGTTAGTAGAGTGGTTCTGGACAGAGACTTCTTGAGGATTCAAACTTAAAAGCAAGTCTGTGATGATGGTTCTAAAATAATCCTAAAAGAGAAGTTGTTGAGTTGACTGAGGACAGAACTGAATGTATACCTTCTTGTGTCTCACGTCCACAATCCGCACGCACACGCACGCACGCACGCACACGCACACAGCAGTAATTAAGACTAACACTAGCAAAAAAGAAAACTTGTATTTGTGTGTTGTTTCATCCATCCTCCACTATCTGGCATTGACACAGACTCGCTGTTGGAGGGTTTTATAGTCCAATTCCATTCCCTGCTAATTGGTTTAGAATGGCCTTTATGGAGAACCCTTCACTTCAGTACACAAACGGCAGAGTGGACAGAGAGAGGATTACGTCACAGGCGCTAGGGGAAAGGTCATGGGCTCACACAAGTGGTTCGACATGGTAAAGCACATTTATTTGTGTATAGCTGCTGTAGCACATTTCAATTTCTTTCTCCTTTCGTGTTTTATGTCAACATAAAGGTCCTCCCTTTTCAATCCATCTGAACAGTCCCTGCTTTATTGCGAGTGAGACTGTGTCGGTCGCAGAGTGGAATCTTGGATGATAGATAGAAGAGCTACTGGACAGTGAGTGGACACACAAATATAAATGTATTCCAAGGCAGCGACTCGCCTGGCTCTTCCATGGGCCATAGTGTAAGGCAAGATATCATGGGGGTATAAATAATAGATAATGGATTGCGCAGTCTTCTCTTAAAGCCAATGGCATGTGGCACAGTGATTGGTTTCATTATTGTAGCACACAAACCACACCTATGCATAATGTAACGGGTAGCGGAGGTGATTTAGGGTGGGGTACAAGATAGCAATTTTTACGGAGGAACGTCTCTTACGCAATGCTAAATCCCCAAATTATGGATTTAGTGTCTCTGATGCAAGATAGTATGGAAAGTATGGAAAGGGGAAAAAAGTGGGGAACCAGTTACGAATTGCAGCCGCCCCTAAGTGCTCTTTGAGAGCGGTTTTTAAGGAGTCTAGGGATTCACATTTCTTAATGGCTGTTGTTGGTAGGGTAAGGTTAGGCATTAATTTAAACCCTCTACGGTGGTGGACAGGCACTTTGCCTGTTCATCACCCGATCACCACCTAGTTTTATATTGCATATTATAATATTCTCATAGGGAGGAATAAAATATATCTCTCAAAATACTGGAAAAATGTTTGACGCAGTCTCTTTTCTCTTGTCCTTGCTTTGATCATGTGCTGTAATACATTGAGAGAAGGACACCTCACGCGCACACACAGTGGAGTCTTCCTATCAGCATGTGGTAGCGCTGTGCATGGTGTCGCCTCAGCAGAATAATGCAAGCATACATGATATGCAAATAGGCACACCTATACCGCCTGCTAATCCCATCTATGTCTTGCAGGAAGGGTATAGGATACGTTTCAGCATAGTCAGGTCCAAACTCAAGCAGAGTTGAGGGAGAAGAGTACAGAAATATGCAGAGAAGGATCGGAGAGAGAAGAGAGAGGGGCGATGGAGGATCTCATTAGCAAACTGGCCTTGCCCTTTACGTTAATGCAATGTCTCTGAAGTGTCCTCCACCTCTAACTGACTTATTTAGGTACTCTCTCTCTCAGCTTCCCTTCTTCCACAATCTTTCTCCTGCTTTAACTACTTAAAAAGATGGGTCAGATCAGATTGTGTGTGTGTGTGTGTGTGTGTGTGTGTGTGTGTGTGTGTGTGTGTGTGTGTGTGTGTGTGTGTGTGTGTGTGTGTGTGTGTGTGTGTGTGTGTGTGTGTGTGTGTGTGTGTGTGTGTGTGTGTGTGTGTGCGTGCGTGCGCAGAAGTAATATTCATCTGCCTGTGCTAAGGGATGGTAAAAAATGGTGCATTTATATAGCGTCTTTATCCAAGGCGCTTTACATAATTGTGCATCGATTCACCCATTCGCACACTGTGGAGGGCGGAAACCATGCAAGGCACCAACCAGCAATTTGGGGTTCAGTGTCTTGCTCAAGGACACTTCGACTCTATAACACTGGGGGAGCCCCGGGTTCGAACAGGCAACCTTGCGGTTACCATCCAGCCACCCCTCTACCCCTGAGCCACCGCCGCCCGGATGAAAATGCAAAAGCGTTGGAGACCTGCTACTGTGAGAAGGAACAATTTTTGGGAAGGGAAAGGAGCTGTGTGCATGTTGTTAAAGCTGCAGTCCGGAACTTACTTTAATGAATAAAACATTTGAACATTTTAAACCATAACTAGCAGTTCAGTCAGATAACTCACGAATAGGGTTATTATTTTGTCGGCCTGTCGGGCAGGATGCCTACTGGTTGAAGCCCTACCTGAGGCTCATTACCACATGAACTCCCCTGTCCAAGCCTTCTTGTCTGTGGAAGACCTCAGATCTGGGTTCAAATCACATATGAGTGCACAAACTATGTCTGTTGAGACCACAAAGGAGAAGCCACAACATGTGTCATTCAACATGATGTCATCATGTATAATATATTAATATAAAGTAAAAGTAGCATAGTACTAGTGTAGAATAGTTACCTTGCTGCCACTGCAGGTGCCGGGTGTACAAGTCTGGCTAGTTTCCGTTTCATTACAACAAAAAAAGCACACAACTCAAATTTGATTATGGCTGGGTTGGCATATTTCAGGCATGGAACTTGGTTGTTGCAATACCGTAGACATCTTGTGCAGTTTCTGGTTGTTGTTGCAATCTACTTGATACAATTGTTGCAAGTAGAGCACCGATGCTTGTGCGTACGTGCATACGTATGCGACTGTGCTCGCCCGCGCCCACAGTTGCATCCATACACACACACACATTTCAGAGACCCCCCCACACAGATTCGATTAAAGCAATAAGGCCCAAGAGGTTTGCAGTGATTTAGAACAGCTGAGAGGCGACGCAGAGCAGAGTGCCTAACAACGGCACACACTGTTGCTCACTGTTACTATAGCAATTAGAAAGAGGTTTGTTTACATTCCATGAATATGGCAGACAAGTGTTTTTGTCCATCAGATCTGAGGAAGAGCCTGGTACTAGCAAGTTAAACTGCATAAGGGAGCGTCAATACATGTGTGCAGACAGTGTATTATTACTATACCAGTGCTTTTCAACCTTTTTCATATTATTAATTAATAATTTGGCATTTGAGCCACAGATTTAGCCTCACAGAACCAAAACCAATGAATATTTTGTTATAGTTGGATAAGATTTTGTCCACAATTCTATACTGTATTGATGTTGGTAACAGGGAAATGCTGATGAAATTCTCTATATTCTCTAATTGCGCAGACTTCTTGTGAATTTAGTAATGCAGATGTTTAACAATAATTTAACTTTGTTTCAAGTGTTAAAGATCTATAAGGGTCCATTTGGTAACGCGATAATGATAATAATAATAATAATACAAATAAATTAATAATAATAATATAGCGCTTTTCTGAGTATCCAAATACGCTTTACATGGGAGGCAAGTGGAAGCAACAAAAATAAAAACAACTTTATTAGAGAAGAAAAACACTAAAAGCCAAGGAATAAAAACATTAAAACAGTGAAAATAGTTATCCAGGGAAAGCAATATTGAAGAGGTGGGTTTTGAGGCGGTTTTGAAGGTTTGGAGGGTGGAGGCTTCTCTGAGCGTTTTAGGGAGTGCATTCCACAGGGTTGGGGCAACAAAGGCAAAAGCCCATGTACAGAGTTTGGTCTTGGGGACGTCAACGAAGTTTTGCATCACCAGACATGACGTTTGAGGAGGTCAGAGAGGTAATGTGGGAGCCAGGTTGTTTAGTGCTTTGTAGGTGGTTAGGAGTGTTTTGAAATGGATTCTTTGTTTGACCGGGAGCCAGCGAAGGTCACGGAGGACTGGTCGAATGTGGTCTCTGGAACGGGTACTGGTGAACAGACGGGCAGCTGAGTTCTGGACATATTGAAGTTTATTGAGGACTTTTGGAGGTGGTGCCATATAGAGGATACTGTTGCAATAATCAAGACGGGATGTGATGAAAGCATGGCTGAGTGTTTCAGCTGCGGAGAATGACAGAGAAACAATAAATATAATGAGCAGACGCCTGGGTAATTTTGGCACGATTGTCAATGACACACTCATGACTCACTTTCAAAGTTGTAGTTAGCAAGGTGCCAAAAAACACATGTGTGTACTGTGGAATTTGGTTAGTGTGAAAGACATAACTATACAGCCAGTGACAGACAAGTGACAGACTATGTTTTCACTGCGAGAGAAGCCATTGTTGGTGTAATGTGTTTTTATATGAGCAGCATGAATATTGGAACGCTTTAATGCATGTGAATCAGGCCACCGGTGAAAAATAGCAAATGTATGTTCTCCCCATGAGCTCTCCTGTGTGAATACATGTCTATATAAGTCTATGTGGGAACACATTTGAAAGGTTTTGTCATTAACCCATTAAGACCTGGGAACGATTCTACAAATGTCTTCTAAATCATGACAGTTTTCTGAAAAACCTGTGTTTCTATATCAGTCGTTCTCAAACAATTTCATGTCAAGGACTCCCAAAAATATATGTATTTGGCCGCCGACCCCCATCTGAAAATATGTAGTTCCAGGGACCTCCCAGAAGCATAGATTTGAGTTAAAAACATTCGCTCTGAAAGAATATAAATTTTCACGATGTTTCAAAAACAGCAGACCTACAAGCTCGTAGCACGGATCTGCTATTTTTCAATAGCTAAAGTATAGAACCAAAAGGCGTTCCCGCCCGAAATGTGTTAAGTGATGTTGCCCATATGCACCACACCACACCACACCTGGAGACTAACTAATGTGTTGCCATACCGCCATCCTTCCTCCACCTATTTGCCTGATTTATGCTCCGTCGTACAGGCGGAGGACAGCCGATCTACAAGCTAACGCAACGTGTCGCGCGGATGCACGTGCTGCAATGTGAGCTTATAGATTGTCTATTTTCCGTTTTGCAAAGTACAAATCAAGCCCTTTTCTCTCCTGAGATGAAATACATGCCCGGTGAGGCCCCCTGAAGTTGGAGTGGCCGTTCCTTTCTCTCGCTTTCTCTTTCTATCAGTGAGATGGAGGGAAGATTAAGGGGTGTAGCTGCTGTAGGAACATGGTGGGGGAAACTTGTAATCTGTTGCCACGGTAATACCATGGCTAGTGGGAGTGTGGATCAATGGGAGGCGATGGATGCATGAGGTTATTATATGTTTTTCATCAAGGCTGCATTTGCATGCACGGGCTGAGGCCTGATGTGCGACTCGATCGTAGGCTACACTCATGAAAACGCGATAGATTGCCTTGAGCGTGACCGTGCAGCGTACGCCCATTTATTTTTGATAGGAGCAAGTTTGATAAATGAGGGTCGATACGTGTACACACGGCACAAAGCATACGGAATATACAGTATGTGTATATTATTCACAAAGAAACTCACTGCGTACACATGCATAAACATCCCGATACACATTGTATGCACACTGAAATAGGGAAGTCTCATATTGAATTGAGTGGTGCAACCAATCCAAGGAACAGCAATGTCCGTGTTCAACCGTTTGTTAGTTCATGTGTGTGACACTGTGACTATGAGCACCAGTACCAATGAGTTCCAAAATATTTTGCCAATATCTGATATCCCGATATTGTCCAACTCCAATATCGATATCAACCGATGCCGATGTACGTATGTGGTCGTGGAGTGAACACATTATGCCTTTTTATTGTGACGCCCTGCTGTAAGGAACGCACACACAAGTCAATGCACAGAAGCAACACATAATGGTAGGAGACGGTTGATGGATATTGGATTAAGGCAGCAGCTGAGATCATGTTCTAATTTCCTTCTTCCTCCATCTTTTTATCCTTGTTTCTGGCAGAGCGATGCTTAATGATGTCCCCCGTGACAGGAGCTGTGGCTTATACGAGCCCTCCACATGCACACGTGAACACACATGTAATGCGCAGTGCACGCGGGCACGCGCGCACACACACACACACACACATAGACGCACGTATACTCGTCGCATATACTGTATACATGCAGAGTTGCAGACACACACGCACACATGCACACAGCACGTTGCTCACTCTCACACTTTGTGGCCAACAGCTGGTAGCTTTGCCAACGCTGTCCCCATGACTTGAAGGGTATAAGGCGAACAGATGTGACTGTACTATGCCTGACAGGACTGAGATAAGACCAACAGACTGTCTCTGCCCAGTGTTTACAGTACATGAAGTGGGTACCACTTGTTTTGGGTCTACGGCCACATCTGTGTGTGTGTGTGTGTGTGTGTGTGTGTGTGTGTGTGTGTGTGTGTGTGTGTGTGTGTGTGTGTGTGTGTGTGTGTGTGTGTGTGTGTGTGTGTGTGTGTGTGTGTGTGTGTGTGTACCTCAAGCTGTATGACTCATACAGCTTAGGACTCTGCTTCCGAAAAAGTAGGCTGTGGTCTGCGTATAGTGTTCTGTATAGTGTTTGTCTGTATAGTGTTTCCTTCCTTCCTTGTCATATCCTCAGTGTTAACTTCAGCCTTCAGAGAGTGGTGCATTTTCATAATCAGAGTTCAATTAACACTGACGAATTTACTGTGTACAAAGTCCACGGTGCCGAAACCGTGTGATCTAATTATAATGCCGTCTCTTTAAGCAATGACTAATGTGAGTGAAACGCCAATTTGATCCAACTTGAGATCAGCTTTCAGATTAAAAATCTCATTCAAATTAGGTTATTGTTAATATTCACACGCTATCTCTGTGTGTGTGTGTGTGTGTGTGTGTGTGTGTGTGTGTGTGTGTGTGTGTGTGTGTGTGTGTGTGTGTGTGTGTGTGTGTGTGTGTGTGTGTGTGTGTGTTCGTGTGTTCGTGTGTTCGTTCGAGGGGATATTAATCAAGTGTAGATGAAAAGCAAAAGCTATTATCTGTGTGAGCGTGAGGGATTCCCTCCCCAGTTCATTTCAGCCGGAGTGAGTTAGAATATATTCTTCCAATGAAAGTTAATGAACAGACTGTACACAATTAAATGAAATGACACTCGGGTGCAGTGGTGGAAAAATTACTCAAATGTTGTACTGAAAGTGTCAATACTTCAATGTAGTTGTAACTCAGTTACAAGTAAAAGTCCAGAATAAAAAATTGGTATATAAAGTATTGGTATTAAAATGTACTTAAAGTACCAAAAGTATTATGTCCCATTTCAGTAAGTTTTCAAATTCATAAAATGTATATAGAGCTGAAGTGCTTAGCGTATGTTTGGTAGCCTAATAATAATACAAATCTACAAAGAAACTATAGTAACTAAAGTTTTCAAATCATTGTAGTGGAGTAAGTACAAGATTTGCCTCTGAGATTGTACAGCATGCAGTGGAGTAGAAGTACAAGTACTAAAAACTGTATATACTCCCACATTCAAATTATACTTAAGTATACTTTGGGGGCGGCTGTGGGGCTCAGGAGGTAGAGCAGGTCGTCCAATGATCCATGGGTCGGCGGTTTGATTCTCGGCTCCTCCTGTCCACATGTCGAAGTGTCCTTGGGCAAGACACTGAACCCTACGTTGCCTCCAATGAATCAGTCGGTGTGAGCTCGCCACTATCGGTGTGTGAATGTGGGAAGTGAGGACGCTGGCATCGACTGTTCGCCACCTCACCTCCCAATGTATGAATGAATGAACCATTGTAAAGCGCTTTGAGCACTATAGCGCTATAAAAATGCAATTCATTAAAAATGCAATTCATTACAGTACTTCAGTAAATGTACTTACCGTTACTTAGTTATACTTTACACCACTGCCTGTTCAGTACTGGCAGAGTCTAAGCCCTGGATGCACCGCAGATAATTCAAACCCTATAGTTTCTAATTTCAATCAGGGCTCCGGGGACCAACAGTGGTCCTTGAGGGGGTTCTAGGTGGTCCCCAGCTAAATGATGGAGAGATGGTAACCAATTTGAACCCTTATAGATCTTTAACTCTTGAGAGTGTATAAAATGAAACCAAATGGACCCATAGGGGTCCATTTGGTTTTGGTTTTCTTTTTACGCTCTCAAGAGTTACATAATTGTTAAACATCTGCATTACTTATTAGAAAATGTAGAGGAACTGTTATGGAATTGTGTGTGAACGTCGATAACATATTCTTTAGTCTTGGGTCTGAGATCATCTCAATCTCATCAAACGATGGTCCGTGGATCAAATGCAGAATAAATGATGGGAACATCACCGTATGGTGCATGCGGTTTGGCCCACAGGGGCAGTGCCTGTCAGCTGGGGTTGTGTTGAACAGGAGGAGTAATGCGTCCTCCCGGTGGGGGCCCCTCACTGGCGGGCGGTGAGGGTATAGAATAGCTGCAGGTGACACAATGAAATGTGTGTGGGGAATTAATTGGTATATAATGACTGAATTTGGAGAGGAAGAGCGGTAGAGAAAGTTATAATTGGCTATTCTAAATTTAGAAAAATACATAGTAAATTAAATTAAATGATAGTGATGATCCTCACGGGCGTCTCTAATTCCTAGTATCATGCAAAACTTTTGAACATTGAATTGTGCGTGCGTGCGTGTGTGCGTGCGTGCATGCGTGCGTGCGTGCGTGCTCACACACACACGTGTGAGTACATGCGTGTTCATACGTGTTCTTTACAATATGCATTGTCTCTGAGGGTGGGTGGGTGCTCACACATTCAGTCAAATCCAGTGGAAGGTAATACTAGAGCTTATTCATAATCTGATCACAGGAGAGGTGAACAGTTTATCTGTATATAATCAAGCTAATTTCCTCTATATGGTGATTAGGAGGGAGCAATTCATCTTTAATCTCATCAGATAGAGTATTCAGTTCAGCACATCAAAAGATATAGAGAACAGCGGCGCACGCATGCACGCACGTGCACACACACACACACACACACACAAACACACTTTGGCTAGACCAATGTTAGACCATTAAATGGTGTTTCGTTCACTCAGTCATAGTGACCTTAGTCTCGTGTTGCCAGACTGTTGCCTTTCGCAGTTTACAAAATAATGATTCCATCACTCCTCCCCACTTCGGTTTCTTTACAGTTGCGCAAATGTATCCTATAATATAACTAAAAATCATCTAATTATATATAGCGCTCTGCTGAGCAGAAAAGGAAATAAAATAATAAAATGTAAAGATATTTTGAAATATATTTTCGACAGTGGAAATAGTATAGCTTCCTTACTGGGATTTCGGGAGGTGTAGTTCCAGACTCTATATAGCATTCGGAGATTGTGGAATAGTCTGGCTAAGCAAGACCATGGTGACCTTGGCTCCATGGAGACACCTAGTAATTAACATGTGAGAAACACTGCTGAGACACGCACGCACGCACTTAGGTCTAGCCAAAGTGTGTTTCACCATGACTGAGTGAACGAAACACCATTTAATGGTCTAACGCACGCGCGCGCACTCACAGTCACACAGACATGCTAGTATGCATGCACACACAACACAATACAAACAAAGATTCACAGTATACACACGGGTTCAATCGTTCATAGACACACGCGTGCAAATGCACTCATGCATGCACGCACACACACCGCCATGTCACAACTGTTTTTAGCTCCCGTCTGAAAAGAGAACATGCCCTGGGCCGCCGCGCTGCTTGGGAGAATGGAAGTGAGACAGAAAGAGAGAGAAAGAGAGAGAGGTGGACGACATCTAGGGAGAGAAATACAATGAAAGGGAAGAGCCAAAGGGCAAGAACAGAGTGATAAAAGGCCAGAGCGGGAGAGAGAAGGGGGGGGGGGGGGGGGGGGTATAGTCTACGAGTGAGAGTCGGAGATAGAACGATAGAATAAGAGAGAGGAAGGCTGACTGTAAAGATCACCCTGGGGGGGGGGAAAGCTGTGATAGTGTCTCAACCTCTCTCTCTCTCTGTCGGCAACTTAGCCCCCACTGCCCCATCCAGCCCACTCCCACCACCAACATCACCGCCCCCCCCATCTCCCACCCTGCAGTAGCTAGCTATTTAACATGGAAATTGATTTACACAGGAGCTGAGATGTCCACACTGGGACCAGAGGACAGGTGCCTCCAGTCAGCGGAGGAGAAGCTAATGAGAGGTGAGACGCCCAGGCACAGCTAACGAGGGAGAGAGAGAGGTCTATAGAGAGAGAGAGAGAGTCCACGATGAAACGGGAGACTGGAGTGGATGGGAATGGGGGGGAGGGGATACAGGGTAGGAGTTGGCGAGAAATAAGGGAAAAGGGGATTTTATTTAACACCGGGAATATTTAACGCAGGTGCAAGTTTGCGTGTGCGTGTGTGTGTGTGTGTGTGTGTGTGTGTGTGCAATGCTACGCTATACGTTTTGCTGTATGTGGTCTGTGAGTGTTCTAGTTGGCATGTGGAGCCTGTGGTTACAGTTTCGTCCCTGCGAGCCAGTATCTATATAGAATTAGAATATGACAGCCTGCCACCTAAACCTGTGTCTGGCTCTTCACAAAAGCCCCATAATCCCCAGCATCCCCGACTTAATCGCACACTCTTCCCTCAATGTTATATGCGGCGCATCATCAAAGCTAATACCCACTGCTCCTGCCAGCTCTCATTGCCGTGTGCTCCGATGAGCACGCGCCTCCATCCCTGCGAGCCATGCGGCAGCCCCCCTACCAGAGCACGCGTCCCCTCAGCTGTATGCACAGGGACATCTGAACCAGTTGGAAGGGGTCAACGTTGAAGGTTTAATTACGGAACCTCGACTGATCAAAGCAGGGAGGAGGGAGGATTAGCTCCCCAAGCCGGCTTTGTAGCGCTTTGATTTGTCAGGTCCGAGGGGTTCTCTCATTACATCTCCAACAACTGCATTGCTTCCAACTTTTAGACACATGCGCCCTAGCATCCCAATTCTTGTATTGAATATTCTGTGAAAACAGCAGATCTTAAGCCTCACAATGCGTCTCCGGCTATATTTAGCAAAGCGATTTGGTCTAGACTAGAGGGGAAAGGATTTAACCAACAATAGACCCCTGGGGGGGGGGGGCGACCATGATCAACGCATTTATATTAAAATATCTGGAATCATGGAGTCATGTTGCTCATTTTCCAAATGAGCTCAGCTACAGAGGCTGAGCCAAAGGGACGTTTTTTGTGTTTTTATGAAAATGGACGATGACGAATAAATTTCTTCTGCTCTCAGGCAAAATAAGCCAATGGCTTCAGCCTATACCTTCTTAGTGCAAAGTTATCATCAGGATGATGATCAAATGAAATGAAATGAATGCATTCAATGTTCATTATATGACCAAAATAAACTGAACTGAACTGAAATGATTGCGACCACAAGTCGCAAACAAACGTGCAGGAAGCCTGTAACGCTCAAGCCTGTCACACTTCCTGTACTCGATTTGCCTGTAGTTACATAGCTTTCTATTGGCCAACCAAGCCTGTCACGTTTCATGTAATGCTTCCGCTCTTCATGTAATGCTGCTAGCCACCGCCCACTCCAGGAAGTGTCAGCTACTCAGCTCCGGAGTAACATCCGAGCGCTAAGCGACCCCGCATTAAACCAGGAAATGGTTTAAACACACACACGGGCGACACGCCACGCCACTACACACACACACGCGCGTGCGGCCGATAGGCCTATTTGTTAAATGTTTCGGGACATTTAATATCGCTGTCGTTGAGACAGTTTATTTATTTTTGGACCACAATGCTTATATGAGACAATTTAAAATTAAACTTCTCAGGGGATGAGCGAGTGACATCAGGACTTCGGTAGAGATTTCACCGTCTGTTCGCTCCGCTGTAGTAATGAAGTGACATTATTCCGGTAGAGTGTCTCAGCCCTGCGGTCGCTTCTCGCCTTTAACTTAAGGCGTCTTACTGGTGTTACGTACACATGGTAGTAGTAATGCCTGGTTGTATCAGACACGTGTGTCAGTTCTGCATGATGCAGACCACACCCTGTATGTCTATCGGCCGCCTTGTGATGCCTCATAGGAAAACAAAAAGACGTACCTTAAGCATCTTGGGTCATTCATGTGATGTGACAGGTCAAGGACGGCCATACACAGCTACCGACACGTTAAAAATGAAGAGGAGGTAATTGTTTGTTACGAGATTTTCTATCATTACCGGGGGGACGACGTACTGCATCGATTTCACAGGTTGCATGTAAGGAATCAAACGCCGCCTGCACTTCTACCTAGTTTCGTGATAGATGGCATGTACTGTTATATTTTATTGTGACCAGGTGCGGTGGTCCTACAATATTAGTGCTCTGTGTGAGATTAACCAGGTGCATGAGGTTTTCTTGGCACAGGGTTTAAAAGGCCAAACGGTGCATTCATTATTTCATTCACGAGATGCCCTTGTTGTCAGGTTGGTTTAACTTGGGAGGAGAAGAGTGAAGAGAAATTATTACTGGTGTGATTTTTATAGTTACAAAGCTTGAGGCCAATGTGTATGCAATAGAGCGCCGAAGTCCTGACGTCACTCGCTCATCCCCTCGATTCCTCTGGTTCACGGGTGTAATTTCTCTATGGAGAATAACATGGGGTCATCCTAAAAACGTTTCATAATGTTTATATATTATAAACATTGTGGTCCAAATATAAACAAGCTGTCTCTGCGTTATTGTCAGGATCGAGGTGTCTCTGTATCGTTTGCGACAGTCAGTCACTCATATATGATACAGTCTGTTTCTAGCGAAAATGTAACTAATTCAGTAGCAGTAACAATAGAGTTTCCAGTTGATTCTTCATGGCCCGGGATGACATGTTTATTTTTCACAGTTCTTATATGAGGCAATCTAAAATCCCCCTATGGGGATTATAATGCAAATAAAAAGTAGGATTTGTGCCCTCTACCGATATTGACGCCAGACTTTGGTGCTCTATAACGTACTCTGTTGAATTTATAATGGAATGGTGAAATGACATGTTGATGGACACCTGCATGCCTACCAGCCTGCCTACCTGCCTTGGAATGTGGTCTTACACCACATTCCAAGGGAGTTAAGTGTCCATCAATATTTCACCACCACTGCATGGCGTGACAGGCTCAAAGAACAAAGAGCCTTTAACCATTCTGTTTGTTTCCATGCCCCACCTCAAAGTACCTGTGCAGAAGAAGATAGATATAGATGGCCTTTGTCTAGTTAGTTCTCCTTTATTGTCTGCACATTGTGGCGGAACATTCCGTTCTACTGAGGCTACTGTGCAACCAAGGTCAAGATATAAAGCATAAAGAGAGACAACGAGACTTGTACACCTTGTACAGTATGTACAATGCTGCAGACATCAAATAGTACCAAGAGTGATTATGTGTGTTCATTTATCTCACCAGTGTTTGTGACAAATATTGCTTGATTGAAAACCTTAACAGTTTGCAGAGGTACAGTTATACAATAATAAAGATTACACAAATAGCCCTGTTTCCATTGTGGTCCTGTGTATTCAATTCATCAAGACATATTCGTTTAAAGAAGTGAGGTGAATTTTTATACGACAATGTTTGGTAATGAGCACTTTCACTCTGGACTATCAGAATGTTTAGTGTATTGGCAAAAGTGTAACTTAGTTAGCTAGGTTTGATGTTTACCAATTTTGACAAAATTGCAATTATGTGTACATATTTCCCAGGGCATACAATGGTCTCTTCCTATGTGACTATTTGTTTATGCTGTTTGTTGACAGTGTTCAACAGCCATTTACTCAGAATTCACCCTTGTAAGTTACTCTGGAAAGAGGTGTTTGCTAAAGGCTTGAATGTAAATCTGCTATATATACCTGTCCCTAAGCGAAAATGTAAACTTGCTTTTCCTGCCAGGCTTTAACAGACATCTGTAATACCCTGTCAGAATGTTTTGGACACTAATGCCAGCTGTCCCTATGCACCACTCATTGCTTTCAAGTCTTCTGTGATGCATTTCTTTGCAAGTGGGTCATTCCAGCATTACGTCCCCTGAGTTTCCGGAGGGATGGAAATGCGTGCAGTAACATCAAGCTTAGAACGACATGCCACTTTTCATAGCATTCCCAATGACACCTACCTGTGAAATTGGTGTTCCCTGGGTGCAATAGATTGCAAGCATGTGCAACTCCGTGCGCCATCAGGGAACGCTCTGATGTGCAGTATGTGTGAACTATAGGGGAACCCATTCCATCTACATCCAGGTGATTTGCAATGCAGCATATAAAGTTACACATGTTATTTGCAAATAATCCTGAATCAAGTCCTATATACTGTCCGACTGTCATTCCTCGATAACTTTGTAATATGCTATTGGCTGTTTGTATTATTTTTGGAAAAATATAAAAAGATACTCCTGTGGAAAGGCTATATTATTTTACTTATATTGACCCTATAAACAATTTAGTATTATTTAGTATATGTAAGGTTTTTCCCACTCAAATGGTACCTCGTCAAATAATCCCCACATATCCTACAACAGCTTCTGTGAACCGACTTCACTGTAGTAGCTTTTCATAAATTATATACTTAGGCTGTCTGTCTGCTGCCGTGAAAGTTTATAGTTAGAGAAATTCAAAGTCCAGCCGTCTGCTGTCCAGCCTCTCCCACCCCTCACTGGGGAAAATTCTGGGAGGAAAACAGAAACGAGGTGAGTTGTCTTGTTACCCATGTATACCCCTTGGAGAAGTGGCTGTTGGGTGACAATGGCTATCCATTAACCCATTCTGACCTGAGATCAGATTCTAAAAATGTCTTCTACATCCTGACAGTTTTCATTCTGACCTGAGATCAGATTCTAAAAGCTGTCTGTTGTATACTTTTATTATGTAGTCATGTCCTAGTGTTTTCAGTTTTTCCTAGTTACTGTTTCCTGTGTTGTCTCACCTCCCTGTGATTACTAGTTTTCTCCACCTGTGTTCTGTTAGTCTCCCAGCCTATCCCAGTGTTGATTGTTTGTTCTGTTCACCTGTGTATTGTTATCCCTGTGTCTACTTAAACCCTCAGTTCCTTGTGTTTCCTGCTAGTGTTTATGTTATGGTGTGTCCAGCCCATGTATGTCCTGTGTTGGTAAATAAATCTTCATTTAAACTTCATCTGCCTGTCTTCCTATGTGGTTCTGCACTTCGGTCCAACACCTGTCTCATTCCGTGACATTTTGGTTTGAATTTATTGAGATGCAAAGCATCTCATTTTAGAGGGTGTCCTAACCCCAAATTGTAAAATATGGCCCTGGCCAAGGCTATTTATTATTCATGTGACTTGTCCTAGATCAATATCTAAGGACAAGGCAAACCTACACGAACTTGAAGGTGATCATGCCTGTAGGTGTATAATAATAATAATAATAAAGAAGAAAAAAAGTATGTCCTGCCCCGTTTGAACACAGGTCTCTTGCATCAGACCAAATTTCTACCGCTTGGTCAGGGGCTCTGTGAACAGTGGTGAACAAGGCTGACTAGAGGCTATAGGTCAGCGGAGACGTGCGTATGAGTAGTTTCAGGCAGTGCTATTTGTCAACCAGTGGGGGTGTTCTACACCTGACACCCATGGGTCTATACTTTTCTCAGTGGAAGTATGGAGTATGGAGACCACCTCCAAACACTGCAGATGTTCAGGTTATTATTGCATGAACATACTCTGCCATAAAGATGAGTTAAAGCCATGTTCAAATAAGTTCCGGCTTGACGATTTAAAGAAAGTGACAGGACAGATTTATTGCAGAAAGTCAGCATATATCATCTCTGAGGATTATTGTGCATTGTCTGTAAATCTCCCTGCTACGGCAGTGCCTTTTTTCTCTTTGTATTTGTAAAGTGTCTCTCTGTAAAACACCAGATAAGAGCTGGCAGCAGGTGGGGCTGTGGGTGTTGAGATGCAGAGAGACAGCAGACATCAGCCTGATGGCCCTGCATGCATACATACTCCGAACGGAGATCAAATTGCACGGACAAAACGTGATTAATCTCTCCGATTTCACCCCACAGATCTTTTGTAATCTAATGTCAGTGCATGGGCATGGTTTTCTGGTTCCACTAAAGATTTACAAAAATATGTATTATGTATTATTTTAAGCCTATAGAATCAAGCCATCCAGGATCCTGGTGAATCATGAGCATTTGATTCATGTGGATTTAATTACCGGTATATGATATAGGGCCTACTACATTTATACCATTTTGTTTAGCGGTTTTCATTTTCATTTGTTCACATAATCAAAGGTTTTATGGTTATGATTCATCAGTCCTGGATGGCTTAATTATAGGCTTAAAATTATTGATATTTGAAACCCTATGAATCTTATGTAATCCATGCAAATACACCAATACTACCTTCCAAGAACAGCAGATGGTCAATCTTGGTGTTTTACACAATTTACAATTTGGCATTTATTTTGTCTCACAAGATGTAAGCCATAAGAGATGATAGTTAATCTGCAAACTCTGATGGTTCCAAATCCCCCCACCACCCTAGCGCCTAAATTCTAGTGTTTCTTTGTAAAGCCTCCCATATACTACAAGAGCTTTGACAAGATTTTGGATATTTTCTTTTTAAAAAGACTACATTCTAGTCTAATCTTTCCAAAGTCTTGTCAAAATTCTTGCAGTGCATGGGAGGCTTTAGCTGTAAAGGAATTGGTTATGGATCGCGTTTACCTTCAAATGGAAGCATAATGCACATGGGCACCACAGCAATGTATGTATCCCATATGGCACTAAAAGATGACCATCATGACCTGTAAGAAACAGCACAGTAGGCCTATGTAGATGACCTTCATGACCTGTAAGAAACAACACAGTAGGCCTATGTAGATGACCATCCTGACCTGTAAGAAACAGCACAGTATAGGCCTATGTAGATGACCATCATGACCTGTAAGAAACAGCACAGTATAGGCCTATGTAGATGACCATCATGACCTGTAAGACGGGCAGACGTGACTGGCTGACATTCTGCCATGCATTGCTGCACATTCTGGCAGACAACAGCGATATAAGCCTCCTGAAATTGCAGCTAGTAAAAAGAGAAGCTAAAAAGAGTAATCTACAGTAGGCCATGACATCTCTCAGAAAGGTATAGAACGTTAGGCTCTGAGAGGATATAGAAGCCTTTCCTAAGAAGTGCCAACACCTATCAAAAAGAAGTGATAGGAAATGCCAGTAGTGAATATACAATCCCACCAGCTCCACCCCCTAAGATTGGTGTTAAAAAACCGAATGGCCATTGGAGGACGTCTCTCTAGGTCGTCCTCAGACGAGCCCTCCGTCGTTGCTTCCAGTCATCCCGGTTCTCCATACATCTGGACAGCTCGTTGGTGCGTTGCGCTCCTGTGTCGTTCTTGAGTACATCCACGTATGTTAGCATGTGACGTCCTCGTGACCGGTGCCCGTGTGTTGGTTCCCTCAGCACTAGTTTGCTGGCTGGCAGCTCTTGGTGTCTTTGGCAGTGTCCTGCTATAGTCTCATTCTCCTGGCTGCTATTTTCTGGCTCAACCTTGGCATTCCATCATACAGTTTTGTGTTGGTAACATGTGTGCTCTTACTGATGTTGAGTGCTGCACGCAGCATTCTGGTGTAGCACCCATCGAGAGACTTCTGCAGGGCTGGCTTCAAGGTCCAGCATTCACTGCCGTATAGGAGAACAGACTCTACCGTTGCGTAGAAGTAGCTGAGTTTGGTTTGATGGGGAGGTTGAAGCACATTATGTTACTATGAAAACGTGCAGGAAGCCATGCTTCCGTCACACGCTCTGAATGCAGAAGCAGTTACGCTTTCCTGTAACGCTGCTTCTGTCACGCTGCTACCTGTAATGCTTGCCTGTTACTCTCTATGGTTACTCTTGCCTGTAATGCTGCCCTTTTCCTCCTCACGTGTGCTTTGAAGAGCCTTGGCTTGTACGTTTCCATGCTTTAGTTGTACTTAAACTGTTGCATTTCTGTATTTTGTGCGAAAGTGCAAATGTCCTCAGAAACGGCCTTGTTTCTGTACATTTTGAGAAGTGTATTTGTACAGAGTCATCCCCCAAAGTGACAGGAGCGCAACTTTTTATCGCCTCAAATAAGAACTGTGTTCCAAAAATAAACAAATGATCGCGGTGGTTTGATTCGTATGGATATAAAGAATCAACTGACTGAGAGAAAACGCTAATGTTACTGCCGTCAAATAAAAAAAAAGGTCGCTATAAACAGACGCTATCAAATATCACTGACTGACGTTGTGACGACACAGAGACACCTCCCTGACAATATCGCTGAGACAGTTTATTTATTTTTGGACCACAATGCTTATATGAGACAATTTAAAATGAAACTTCTACAGCCCTGGACCAGGGGATGAGCGAGTGACATCAGGACTTCGGTAGAGATTTATCTGCACAGAAAGTTCTGTTATGGGGCAGCGGCCTTTTGGAGCTTAAGGAGGTGCCTGTTTGTTAATCCTGTTAGCTGATTGATTAGAACATGGGTGCATCTTGGGTGAATTTTCAATTTTAGAAAGTTGATCTACAAGGTGACATCGCATCATAACAATTCAACAAGTTGTGAGCTTGTAGATTTTTGCCACAACACCATCTACACTCTACAGCTATCGTCTCTGTTGGGTGGAACCCTCATAATGTCCAAAACTGTTACTTGCCTAACAGTTCAAAACGCGTCACTTCTCGGCACATTTGGAGCTTGTGGATCTGCTGCTTTTGATGCTTTTGTCAGTGTGACACTGTTGTATTGTCAACTGTCAAGTAACAGTTAATTTACGGAAAAACACTTTCTGCCTTTCTGCCCAACAGCAACGATATACAATAGTACCGTAGGATTCTATTGGAAACAAGTCCAATGGCTGGGTCACTAATCCAGAGTGACAGCACCACTGTCCTCTCCTCTCATGGGTAACCAGAACTCAGGTACTGTCTGACCATGATACGTACATGATACTACTATAACTACTAAATGATTTTTCATGATAGGCTAGTAAAGGCTACTAACTAACTAATTTACTAGGGTCTGCACGTCACAATCTCACCTGTAATATCAGACACTATAGTGCCATATGCCACTTCAGTGTCGGTGACAAATATTAGAAGTGTGCAGTGGAATTTCCACAACAGACATCATAGAAGTATGTACTATAGGCACTACTATACTATCTACTTCAACGCAGTGCAATATTTGCCTTTTTGCCATCAAAAAGTGCTGCATATTATTTACTCTGACCATGTTTTGACAATGATGAATTTCTGCGGAGGAAGAACACGGACAGTATCCTCTAACGCAAGGTGTAAATGGGCTCTATATGTACCTGAGCTGTCTGCAGTGGGCTGGAGTCTATTGATCCATGTGTGTGCCACTTTGGGATATGAGAACACACGCACGCACTCACGCATGCATGTATGCATGCACACACACATACGCGCGCGTGCGCATGCACTCACGCACGCACGCATGCATGCATGTATACACAAACACATGCACACACACACACACACACACACACACACACACACACAGTAGTGAATATCAACGGGGTTTGTGAAAGGTCTACCTGTCGGGAGCTGTCAGATCACAAAACTACACTAAAAGACGCGATTTTGATAAATGTTATTTAGGAAACACGACGGGTATGACATTTTCTAGCAATATCCTCCCCCGCACACTCACAGAGAGACTTTTGGTCTTCTTTGTGCCTTCTCTCACTCTTTCTTTCCATTTCTCTCTCTCACACACACACACACACACACACACACGCTCGCGTGTGCACGCATGACACACACACACACACACACACACACACACACACACACACACACACACACACACACACAGATATAGACACATGCACAGGCACTCTGAGTTCTCAGCTCGCCTTTCTCCATCTTTCATTAATAAACAACCCAAGCTGTGCTTCCCCTCTGCCTGGCTTCCGTGCACAACATACGCACGCACGCACACACACACTCCCATGTTGCAGTGCGGCATCAATGAAGTCCTCCATGGCAACCATTTTGAACTAAGATTCATCAACTTTATATAGCTGACCTAGTTTGTCTCCTCCAGCACCCGTAGAGGCTGCCAGCGGCGCTGAGGCCCGGTCCGTGTTCCACAGTAACGTTACTCTACACAGGAGCAGGAGGGGGGGCACCTTCAAATAGGACAGCATTCTAATGTGGGCTCCGGCGCTCAATCTTCAAAGTTCTCTCCTATGGATGGGGAAACTTTGACCAACCAACCTAACAAGAATTTCCTTTTTTGGTCACACGTTTATAGTTTATTCTCGGCTATGAGCACTGTGACTGTGGGAAACTTGAAATGACACTGCTGTTGCATGGCAACGTAGTTAGTTACCTGTATACAGCTTGGGAAACAGGTTCATTAGTCACAACATTTAACATAAAAACAATGATTATGTCACGCCAGCTATGGTGTCCTGTTCAGCTGTTTGGGTGTTTCTCTGTCGGGCGTCTGCCTTACGTCAACGTCTCATAATCAAATCTGTAAATCACGTCAGAAACACAATGGCCTCCAAATACTCTTCATAGTGTTGATAAGAATCACAAAAAATGCTAGTCGCCCATGCAGCATTCCACAAAAAAGCAATAATAAAAGTGAAGGTGAAGTCACCTCCTGTTGTTCATTGGGTGTTGCTCCGTCGGGCGTCGGCCATACGTCAACATCGTATAGGTCCCATCTATCAATCATGTAACATGTTAGAAAAACAATGGCCTCCAAACACTCTTCATAGTGTTGTTGAACAAATCACAAAACACGCTAGTCGCCCAGGCAGGATTCCTATTTGACAGTGGCAGATAATTAAGATGGTGACAGGCAACAATGGCTCCATTGAGGAAAGAAAGTAGTCATTTCCCCTTGTGTTTTGCAGAGACAGTGATGTATAGGTTCTTTTGTTTCTGTGTGTGAGTGTAGTTCCAGGGATGGGCTCATGTTTAGTCAAAGACTGGCTTGCTGGGCTCTTTGAAATAAACCACAGCCTGGAGAACCTTTAGGACAGTCGAGTGTGACATGTGCTGTTTGCATAGCCCCAGGTCCATCCCAGTGGCAGCGCATTTCTATCTGTGTGGCAGTCAGTGTCAGTGAGTGATGGGAGAGTACTGGGGGGGGGGGAGTTGAGACGCATACTTTTAAATTTGCTGGGGACAAGTCTGTGATTGATGGGGATAATTAAAAAAATATATATCTCACTTTTCAAGTTCAGCGACTCATTGGGAGATTAGCCTAGTAGCCAAAAAGTTAACCCGGACATGTTGAGCACACCAACGTTTTATGTTTAGTATGGGTCCCCACCATGTAGAAACTGCCGGATGCTAACTTGCATATGTTGAGCAATTTTCATAATTGGCATAATATGTGACCATACCATTAACAACCTATAGAAGGTAAAATATTCAAAATGTCATCATGCTTTATCAAACTAGGGGGTTTTCATGGTCACATATTATGCCAATTATGCAAGTTAGCATACGGCAGTTTCTACATGCTGGGGACCCATACTAAACATTTCTAACATAAAACCTTGGTGTACTCAACATGTCCGGGTTCACAATGGGGCTCTATGGGCTGGCTACTAGACTAGATGGGGATCTGAAGGTGCAACAAACATGGCATGCGGTACATATTTCTCCGTGCTATCGAGGAATGAAGTTCAATTACTGGAATAAAGCTGCCAACGTACATCGAACAAAGTATAAATAAGAATGTCCACTTCAGCAGGACGTGCGGAAATTAACAATGTTCTTGCGGGATCCGTTCTGAGTTCTGAACATTAGGCCTTGACCACTGTATTGGGCAGGCCTACTGGGCTGGAACGGCGATTTTACCACAGATCTGTTATTTGTATACCATCCTCCTACGTGCCTTGAATAATAATACATAAATTGAATAAATCTCTGAGATTTAACCAGTTCCTGGTGACAGACACAGTGGACAATCTGTGCGTTTTCTCTCCATGAATTAACTGCCATCTGGTTGTGTTTGCAGTCTCTCGAATAGAGATTATAGAGGTTTGTACCTCCTAACAAACAATAATTCAAAGCTACCAATGGTACATTGCTGGCAAAGTGCAGAAATAAAACAATATAAATCATGATCACATGAGTGTAAAACACAATGTTCAATGCGGTGATGTTCGGCAATGTTTGGAAATCTTAAATGTTCAAAACTGCAGAAACAAACTTGGGACAGGCAATGTAACAAACATTGCCTGTCCCAATAAGAACACAATGACATCATTGCTGAGCATATTATGCTCAGCAATGATGTCATTGTGTTCTTATTGACAAGCAGAAGCCAACATAAGTTTGACTCCTTTTGAACTATGCTGCGCAGCCTTAAAGGACCACTTCACCACTTTTCAAACTATCTTCATATAATAGGTCCTCACTAATAATCATGAAAAAAATGGCGCAATTTTTTTCTACTCAATCTGTGTCTCATAGGAGAGCTGTGGGCAGTTCAGAAACCGTCTTCCAGTGACATCATCGATGGGGAATACAAACTGCAGGCTTTCTAGTCCTAAAAAGTTGCAATGCGAAAATGGAAGCCATCGTTCTCACGATAATGAAAATCTAAACATTTTTGTGAAAAAATAATCTGCCTAATGATGATGTCACTGGAAGACGGTTTCTAAACTGCCCACAGCCCTCCTATGAGACACAGACTGAGTAGAACAAAATCGTGCCATTTTACCATGATTATTAGTGAGGACCTATTATATGAAGATAGGTTGAAAAGTGGTGAAGTGGTCCTTTAAGCAGGCCATTTGGGAGACACTTTTATTCATGCCGGCTCTGCAGCATGTGTGGTCCCAGTGGAGATTCATAACCCCAAGCAAGACTATGTTAGCGCTATGCTCTACCCACCAAGCTGTAGATTAGCTCCATGAAGACAAGATTACTCTTAGAATCTACATTTAGGTATTTAACAGATGCTTTTATCCAGAGTATTAAAATAAAGCATGATCTACAAACTAGGAGAACAATTGGACACCAACTCTGGCATCTATTTAAATAAATAAATGAGAAAAGGAGGTTGCGTGTCAGCAATGGTTTTCAGTGGAGTGTTGTCAATGGCGTTTTTAAAACAAACAAAACTATAAATGTGCCACGTCTCTGTGTGCCTACGTGTGTGTGTGTGTGTATGTGTCCACATGCATACGTGTGTGTGCGTGTGTGCGTGCGTGTACGGTTGTAATGCACGTAACTCGAGAACCGTTTGACCCACCGACTTCACATTCGACACACGCGTTCCACACCCCCACAGGGAGTGCAGTGCAGAGTCGGTCAGACCCACGGTTCTCCAGAACCACCACAAAAGGCTCTGATCAGGCTCTGCCAGTGAGCCTAATGAGGCCAACTCGTTTCACCTGGGCCAGGCTCTGCCAGTTGGCCTAATGAGGCCAACTCCTTTCACCTGTGCAATTTCCAGCCTCTGCCTCAGCCAATTGAGGCTCAACCAATCAGGCTCTGCCAGTGGGCCCAATTGATTAGCAAGTACACATTTCAGTTTGCAGTCTTTAGTTCACACACACACAGGCACACAGGCACATACACAGATCTCCATGTGGGACACCGGCTGACAGTTAAAACGGGTGCTATGGCAATGTATCATTGCCGACTGCGACGGGCACGTACAGGTCTAGTCTATATAATGCGCCACATCTCTGAGTATGTGCGTACGTGTGTGTGTGGCGTGCGTATGTGTGTGTACGGTTGTAATGCACGTAACTTGAGAACCGTTTGACCCACCGACTTCACATTCGACACACGTGTTCCGCACCCCGGCAGGGAGTGCAGTGCCCGGTATCGAGTCGGTCGGAGCCACGGTTCTCCAGAACCACCACAAAAAGCTCTGCTCAGGCTCTGCCAGTGGGCCTAATCAGCCTAAAGTCCCCTTACCTGTGCAATTCCCAGCCTCAGCCAATTTATTGCCATGGCAACCCCACACCTGCAAATTGATTACTTAACCAGTACACTTTTCACAGTCAGTTTGCACTCTTCAGGTACAGGCAGACAGACAGAGGCAGACAGACAGATAGAGATCTCCATATACAGTATGGGCACAAAAGGGACATAGACAGATAGTTAAAATGGGTGCTAACAACGGGTATTATTAGTTTCCCAAGTTGCATAGTTCTCAAGTAGGCCGGTGGCCGACGGGCACGTACAGGTCTAGTTGAACTAAAAACACATTCCAAATAGTTGATCTGACCTCATCAAACCCTGTGCACTCAAGACATTCTCCAATTATGGCCATGCAGACCTCATCACAGGGTACGGCCCTGTCCTGGTTCTCCTCCTACCTTTCAAACAGAAGTTACTTTGTCAATCTAGCCGAGTTTGACTCAGACAAACACGACATCAGTTCTGGTGTCCCACAAGGCTCGATTCTTGGTCCTCTGCTGTTCTCCTTGTACATTCTGCCATTGGGTGAACTCATTACCAATCACGGAGTCAATTTTCATTTCTATGCTGATGATACCCAACTATATCTTGCTGTGGCCCCAGACGATCCCTGTGCTTTAGACCCGCTGTTGACCTGTCTGTCTAGCATCAAATGTTGGATGAGTGAGAACTTTCTCAAACTAAATGAGGATAAGACAGAAGTTCTCATAATCGGTTCTAGCGAGCAAAAATAATCAATAATTAGCAGACTTGGCAACCTGACTGTAGAAAGTAACAGTACAGTAAAGAACCTGGGGGTTATTATTGATTCTGAATTGAATTTTAATTCACACATTAATCATGTTACCAAGATTGCTTTTTTTCACCTTAGAAATATTGCACGGATCAGATCCTATTTGTCCTTGGACGATGCAAAAACGCTAATCCACGCCTTTGTTTTTTCTCGGCTTGACTACTGCAATGCACTCTTTTCAGGACTCCCTAAGAAAACGACTGACAGATTACAACTTGTCCAAAATGCAGCAGCTAGAGTTTTAACTAGAACTAAGATGAGAGAACATATTACTCCAGTTTTGGCATCACTGCACTGGCTTCCGGTTGTTTTCAGGATTGACTTTAAAATTCTGTTACTTGTCTATAAAGCTCTCAATGGTCTCGCACCTCCGTACCTCCGTGACTGCCTACCTAGATATGTCCCTAGCCGCCCCCTCAGGTCCTCCAACGCTGGCCTACTTGAAGTGCCTAAAAGAATGTGCACAAAAAAGTACGGTGAGGCAGCTTTTTGCTTCTATGGCCCAACAGCCTGGAATAAACTTCCATTTGAGCTCAGACACGCACCCTCTGTAGACATTTTTAAATCTCAACTCAAGACTCACCTCTTCACCCTTGCTTTTAGTTGAGTTTTTTTTATTTTTTTATGTGTTTTTATTTATTTTATGTTCTTATATTCGGTTTTGTTCTCTGCTATTGTTCTATCATTTTAACTACTTGTGTTTTATTGTATTTTATTTTTGTGTCCTGCCCTGTGAAGCACTTTGAGCTGCATTTTATGTATGAAAAGTGCTATACAAATAAAGTTTATTATTATTATTATTATTATTATTATCAAACCCTGTACACTCAAGACATATGTTGATCTGACCCCCCATGCCAAAGCGCCAGCACTCGCCCAGCAGTCTGCCGTCACCCAGGTGGATGCGTGCACGCGACCTCGCCATTTTCTCACCCTCAGGGCTTCTTACTGGTAATAATGTTCTGTGCTTTCCAGTCTGCTGCCTTTGTCTCACCTCCCTGTGTAACCCTGTGTTCTGTTTGCCTGTTAACCTATCCCTGCAGGGTTGATTGTCTGTCGATTCAGTTCACCTGTATCTAGTTCATCTTTGTCTATATGCTGCTGTTTTAACCAGTTAAACTCATACCAGGAATAGTTCTGACCTGTTTTCCTCATTTTCTTTGTCTATCATTTTCCTCTTTACTGAAAACTGCAAATAACGGGAGCTTGCATGACAAATTAATTCATCCACTTTTTTGCACCTGTAAACCTGTGTATGGTGTGATAAAGTTGAGGATCATGCATCATAAGTAAATGCTAGGGAATTACGTGGAGTTATACTGTAGGAGAAATGGCTGCAACAAAAGTCCAAACGATCGGCTATAACTAAACAGATAGGCCCTGTGCATAACTGTATTCCCAGGTTTCCAGAAGGTTATTTTGCCATATACAGTAGCTTTTAGTTTGATTGGCTCTGCAACAGGCTTGGACCAGGAATACATTCACATGTTTTTCCAAAACAAAGGTTATCGGTTCCTTTATTTTAGAAGAACGCGCGTGCGTGCGTGCGTGCGTGCGTGCGTGTGTGTGTGTGTGTGTGACATTGCTATGTGATAGGTGTGTAGATACATTAAAACCAGAAGACACAATCCAGATGCCCACACTCACTCTAACATCCACCTACGTGATCTTCACCTCCCTTGCAGGGCACACATTCCGAAGCAGTTTTAACACATCCTCCCACTTGTTCTATAGCTCGCACGCACCCGCACACACACACACACACACACACACACACACACACACGCACGCATGTTCTTCCAAAAGAATGGAACCGATAACCTGTCGCTCACAGTCACCAGTCTACACCTTGACGCCCACTTACACTATTCTGTGCATGAATAACGACAGCACGGGGGTGGGCGGAGAGAGCAGAATTATGTCAAAGACTTGGCATAGCCTGGAGGGGCTGTCACAGACGACTGAAGCACAGCTTGCTCATCTTCAACAATGTCTTTATTGATCAGCAAAAGTACCATTTACCTCGTTCTCCATCCTCATGATGTTGACAGTTTATCAATTCAAACAAAGCAGATGGCTTCCTCTCTGCCATTCATAATATCTCCCTCATTAGATTACCAGTAGACAAATAAATCATTACTTGAGACATTCAGGACAAATAAAGACTGAAAGATGATCTCCACATGTGGAATATAGCCCAATAAAGTTTCATCTCTGATGTTTCTGCGCTATGCCATTTGAGCCCCAGGCATTTTTCTTTACCATTATTTTTTGGCAATAAAATAAATGGAGCCTGTAAGTTGGCTAATGTTAAGTATATAATAGGGAGATCAGGGCAGAAGTACTTGATTTGAATTCAGGAAAGGAGAGTTCTGACCTCCAAATGTACAGTAACGGAAACCCACAGACCGACCATAATGTCATCAGTGGTAATGGGAGAAAAATGGCTGGGTGTGAATCACATCAGGGGAGATGGGATGGAGGGACGGGAGGGAGAATAGGACAAATGGGAGAGAGATAAGATAGGATGGGTGGAATATACGATAGGATAAATCTGAGGGAGATAGTTTGGGACAGATGCATGGGAGGGAGGTGGGATAAAATGGACGAGAGGGAGGAAGGCGGGGCAATTAACCAATAATATCAAAACCGATATTTATCCAATAATCAACTTAATCTTTCTCATGTAGTTCTACACCGGTAGATGTTTTATAATCGACTAAATTGATTAGTTTGATTTACCACTTAACCCTGTTTTGTACTACATTGTAGTCATTTTTTTAAATAGGGGAAATAGCTACCGTAACTGGGGCAAAGGTTTGAAATAATACTGATTTGAAGTCGCATCGCCCAGCCCTTAGAGGTATGTAGAATAGGACAGATTGGAGTGAAAGATGGTAGGATTTGTCTTTCTTCACCTTCTCTCACTCCCTCACACAAGCACACTTGGCTTCCGTCTCAGCGAATTACCATATTTGAATGCTGAACTGGGGTGAACAGCCCAACATTTGTTGCGAGAGCTTTGTGGATCCGTAGGAAGACTACATGTGCATACATGCAAATAGGCTCAACATTACCATTAGATGTCCTCAGGGCTACATAGGCTAGCTGCGCCATGGTGCGCGCGTGCATGCGTGCATGCGTGCAACAAGGCAGAGAACCCAACGATAACAATATACAAATTCTCACTCTCTCCAGGCATCTTTTACTCACACAGGCGCAATCTAATTTCACATGGCCATAAACGCATGGGTTACTAAACTACACACAAGTACAATGTACAAAAACACTTTAAAACACAGATGTGTGTATGATTTTTCTCTGACGCACAAAGCATGAGAGCATTCCCTTGCGCTGAGTTAATGTCACATCTAGGAAAGGGTGAAGAAGAGAAATTAAAACCATTTCACACGCAACAATAACAGCGCAGCAGTGCTCATTTTATGGTACATTGTAGTGGAACAATTAGGTTTGTTAGGAGAAGCAACGGTTCAAGAGGAAAATTGTTCGTAGCAGCATATAATTCAAGGTTCATAGGGCCTTTCCCAACGTTAGAAAACAATTTGAAGCAATGCAATATTGTAGAGGTCTTCACTAATTCGTGAAATTGTTCATATAAAAAAAGAAAAGATCAAGAGTTTGAAGATGTCCGTTGTTGCCGTTCATTAAATTCTCTCTGGCCATCCTCGATTCCCAGGGACAAGCCCAACAGTTGCAGTCTTTGTCCTGTTCCGAAGGGAGTCTGGGCTGGCTTCATCTCCCCACAGCCCAGCATCTGTGTCCCATCGCTGTCCTGGCAGCAGGCCTCGCTTTTCCCGACTCCCCAGCCCCGCCAGAAACAGGAGCCTTGTGGGTAAAACCTCCTTTCACCGGGGGAGACCCGGGGCTTTGACCATTATCCTCATTCCTCACACAGGACTGCTCCCGTACACAGCCTAACTGCACAGACAGACACATGACAACGACACACTGGGTTAGCTGCTGCAGAATGTTATCACTAAACAGACTGTATTCATTATAACCTCCTGCACAAACACTACATCTTGGGGAATCTGGTCAGCATTGTTATAAAATGTGGCTTTCGTGTACCTGGGTATATTTGAGCATTTGTTGATGTCATCATAATCTACAAGAATAGTTACAATCCATATTGACTGTGAAAATTCCCATATATCCATTTATGTGTTTCCCATGGTGCATTTTATGGACCAGTATTACCCTGCCTGTCATGACTCATGGGCATGGCCATATGGTTTATGGTTGCAATTACAGTAAACTCTTCATATGTTCTGAAGTCATGATTGCTAGTTTGCTGTAAACACCGCAAAGTGGGTCAATGTCATGGTCGTCAAGGTTGCGACAAAAACACAGGAAGTAAGGTTCATCGTATTCGCATTCATGGATTTGACGCAACATTCTAAATCTTACACGGGTTGAGCTTATAAAGCTTCTGTGGCCAACGCGTAAGTGCCTCTCGCCTGTCGGCCTACAACAACTGTGGTCTAGACCCAATATATTACTCTATGGACTAGACCGCCGCGGAGGCCCGCCGTCTCAAGCGAACTTGAGCCACGTGAGACGCCACCGAGCGAGCTGAAGCGAGCGAGTTGCCGTGTCGAATAGGCAGAAATTTGTAAATAATGTTCTGGCGAGAGCGTTTTCCCCGACTGCCACTCAAAGTGGCTACAGGCCAATCACAGTGCGTCCTTGTACAACCCGTGTAGGCTTTTGCAGGACATGGGGGGGTTGTAGAGACACAGAAGGCTGACAAAAACAAATATACTATACATAATATGGATGGGCCATATGGATAAAATAATTTGGCCTAATACCTTGATATCGATGTTATGATATCGTATTATGACTCTCTCTGTCTCTCTCTCTCTCTCTTTCAAATCTACCATTAGATCTACAAAAGCTTATAGATTGGCTATACGCAATCATTCAACATTTTATAATAGCATAAAATGGGGCTCAAAGAAGAGACATCACAATATCCAAATTCCCAGATCTATTCATTCTCATATCACAATATCAGTATAATATCAATATATTGGCCAGCCATAGCCGTAGATATTATGTTGAAAATCACGATATTGTCCCTTTAAGCCGGAGAAACCCAACAGCCCTCTCACTGGTTCCATTTTAAGACTCGCCAGTCGTTCTCTCCTGGCTTCTCTCCTGTCAGAAGCATGAGCTATGGATCCTCATTAGCCACTTTTCCCAGCTGGATCATGTTGACATCTGCATTTGCGCTCAAGGCTATAGCGCTGCTACACACCAATTCACTAGCACTGTCAGGAAGGCAACGCAACTCCCTGGCGCCAGCTAATCATCGGAATCAACCAACCCTTTAAAAGGATGTGAATATCATCGGGGTGAAGTGCACAAGTTTGCACTGATCCTGTGATACTGTGAAAGAAGAAAAAGTCAGGCATGTATGAACTAAAAACAAAAACTTGCTGGAACCTCCCCGCCTCAGGGAAAAACAAGCATACAAGACATGTACTGTAGTTCTGAACCTACCTGAGGTTTGGAGGGTCTCACTTCACTGGACTGTCCATCTCGGGGTGCTCTGTGGCCCATATTGCTGCCTGGGAGAGATAAACATCAAGTCAATACCACGTCTCAAAACACTAGGAGAAACTTTAACTGCAAAAGTCATGCAAAGTCTAGGAGTAGGTATATTCATGCAACTCCAGCTTTCATTTGGATAACTTGGCATAGGTAGAAAAATGTTTTTATTTTATTTTACTGTATACAACCTTTACACACATTGCAAAGAAAAAAGTAGCAGCAGCTGAACTGTACATAAGATATTGACAGATGGATTCGGCTTGGTTCATTTTAGCAAGAGTTGCATTAACACTATTGTGGGATATTTTGTTAGTACACAAGAGTTATTTTAGTACATAAAATTCACTATTACATAATATTGGAAGTTACATTTTTCTTACTTTTGAGTTGATTTCTTTTTTTTTTCTCCCCTCGCCCCCATTTTTTTGCCATGACTGCAATAATGTTTTAAGAAATTGCACGCATTTACCAGCAAGTTTATGTCAATTGATAAACAACCAAATTAAACATTTAGGGTTAGGTTACCTTTACAGAGGAGTGTTCTAGGTTATAACCATCCTCTCCATTGTACTGCCATTACTCTTTACTAAACGTAGCCATCGCGTAGGCGTCAACCGTGACATGAAGCCTAGACCTGAATGGTGGTTTGAATTCAGTTAATTTTCAGGTGCTAATCAATGCAATTCTCATTAACGATTACGACCACAGGTAAGAGGATTGAAAAAGGTCTGATACATACCCAGGCATTCAATGCTTTAGAACTCTATACACATTAGGAAGCTATCCAGGTTAATTTAGAGGTCTTACCTCGGGGTCCTTTTTAAAAAGTATAGAAAGAGAGAAAAAGAATAAGTTGTGCTCTTTTGATAATCAATCAAGACAGTCATTTAGGAAGGTTAAAGTCGTCAGACGTCAATACATTCATTTAGATTTAAAAAATGCGGTTTTGAATGAGGAAACAAAGCAAAACACCTATATGACTGACTGCTCGAAAGGTCGTTTAAAAAAGGCCATTTCATTTTACTAGGACAGGAAACAAATAAACCAAGTTAAGTTTCATAAAAAACAAACTAAGCTTTATTGACAAACTGCTGCAAAACATCTTTTTTTTGACAGATTTAGTTACCTATTTAGGCAAGCTTACACATGTAGCATAATGCATTTTATGGAGAGGGTACAGATACTAGTGGCAGAATAAGTACAGTTTGGAACGTTTTAAAATATGTACAATAGTTCGGATTAAGCTGCAGGATCCCTTTCTCTACAGAAAGAGAAGACCCATGTGGAGATTTCTGTCCCAATCCGCATGCAGTTTATAGTCAGATCACACAATGAAGACCTGGACCTTTTTATAGCAGAACAAAAGGGGCCAACTCCTGGCCATGTTCTTGTAAGTTAACAATAAAAGGACATTTAGTCTTCAGAGGCTTAAAATTTATGTTTAACATTTAAAAAAAACAAATTAAGGATATGAGGACAGTCCATCTCAACAGTGTCTATTAGGGCTATATTTCAAAACTCTAAGTACAATGACAAATATTGCTGCCTAAAGTCTAAATGGACAACTTTTAGAACTATTTAAAAACAAATGGGAAGCATAATCAAGAAAGAATCATACTTAATTCCATTAACACTGATTTTTCCTTCACTTGATTTAATATGTACGTATAGATATATATTTTGTTTTTGTTTTCTAAATTACATAATTGAAAGTTTAGAAAGGTATTTTATTTGGCTATTATTAAAACAGAATTTTGAAATGTAGCCTAAATGGGAATCTGCAACTGACCCTCAACAATTTCTTTTTATAATAGACAATTAAAATGGTTTCCTTAGACACTAACACGTTGATAAGGAGCCTGCTAAACACTCCTCTAGAAACTCCATGTAATCCCAAAGAGTAAAAAATAAAAAGGTCAACAATGCAAAAAATAGCCAGGGTGTAATGGGGTTCAGAGGGGAAAGAAAATACAGCAAAATAAAAGTAAAGAAAATAAATAACTCAAAACATTGCACGGTCTCCTTCTCTAAAAACCCATCTAAATGGGTGAGGTGCGGTCTCAGATCCGAAAAACCAATTCGGCCAGTTCTCGTAAAAAAATAGTCCAGTGTAGGTCAAAAAAAGAAAAAAAGAAGAAGAATAAAAATAAAAATAAAGACCAAACCAAAGACAAAACAGACAATTACTTTTGTCGGGCTGCTTAAAGCGTGAGCTGCCGTGGGTAGACAGGCGGTAGTCAGGGGTTTGCTCGTTAAGGTGAGTCCTGTTCAGTATTGCCTATAGGGATGCTCCCTGTAAGGCGTCTTGGCAACTCTGGGGGGAGGAAGGGCCTTCCCTGGAGCCTGTCTCTGGGTGCCATTCCAGTCGTCTTGGCCTGGGACAGACACACAGAGACAAAGGACAGAGAGGACACACACACACACAAATGCATGAGATCCATGTCGCACAGTACGCACTGTATAGGACAGTGGTTCCCAAACTTTTTCATGTCAAGTACCCCCAAATTGATACTAATTAGCCCGTGGAACCCCCCATTTGAAAAGATATGCCAGGGACCCCCATAAGAGAAGATATTTACAGCTCTAGCAGAGATTCTCAACCCGTTTAATTTCAAGGACTCCCTGTTTGACATGCATTAGTCTACGGACCCCCATTTAATGGCATTTCTATCTCTGGGACCCCCAATTTATATTGTAAAATTAATGTAAATGTTAACTCTGAGAGTGTACAAATGGAACCAAATGTAAAAGTAAGGGTCCAGCTATGATTTAGCTGGGTACCCCCTGGAACTCCCTCAAGGAACCCTGGGGGTCCCCGGACCCCACTTTGGGAACCACTGGTATAGGACACTGCGTTAAGCCTGATATATACTTAGTTGCGTGCCATTGTCGTGCTCAGTAAAAAGCAGATCTACAAGCTCACAATACGGCACGAATGAATGTGATCTGCTATTTGTGGCATCCAACGTCAGCGTGCAACCAAGTATACGAATCAGGGCTTTACATGGATAGTGATTCTTACCGTAGGATTCGTATGATTCCGTTGTCTCTCCGTGACCATAGTCGTAGTATTCTGGTTCTCTGATTGGTAGAAATGAAAGAGAAAGAAGACACTCTTTAAAAACATTCTCTAGCTGCGTGTCTGTAACTGCTGAGGGATGACGATTAGATCCCAAGATCAAAGCCTTTTCTTTTTTTCTTCTTCTTTTTATAGCATGAGACATCTCAGACCTGACAAATAACTAGCAATCTACTCAAATTCAGCAGACACAAAATAGATAAAATAAAGCACTCGCTACAGTGTATTAGTATATATAATTATATATATTCTTTTCTTTTTTCTTTTTCTTTTTCTTTATTTTTTTGCCAGAAGTGTAGTTCTTTTTTTTTATGAAGATTTATTTAATGATAATGCAGACATCATTTAAAACAATGAATTACAGAATCATGATTTTCTATTACTAAAGAAAATGAAAACAAAAAAACCCAAAAGTGTAGTTCTGTTACCAAATCCCATTAAGTGTCAAATTGGTGACAAGTAGCTGAAAGTGAGACGGATGCTCGACTTACGCCTGGGGCTGACTGTAGTAGCTGCTGTCGTATGAGTCGTAGGCCGTCTCTGTGTAGGTCTCATCATACGACTGTGCGAGTGCGCGAGAGAGACAGAGAGAGAGAGAGAGAGAGGCAGAGACTTAAAATCAAGAATCATGAATGTCACACTTTACCCAAAGTACTGCACTCCTGCTAAGGCAAGACATACTCCGCCCCAAATTCCATTGCTGGCATCAGAACAATCTCTCTCCCCTCACACTCTGCACTTATAGTCATAATAAAATAAAAACATTCAATCATTCTCCGCGAGCTGGAGAGCATAAAAGTCATGCATATTAACGACTGATTGCAAAGTCATGCCCTTTGCCAACACCTGCATGTGCCGGCATTGAACTCACGTATTCGTCGTAGGACTCTGCTGCAACGGGGGTATGGGGGGGCGGCGGAGCCATCCTTTGCGGGGGTCCGGCGGCAGGAGGCCTGGCCCGGGGTGCCGCGGCGCCCCTGGAGGGAGCAGCTGGGGGTCCTCCTCTGCCTGGCCCACCCCCCCTCACTGGGCCACCCCTGGCCGGGCCACCTCGGGTCAAAGCTCCTCTGACGGCACCGCCACGAGGGGGCATACCCCTGCCCCTGGAAAAGAGGAGGGTCGCCGATGAGAAATGTGATGACGAGCCTTTTTCATATTGCATGGATTCGTTGCGTGTGTGCGTGCGTGCGTGCGTGCGTGCGTGCTGCGTGCGTGCGTGCGTGCGTGCATGCGTGCGTGCGTGCGTGCGTCTGTGTGAGTAGGATGCTTCTGCTCACCTGGGTGCTCCAACAGGAGGTCCCCCGCGGCCTCTGACAGGCGGGCCTCCTCTGCCTCTGGCTCCGGCTCCAGGCTCCTGGCCACCGTTCAGGTAGCTCATCTCCATGAACTGCTCTTGGCAGATCTCATCCATCAAATCCTGCACGCACACGTGCGCGCGCGCACACACACACACACACACACACACACACACACACACACACACACACACACGGGGGAAAAATGAAAAAGGAGAGTGAGAAACAGTGTAGGACACGGGAGGAGAAAGTAATAGAGAGAAAAAAGAAGAGGACAGAGTTTAGGACAAAGCAGGAGAAAGGAGCCATGAATAACAGAGCAGAAGGCAATTACCCAGCCGCTCGATACCCGGCGTCCCCCCTAATGCCTAACGGAGCAGGCAGAATACTGCACAACAAAGTCTCCGTGAGTCGGCGGCGGAGAGTGCTGGAGGGGAGAGAGGAAGTGATAAAGAAGGAGAGCGCCCCGCCTGCACTCGTGCGTCAGGCCTAGGAACCTCTGCACGTACGAGGTGAGCGACTCGACTTTGCAGGCTTGGCAGGCCCTTTGTGGGTCACATGAGCGGCTAACCCATTTCCATCGCTGTGGAAAACAATAAGGTGGCACGGATTAGAGACGCCGCGCCTGTTCGAGCGGCACAAATCCTGCGACACAATCCACCACCTTCCTCCCGGCGTGGGGGTGCACGGCGCCGTGGCGGGGAACAGAACTGTGACCCAATCGATTCGGTTTCATAAATCACTCAGGGATGGTGAAGGCACTCTAATGATGTGATGGTCGTGAAGAAAAGAAACCCAGATATTACTAGAATATGCAGCCACGGAAAGGAGTGTTCAATTTATCTGGAGGGAGGCAAATAAGACAAACACATTTGTCTGATTACAAATTCATCCCTGGCTCGGAGCAATGGGACTGTGCTTGCGTTTAACTGGTCGGTGGTTTTTACCACGCCCTGGCACGCCAACCTGTCTCAATCTAACTAATAGACAGGAATTTCTTTTTTCTAGCGATTGTGATGAAACATTGTGGAACTTATTGACAATAATTGAAAGACACGATAAAATGACAAGATCTAATGGACTGTAAAAGAGGGAGGTATTACAACCACGCCTTCATACATCGACACAGATGAAATGAAACAAAGCTGTGCATGACTTTCTTTCATAGGCACAATATATATTTGGTGGAAATCAAGCCTCATTTTAGCAAAGTCATCCAGTTGTTCATTAAAATGTTTTTATGTGTTCCCCTTTCTGAGGGGATCTTCGTAGGGGATCCGCAGGGGATGTCCTTTTATGCAACACAGCAATATGATATAATAATAATAATACATCACTTCATCAGCCCATTTATTTCTCTTCTGATCCAAAACACATTAACTTCTCCTGCCACTGAGCGCTAACTGGAAAACCAAAAAGCCATTAGACACATTACCTGGCCCATTGGCCGACTCATGGCACAAGGCATAGTTAGAATACACACGGGCAAGCCTTGGCTCCACAGCAGGGCAGGCCCAGCTGGCCTAAACCCCACAAACTCTCAACATAAAACCACTGGCAGTCACTTACATTCATTGCAGATTCACTGCCACTATTATGTTATTGGATAAAACAATACCAGTCACAAGATGTACTGAATTTATATTGGCCACATGACGTTTCACGTTGTTTGTTTAACTGCTGTAAACAAACATTCAAAGTCCATAGACTTGGATGCCATTTCAATTTGTGTTCGAAAGTGACGTCATTTCAAAAGCCAGGCATTGGAGGGGCTAGCACCCCTCAAAAAGTGATGCTTTGAATGCACATGAAAGACTTGTAAGCAGACAAACAGATAGGGCACGGTTCACTGTGCTGACACGGTGAAAAGAAACCCAATTCCTCTGCTTAAGCTGATTGCTTTACGTGCCTCGACTCGACTATGCCATAAGGTCCGTTTGCTCCTGGTAAATACTCACTTCATCTGCTCTAGCCGTCCTGCTGGGTCCACTTTAGATTCTCCTCTCCCCAACATGCACCCCGCAAACCACCCCAGACCTTTTTAAAAGGCATATCTTAAGTCAATTATTAAAGAACCCCTTGGGCCGTTACTGGAGGAGCTTTCAGGGCCTGGCCTGTGTGTGTGTATAACGGGCTTGCGTTTTCGTGCTCATTCAGCATAGCAAAAACGGCGATTTACATGCCGGTTGCGTCCGTGACCACTTGACACAGTTAATGCCCGGAACACGGAGCATGACAACAATAGCTAAGAAGGGCTTGACCCACTTACAGGAAATAGGAACTTCTTGACTTCCTCCATGGCGTGGGCCATGCGCAGGTAGGCGTCGGGCACGGGGGCAAACACCTCGATGAAGACGTGCAGCTCCATGGACAAGTGGGCATACTTGGGCTCAACGCCTTTCCTCAGTCCCTCCTCCTGAAATGCAGTCACACACGGATAAACTAAAGACACCTCTCATTCTGCACCCAGTCAAACCACTTGGAATGCTAGTGTCACAGTCACAGACTTTGCCTGTCTAGCCCTTGTAATTCTATGTTATGTTCTAGTTGTTTTGGTTCTATGTTGTCTTCCCCAGGTGTTTCTCATGTGTAATCACTAATCAGCCCTCTTGTGTATATTAGTCTTGTTCCCCAGTCAGTCCTTGTCCAGTCATTGTTTGGTGTCACTTCTTGTTCAGTTCAGTGTTTGTGTTGTTTTCCCAGTTATTTTAAAATCACCCATCTTGGATCTTGAACTCTGTCTGCTTGCTGTCCTGCATTTGGGTCCTCACCACACCACCGGAACGTGACAGCTAGTGTCTCTATTCTGCGGCTAACATTCTGTAAAATAGCCATGTCATGATGTGTAAATCAGATATTATTGGCTAAGAAGTTGAGTAAAGTCAAGACAGGGATAACCGGAGGGGCCTAGTACGGAGCCCTTGGGAAATCGGTCGACTAAATATAGGGCCTATGTGGCTCAAATTCAAGCTAATTATGCATTAGAGAGCTGCATTTAATCTACCCTCCACAGCATCAGACATTGGTGTGCTATTAATAATGATAGCAAACCAAAGTGTCGCTCTGCAGGAGTCTAGCTGTCTAAAGGAGGTCTGTCTAAAGGAGGTCTGTCTGTCTGTCTGTCTGTCTGTCTATCTGTAGCTCATCAGCTCAAAATGTTTTGGGCACACTGACAGTAGGCCACATAAGTGCCTCCACTAATTTAGTTGTATTTTTTATACAATATACTTTTCAAAGTACTAGTAGTAGTAAGATGACTGTAGTAGGGCTCCAAGCCATGGTTTGATAATCACAATAACAAGTTTACTATACAGGGCTATCCTAAAGTTGTCTATGACAGATGCACATTGCACAGCAAGCGGCTGCCATTGGGTTTACATTCATGCATGCCTTAATTATCCTCCACATCCACAACAGCTGGGAACCCACAAGTCCATCTCGAATAGAGGACAGATGTTTGATGGCTACCGGTAACCCAGATCCCACAGGTGTGCTTACAAAAGCACAGTGCATTACCTTGGTTTTGTCTCTCATGGATCCCTTGCCGAGCACAGAGATCTTGGCTCCAGTCTCCTCCTGCAGACGTTTGATTGTGTTGCCCTGAGGTCCCAGAATCTTCCCCACAAAATTGAACTGAAACCCAAGCAGAACAAAACCAAATTAGGCGGGTGATTACCGAAAGGTGGCGTTTTGGCATGAGTGCAGTGCACTGAATGCCTTCAGTGGTATATTTACCACGGTGGGTCGATACAAAGCCAATGATACTACCGGTAAATGTTCACTACAGTCATCTAAGCATAGAGTGAAATCTGTGTACACTGCTTTGCAATTTTATGCAATTCAGTATAACCTCTGTGAAAATATGATTACAGACAAATGATTAAGGTCAAAGCTATAAAGATAAAGAAAACTGTATTGTCCATTAAATTGACATAAAATGGAAATTCATCTTTGGCACACCAGCAGAAAGGTGCTTAATGGAGACGTTTTAACTTATTATTGCCTCCCTGGGATGTTCAGGAAGGGAATATGCAAATTTGAGGATCCCCCTCAGAAAAATAATCACTCATTAGCTTTCCAGTTCCAATTCAAAGGTTGTGGTAAAGGATTGTCACTGTTGGATAGAAATTGAGCTCTTGTTAATACTTTTCATTTGTTAAATATTTATATAAAAAAATCATACAATATTGACCACTTTCAAATGTTTCTAAAATAGCTGAAATAGCAGATCTACAAGCTCAAGCTTGTTTTGGGGCATTAACTTACGGAAGCAATGTTATGCAAATTTGAGTATAAGAAAGAAATCACTCTGTCCTCAATACTGCTTTGAAGTTTGAAGTTCCAAATGTTGTGGTTTATGATGTAAAAACGGAGCAGTATTGAGGACAGAGGACTGTCCAGCTGTACAGACAGTACTTCTACATCGTATTGATCTAGTTCTGGAGACAGACAGGGCGACATCTAGGGATCTTCTCGTTAGAACTGAGCTTTACGTCCATTTTTGTCCTCCCCTAATGCAAAAATAAGTATCCCATCTATCTGCACCATATGCTATCCACTTTGAAAATCACAGCAAGTTCATCTAATCCTAACCACACCGCCAGTGTATGACAGCAGCCAATGTAACCAAGTCAACCTGGGCTGACAGAAACAAGACAACCCATATCATATAATAAGGTATATTTATAGCTAGCAATATAAATGTCTTACATTGAGACAGGTTGTGCCTGAACATCTTCCGCCACCAACACGGCATAACACGTGTTTCTGCAATCAATGTCACCATATGTCTGTGCCATATATAGATCAAATACATACAGATGAAACCACCTGAGGTCAGGCAATCAAGCCACAAGGCGTCTCAGAATAAAATAACTAACACTTACTGAAACGCGAACACGGCACACGACACAGTCAGCACAGCAATATCCTTTACCATATATTATTAACATTTTGATCCTTTTGCTGGGGTTTTAAAACGCAGTTGTGTCCAGGGTAATTATACACCTGAGCTAATAGATCAAGGTTGAGAGGAGTAATTTGACCCCGATGCGTTTGTGTAATTGAAACTCGCCTGCAGAATGAATTAAATCAGGAGGGGCTAAGAAGACAGGGGTTAGAGAGGATAGGGTTGGGAAATTAAAGCCTGACTTATGCCAGATTTGTGAAGTCCAATGCTAATACCAATTTATGAGAATATTTAACTTATAAGCAAACAAATAAATACAGACCAATCCGTTTTGATGGATACAAAATAAACACTATCTGAACTTTATTTAATTTTATGTTATCCACATATTCAAGGTGTTAAAGAATTGCTGATGATGAATGATGAGCTTGTAGATCATCAGCTATTTTTGAAAGAATTGTTAAAAATCTAGACATGTCGGCTGCATAATTGCAGATAACAATGTTGTCAACAAAGGGGGTAAAGAGACTAAGCTCACCTTTGGGTACTGTTTTACAGGTATGAGCACTCGCTCCTTAAGTTTGATGTTCTTTGTTGTGAAAAGGTCCAGATAGGTTTCTCCTCCTTCCTTTTTGGACTCCCCTTTCTGGATTCTATCGACCTCTATAAAAAGGAAAAGGTATCTGTTTCAGGCATATTGTTTTGGGTGCAAAAACTTGATACATGTACTCGCAGCTTCAATCAATCAAGACATCAAACAGAGCTTTGGGTGGCATGGCATTATGAGAAGTATGCCACATGAGAACAGGTTTGTTCTAAAAATTAGTATCTTCTGTGCCATGTCAGCCTTCCTGTCATGAGGTCAGAGTTAAACACAAGAATAAAAAAGGAAAGTCACTGCAATACTCAAATCACAGAGGTTACAATACTGCATGAGAGAGGGGGTCAAAATGTACTTGTAAACAAGGTATTCTAGTGCTTTGTCTACTAGTTGGTCTATAAAACAAGTTGATTCATTTCACCCTCACATGTTAAAGGAACATACACGTGTTTTTTATATTTTGCCCGTTGGTTAGATGCTATACTTAACATTACTGCTGACAACTTTCCAAAACATTACCATATTGTTTTGTGTTATTCCTAGACCCTTTAGCAAGCCATTCATTTGAACTTCGAGAGATTGGTAATCAAACACGGGTAACTTTATGCCCCCTTTATTTTTAATCAAAGTGACATTATCATTACATTTTAAAGTAACTTAAGGCACAGATTATTCTGAAAGGTCTACAAAGTCGACTGGAGCAAAGATTCTTTTATGAACAGACATCAAACGCCCTTCATGACTTCAGCCAGGCAAGGTGAATATTAGCCAGATTAGTAGATCATTTTAAGGTGTGTCTATCACCTGAAAATACTAATTAAAAATGGGGGATCTAGTAAACATGCAATAACACAAGTCCTTTAATTAGCAGTTTATATGTTGACAATATCTAATGTGGTGGTGGCTATAGCCTACTGTAAACAGAACGAAAACACTCATAAAATGACTTGAATGCCATTTGCATCATTGGACTGAAGAACCGCAATTACAATTTGTTCCCCAAATCATTCATCCCTACGTGAGAGTTAGGATTATTTGACCTATACACAATGATGTCCATTTGGTTATATTACACTTGTACATTCTCAGAGTTTGACTGTGTGTCTATTTTTAGTCTATACTACAGCCATGAATCCCCCCACCTCCAGTGCCTTCACACACACAGCATCGGGCTGAGCTGAGCTAAGCTGTGCCTTGCATCACCTCTCTTCCACAGTGGCAGCCAGGGCACCCAGCCTCCAGGGCCACATCATGCACATACCCACAGTGCCATCACAGCCGCCTCCTCACCTCTGGCCATGACAAGTGCTAAAACTGCCATGTGCAGACGTGCCAGCTATCGCAATCGCACTGTCTATATACCGGCTGTACAGGGCAGGGGGAGGAGAGCTACTGGAGATGTCTGTCTCCTTTACTGAGAGAGCCGAGCACACTCACTGTCCGTCACATTGAAGTCGAGAGCCATTGCCTCTGTACAAAGCATATTAGGCTATTATACTTTAGGTGTACCTCTGTGAGCATCCTGGACAAAGAAGCTATGCGGGCCGATTAGTCTATTCATTAAAAACGTTTACAAAGGCACACACATCCAAATGACTAAAATTCCTATAGGTGCTTAGTGTAGACACAGAAGAACACATAAAAACAGAATCTACTCTGCACACTGGAACATTCAACCACGGATAATAATGTATTACCCACTAAAAAGGTGATGCTTCAAGCATCTTGGTGGTAATATATTAAATATACAGTCCGGCAGACTCTATGCTTTAATGCTTCTGTCAGCCAATTATTCATTTACCATTATATATTTATTCGTCGACTTGGCAGCAACAAAAGCAACCACATTGCAGCATGCAGAGCTTGCCACCAACCATTTGAAAAGCATGCCGGACAGTGGAGCTGATGGTTTTAATGGACCAGGCAGGTCACACAGATTTTAACACAAAGCTTTGATGTCACACGGAAAGAAGTGCCGTTTCCAACAAACCATTTCCATTAACCGTATAACAACAATAACTGCTTTTCATTCTCCAAGACGGAGCAGCAGTGAACAGGAATGCTGAGACACCGTTATAGCCCGCAGACTGGATGGTGTTTACCTCGTTGCGTGAACACGCCACCACCTCCTTCAGGCTGCAAAGTATTGAGGTGACCCTGTCACATTGTCGCACATTGAATTGTGTGCAACATTCTTACGGACAATTCTAGAAAGCTGTGGCTTTTGCCGAATAATATGTGTGTGTCGTGTCCTATGAGCACGCCGCTAACTTTTACATTTCATCACAACAGGCATGGCGTGTCTCTCTTTTGGGGGGCTTTCGCTTTCAAGTTAATTTAATGTATGTACAGTAGCAGCCTACTACTATACAATCGCTCGACGGCGTCGCTTGTCGACCAGAGCGGAGGCGGCCAGCGTGTAGATAAGTCTTGTCGGCAAGCGACACAGTTGTAGGCGACTATACGCACTGTACGCAGTAATATGCAGCATATATAGCCTGTAATTATAGGCTCGTTGTAATTACGCAGCGATCGGGACACACACGACACGTCGTAGCCGCAGAGAAGGCTTTCCCACCTGAACCATATCAGATAAAGCTATACCACTCAGGCCGTAGGCTATAACATTGCATATTGATATTGAAACACGACTATTATAACATATAAATATAATATATTCCCCTAACACGTGTTGGGTCGGGTGGTGCACTGGTGACGTGCGAGTCAAGATGATATATTGTGAGCGATTATAATAGGGACTCGGGAGGTATGTCTCGTCCAGCGTGCACGCAGCACGCGCACGCACACACACACACACACACGCACACGCACACACACACGCACACAGCACCGAGGTGCGAGTTTAGTACAAGCCATATAGCAGTGTAATAACAGTATTGCTGCAACATTAGAGTGCGGGACGCTGTACTTAACCAAACATCACCCAAGAATACACTTTACCTGCAGATAAAAGTTTCATGGCGTGCGTAAAAGACACGTCCAGGCTGTCCTTCTCCGCCAGGAGCTCGGGGAGATATTTTCCGTCGCTCTCCATTTTTTCTTTTTTTATAAAAGAACACAAAAATAACAAAAAAATATAAATCAGTTTGTGATGATGGGAGATGGCTCGATGCGTAAAACGCGTAAAAACAAAAACCCCACCACCACCGACGATGTTAAAAGAGTATAGTCCAGTTATGTAACTATGGAGCGCGTATCCACTTCGCAGCAGATTGCGTTTTGCATGTGGCTGACGCGCGCTTGGCGAGCACAGAGTAGTGCTGCTGCTGTGCTGTCTGACTGCGTGTATGTGTGGATGAGTGTGTGTGTGTGTGTGTGTGTGTGTGTGTGTGTGTGTGTGTGTGTGTGTGTGTGTGTGTGTGTGTGTGTGTGTGTGCGCTGTCTCCTTGCAGTAGCAGCGCTCTGTGGAAATGGAAGAACAAAAGCTGGTGACTGGAGAATGATTTGGGACTCAACCAGCGGAAGTGAGCTCAGAGAAGCACACAGTTTATTGCTGGTCTGACCCCGCCCATCGCAGCCTCATTTATATTCGTGGCTGTCAGGTGGAAATCTTGTATAGGCTGGGGTAAAAAAAAAGAAAAGAAAAGGAAAAGAAAAAACTTTTCAGATTTTTGTGTTAATATACTTTTCATTGGTTAAATAGCAGCTCTACAAGTTCGCAGCATGTAAGTAGCCTATTGCAAATATATTTTGTGAGATTATAGGCATATATTATTTTGCTATTTTTGGTCATTTTGACTGTAGAATAGATTAGAATGCTAAATGGTTATATAATTTATTATCTAGGCTAGATAGGCTATATGTTATTTTTGGCAGCCAACTCCTATACCTTATTGTTTTGCACGACTTCATTAGTTTTTCGGCACTGTTGTGGGTATGTCCACAATGTCAGAGGCGGTTTTATTATTATTATTTATTATTATTATTATTATTATTATTATTATTATAAATAAGGCCATGCAGAGAGGCTCATGGTGCTTTCTCGCATAATTAATTCATGATGACATCATTGCCTAACCCTGGATGCATGATGTGTCCAATAAATTGGGCAATGATTCTGTCACGGTGGGTGCACCTTTAATGCGGCTCTAATTAATTTATTGCATCAGTGTTATTGCAATTGATATGAATAAAGTATAATGTTCCACCAGTGTGTAATCAGTTGAATCCCTCTGCACTGAGCTATGGGCAGCCAGAGACTGAGCCTTTTAATTCTAGGCTATCTACTGCCCCTCAGTGGATCTGATAAAATACACTGGGACTGGACCAGAGCACAAGATGCAGGTGTATAGCTGCCGATCTGAAAGCATCCCTTTGTCCTCTCTCTCCCCTTTCCTGCTGACATGAATGGATTAGAAAACATTTAGGGCCGATGTGTACAAGCGGAAAGTGCAACACAGCGTCTAGGGCAGTGTGGTTCCCAAGGTGTGCCAACTGCCAACTGCCAAGGGAGGCACACAGTGAGACATGTCCAGGTGTGCCTTTTGATTTTGTGACATATACACATGACTATATAGGCCTAATACCAGTTGCTGGCCGGCTCTATATATGCAGATCTAGGTGATGATCCAGTCTTCTCCATGTATGGTTATCCAGGGTTGATGAGGTTAGTGCTGTTATCTTCATATATGGAGATGGCCATATACTGTATATGGTGGCGTGACGTGTCACGAGGCGTGACCATATATAGAGGCGTTAATGGTCTACATGATGTCACGTGATGTCACGAGGTCAGATCCATATATGGAGATCTAAGGGTCTCCATGATGTCACAAGATGTCACGAGGCATGATGGATTGGCAACCATATATGGAGGTGTGACGGACGGACACAAGATGCAGGATTTCATAGTAAATGCGACCTTCAGTCGCAAACAAAAAGTTATGAATTGTTTTAAATCTACTGTAAGTGGTCATTTTTATATGTGCACACATTTTCCAATACAGAGGGAAATTCAAAAATATATATTAATCACTTTCAACCTGGCATTGGAAATGCCATTATAGAGGAACATTTTAAATCAAAATGTTATGATTAGAGTATACAGTATAACGTGTGTTATATAGGCTAAAGGCTATATATTCTTCTGAATAGGCCTAAAGGTGTGCCTTCATTGTGACTTGCTTGCCCTTTATTGGTGTGCCTGCAGGGCATCAACAAGTTAAAACCACCGTTCTAGGAAATCAACTAGGTCCTATTCATGGAGTGTATAATTCCTGAAAGTCAATTGAGTGTTAGTGAAGCTGTCATAGTGCTGAGCGGAGCACCGCAGGGTCAGGGACTACACAGTTGGCCCCATGCATATAAAGTGAGGCCGGGTTAATTCCCCACACCTCGCGTCTCTGGGCGCGCGGCATGCGTTATTCGCAGGTGGATGCTCTTTGAACAAACATCAAAACTTTGAACCATTTTGTCAATCGGCCACCAGTGTAAAAAAACTATTACGATCGACCGGCAGGTGTACCCAAGCATGCATCTGCTCAAAACAAATGAAGGCAAATATTGCACGCCGATAAATAGTTATGGGAGGCTGCGTACCCTCTCCAGCTATCAGCACTCAATTTGATCTATCTTTGACCATTACAATGTTATTAGCGTTGGAGGTTGCAAGGTTGTCCTGGCTTCTCTTGTCATTGACAAAATGGATCGCCTGTGAGCTGAATATCAATTGGCTCATAAAAGGAAGAATTGCTTGGCTTGGCAGGTGGTAGAGTTCCAATCTGATAGCTTGCTCCCTAGCCTTCTGCTTGTGTGGACTTTCCTCTCCCCTAACATACAGAGCCACATGCTGGGGTAAACAAAGGCAGATGGAAAGGGTAAACACTATAGATGGATAGAAATGGTAAGCGGTGGTGGAAAAGGAAAAAGATGAACAGAGGGAGAGAGTAACAGAGCTTGTCATATACTGTATAGACAATATTATCCTATATTTACAGTTTATGTCAAAGACAATCACAGGCTACAATACACCACTAGAAATGAATTAAATTTAGAGAAACACATCTACAAGACATTTACAGAAAAAAAGATGCCTTCATAATCCCACACATTTTGAAACGTGGCCAAATCCATCTTATTTGCATATTCAAACAAGATGTGTGCTCTAACCATGTTTTCCCTACTATTCTTTTCCCATGAGGGATATGTATTCAAGAAATTAGTAGGCATTAAAGGACGACCACTTTTCAACCTATCTTGATCCTCTACTTATACTACCGGTATACTAATGTTCATGATTCGAACCGCCGACCCATGGATCATTGGACGACCTGCTCTACCTCCTGAGCCAAAGAAAGAAAGAAGATTGAAAGAGGTAGACAGAGAGGAAGGGAGAGAGGTGTCTGGGTTCAGCGTCAGGGTCATGCTCAGTTTAGCATCGCTACAAGGCCAGAAGAACCTTTTATTCCCTTGAAAGCTCCAGAATTGTCACACCTGCTTAGGTCTGTGAGTCCCCAATGCCCCCCCCCCCCCCCCCCCACACACACACACACACACACACACACACACACACCCCTCCTCGCTGCCCCTCTCTCATTCATCCCCTACCTTTATGCAAACACTCTCTTCATCTCGATGACTTCATCTTTCTCTCAATCATCCTCTCCCCGCAAGGTGATTTTGTTGGCATTCAATGTAACCCCGCCCTGGGAATGTACATCCAAGAAGTATCTAGAGAGGGGGGTGACATTATGACAGACAGTCATAAAACACTTTGTTTGAGATAGACACTCGTGCTTTCTAAGGTGTGATTTGGGGCCCTAAAGATTAATACAAAATGAATATCATCATCTTAATACTCTTCAATACTTTGATACAGAGGGGGTGAAATTATGACAGGCAGTTGCTGCCATCAAAATATGACTCCCCAGTCAAAAAAACAGTTTTTATAAGGATAAGAGTTTTAGTTGTTCTTTTGCTTTGGACATTCTGTGTTTTTGTTAGTGTGCGTGCAACTAAAAGTGAGTAACCTTTTTGTAATGATGTGCCATTATTATTTGTATTGTTTAGTTGGATTTGCTGCTAACAGACTTATGTTTCTGTAGCTTATTATGACAATTTCTTTCACTTGGGCTACAAATGTTTGCCAGATGTAATAACTTTGGTATTTTGATGGTCTTTAAATGCTCTTTGAATGTCGCTCATATTAACATTTCATGACATTTCTGATTTAAAGTTGTTAATTTATTTTGTCAGATTTGTGAATGCCCTGTATATTCTTTGACATTTTAGAACGTGTAACACAGAAAAGAGTGGTGAATAGTTGATGAGGGTGTGAAGTGGAATAAATCTCTTTGAACGGACGTCATTTGTGTTTTAACTGGACGGCCGTCTGCCTCACACTGAATACTATTGCCATTTTATTTCATTGTGTCAACTAAATCCTCCATTAGAGATCGTAGTATTGCAAACTAGATACAACGTACTCAACCCTGCTGCACACATTCTAAATATCCCTCCGAAATATTGTACTGAGCAAATGGACCACCTTCAATAATACCACCTTCAATAATAATGATAATAATAGTCTTTATTGTCTCATCATATATTTTCTTTGTCATGTACAACATCCTACTTTATCCCATTCTGAGCACTAAAAACCACTAATGAATATTATTTTTCTTTTAAAAGTTGGATTTAATGATAACCCGAGATTCCGTGGGTTTGGCACACGAGGGTACAGTCATTAAACCTGAGAAATCGTGGGTTGGGCACAGATAGGGTTGAGAACTGTATGCATTGGTTTCCCTTGTGGTTCCTTGGGTTGGGCATAGATTGGGTTGAGAACTGTATGCATTGGTTTCCCTTGTGGTTCCTTGGGTTGGGCATAGATTGGGTTGAGAACTGTATGCATTGGTTTCCCTTGTGGTTCCTTGGGTTGGGCATAGATTGGGTTGAGAACTGTATGCATTGGTTTCCCTTGTGGTTCCTTGGGTTGGGCATAGATTGGGTTGAGAACTGTATTCGTTGGGTTCTTCTGGTTCCTCGGGTTGGGGATCACGGCTCCATAACTCACAGCCCGTCCTTGGCTCATTTCTTCTTCTCTATCAGAATGTCTTGAGCAATCAGCTCGTCAATATTACGTACAATTCTTTAAAATTCTTTACATAGACATTTGTGCTTTCTAAGGTATTATTTGGGGCCCTAAAGATGAATACAAAATGAATATCAACATCTTTATACTGTCCAATAATTAGATAGGGAGGGGGTGCAAATTATGACAGGCAGTTTCTGCAGTCAAAATATGACTCCCCAGTCAAAAAACACTGTTTGAAATAGTCTCTTTCAACAGTCAAGCGCACACACACACACACACACACACACACACACACACACACACACACACACACACACACACACACACACACACACACACACACACACACAAATCAATATAAAAAAACTGCAGCTGAAACAACCAAAGACATATCTTCATCGTGCAGCGTGCCAGACGGCAGAACGCCAGGAAGAATAAAATATGTGACTTAGTTATTTTCAGGTTGTTTCAGTCCTGTCAAAAGTATGGTGGTCCATTAGGTAATGACTGTAGTATTTCTCTACCTAATTGAAGCCCATACCTGTATATATGCAGCCTACAAACTCAGAGCCAAGCGGTTATCCAATTCTCTCCCAAAGATCTCTCATGGTTCTGGTTATAGGCAACCATCCACTTTTTCACCTTCACATGTCTCCACTTCTCATAATAGTAGGAGGTAGGGCCTGCACAACATTCTTTTGGTAAATAATTACTTTATTGAATAAACGACAACGTTTCGATCTTAGTAGATCTTCGTCATGTCATGGCACACATTTCATCACTTTTATACATTTCCCAAAGATTGAGTGTCTGTCCCCCCCCCCCCCCCCCCGTTGTGTGCCACCCCCACAAGACACAGGTGAGTCTCATTACTCATGAGGAGCCAGAATTGTGACAGAGTATGCAGAAGATACTTATATATATATATACCATTTACACCGAATACATCATATTAAAAACATTAAAAAATATATTTTAAGCCTTTTACTATTAAACCTTTTTTCTCTCTAGTTGAGACTACCCGAAATTCATGTCCCCCCACATTATCTCATGAGTGTGGACATAGACCTATTAAACATAGGAGGGTTCATATAGGACAGGTGACTCAGGATGCAGATCCACAGAAGCAAGGGCCGTGCTTTTCTGTAGGCAAGGTTAGGCGGCCCCCTGGGGCCCCACATAGTCATGGCCGTATACTTGGTTGTAGGCAAGGTTAGGCGGCCTAACCCTGGGGCCCCACACAGTCAGGGGGGGCAGTCGGGCAGAACATGATTGGATCTGTTTGCTGACACTCAAGGATTACATTTGTTGTCAAAGGCGTCCAATGATTTGCTGATTTCTCAGAGAGCCCTGCAGTTGTAATGTATTGAGTTTATGCCAGTGTGTGCGCACACGTTTGTGTGTGTGTGTGTGTGTGTGTGTGTGTGTGTGTGTGTGTGTGTGTGTGTGTGTGTGTGTGTGCGAGAGTGTATATTTGGGTGGGTGTGCATGCGTGTGTGCGTGATTTATGTACATACTGCATGTGTAGCACCCACACCCACAGGCTTACGCTCTCCTTGATACTCTCTTAATGCCGTATATGTGTTCTCCTACATAGATCCTATTGCACTATTGATTCATGCTGCACAGCTGTGTTCAGTGAACCCAAATGAAAAGCCAATACAGTCTTTATAGAGACCTATACATTTTCTCATAATGTCTGGCTCGTTAAATGTTTATGCTGTGCGTTACCTCTGGAGACGTGCTGTGTTTGTATAGGTTACAACCTGGATGTTGCACATCGGTGAGCAAGCATTAGATCGCTGAGGGAGACATTAAAGGGGAACATACCGTGTAGGCTATACTGTGCATCTTGATAAATATTTCAATATGTCCTTTGGTGTGTGTGATGATCCTGTTGTCCTTTTGTATTTTATTGTTTGATGATATGCCAAGCAAAAAGTACTTAATTTTTTTAACTTAGTAACAATAGGCCTACGGCAATAGTAACTAAGTATTAACTCAAGTTTAAAAGTAATTGTAATTTACTATGAATTTGTGCATTTCCTGTCAGTCAGTTGTTTGGTTGGTTGGTTGGTTGGTTGGTTGGTTGGTTGGTAAACTCTAGACGGGCCCGCCCCAAAGTTATTAGTGCAGACATGGCCGGCAGCCGGCGAAAACTAGAGTTCTCAACAGGCCCGAAAATTAAGGCCCGGCCCTACCTGGGCCCTCATCAAACCCTGTACACTCAAGACACTGCCCCCGCTGCCACACTACATATTCGAAAATTAATGAATCGTCATTTAACTTACAGCTAACTCTCTGTTAGACTGTATTAGAGGTAAATTATTTTGAAAATGTGATATATTTGGCTTTCACAGTCCATATGAGTCACAACGTTATAGGGTAAAATAGGTTTGAACTGGCCATGTTTAATTCAATTAGCTTATTTGATTTTATAATATGCTGCAGTATCAACACATTTGGTGGAATCAAATGCACACAATCATTTAGGATAAGATACAAGTAGCTACATTTCAGTCACTTGAACCACAGCATCCTTATCCCTGGCCATGTCTTAATAGGTGGACATAAGTGACATTCTTCAGTCAGATGTGAAGACGTGTCTGGCTGCATGGTGACTAGCCTCGGAAACCCAGACGTTTTTATTTCCAGGGAGAGAAAAACATTGTGACTGACTAGAGAAGGAATGTGCCCCACTGCCTTTTTGGTGGCGTCGCTCGGCCAATCAGAGTGTAAGTTTGGCAGCTTGCTGTGTAGCACGACACAACACCGACATATGTGGATGACGTAACCAAATTGAGTTTCAAACTTATAGGACACTTATTTATTTAGAACCCGTTGTAGTGGATATCTCAAACGGGATTTATATCACTCAGATGTTTCAATAACTTGATTGGAGTCTGCTTATGGCAATTTACAGTGGGAAAGAGAATATACATAGGCAAGACATTCTCGCACTGACATACATTCCAAGACACAAGTTTATTTGTGCGTGCGTGCGTGCATGCGTGCGTGCTTGTGTGTGCGCGTGCGTGCGTGTGTGTGCGTGTGTGTGTGTGTGTGTGTGTGTGTGTGTGTGTGTGTGTGTGAGCGTGCGTGTGAATGTGCGTGCGTGTGAATGTGCAGGGAGTGTGAATGTGTAACCAAGCGAGTGAGCACTTTTATGCATGCATGCATGCATGTTTTGTCATGTGTCTATGATATAGACGTATTGCTTCTGAGGAGCCATGCTGTAAAAGGAGACCCATGATTAGAGTCTGTTCATTAGATTAGAAATATATTTATAACATCAAAGGCCTCGGGTTTCAGATAGAGATGCAGATTGAGATCAAAGCACATTGTCAGGCGCAAAGGACCATAGAAAATATCATCAGATATGAGACCTCCCTGCCTTCTCCAGCATTCTATGGGTCATTAAAGCAGAATATGCAGCTATAACTCATCGTCCCACATTCCAATTTCAATGATCGTAAATGTATACATTTCCACAGAGCATCTTCAAAGGTTTTATTTCCTTTACCGTGATCAAATAGAGGGGTGAAGAACAACAGCAAAATCCTCCCTTTGAGCTGCTGTTACAGCCTCACCTTTGATCGCAGTATATACTTGAATGTGAAAATGTATGAGTTTACATTTAATGTTGAGTTTGTGTGTGTGTGTGTGTGTGTGTGTGTGTGTGTGTGTGTGTGTGTGTGTGTGTGTGTGTGTGTGTGTGTGTGTGTGTGTGTGTGTGTGTGGTGTGCGTGGGTGTGCGCGTGTGTGCGTGAATACAGGTATATGAATGTGTTAGCAACGTGAGCACGTGTTTATGCATGTACTCTATGTGTGTCTGTAAGTAGACATGATGATATACTGTACATCCTGAATGCACAGGAGAAGGGAAATTGCTGCTATCATGAGACTCATTACTCGTCTCAATGTAAAGAAAGAAGAACAAGAAACAAAATACACAAGAACGTAATTCATCGCCTCCTCGCTTCGCATATCACTGGAAATAATTTAGCGGAATTCATAATTATGTGTAGGGGGATACATTTTCCTATATTCATGTTCTGTCACATCCTTTTGCAGTCCTTCATAGAAGAGAGGCTGAGGCGTGTGACATTTTGGCTTGTTCTCTAGACATTTTGTTTTTCTAGACTTATTTTTTGCATTTTCAGAGTTTTATGGTTCTATTATGTTCTATAATATAGAACATAATAGAACCATAAAACTCTGAAAATGCAAAAAAAGGATCTCCTCCCGGCACAGCAGTGAGGCTGTATGGCTGCACGCTAAGCTATGTTCTCTCTCCTGTTTTGCATGCAGCACGCTTCCCCCTGCAGCTGCAAATCGTATCATATCACACCTGCTAATTTAAAACACAATGTTTTGTTTTCTCACCTCTCAGCGTTCAGCTTGCTACTAGGTAGTTATAAAACAAAACTCTGTCTCACACTAACTCTGTCTCACACTTTATGAGAGTTTCTTCTCTTTCTTTTCTTTTCTTTTTTTGGGCCTGAATCTAGCTTGCGCAGGCAAAAAAAAAAAAAAACATGACCATCAATCAAAGCCCTGCAGAGTTCTGTGTCTCCATTTATAAAGAGACTCACCGCTCTCTCTGATTGTCCCGTGGTCCCTTTGGCTGGCTGGCTCTGCCCCCCAGCCCCCTTTATACACCAGGGTTACAAGGTCCTTCTAGAGTGTCTGCTCGGATTAAAGTCTGGTGTGGCCTTCAGTGCAGAGTATGTGCACACATAAACACACACACACAGATACCAATTATATGCAGACATCCCCACACGCACATAACCGAATATAACCTCACACCCGCTGTGGGTGAAGCAAAGACTTAAGCCCCCTGACTCAGACAACACCTGCATGTAGACAGGTGGTCTGATGAGGTCTGATGTGGCCTCGGGCATCTGAAACGCTGCATTCTCTCTTTGGACTCTCAGTTCCTACTTCCGACAGCATCATGGTAAGGCAAACAGCCTGGACAGCATCAGTGCCTAGCTGTCTGAGGACATGACGTAAGTTGAAGTCAGTTTCCAATATAGGACAAATCCTGCCTTATTCCCCCCCTATCCCCACTAGTTATTAGTATGAACTTGGGAAGTATAGGAATTCCTCCTATGCATTAGATGAGATTAACTCTGTAGATGAACTATTTATGCATTCAAATTTTCAAAAGTTTTTAGCTGGTTTTGCTTGGTTTTTTATGTGAATTCGTTTAGGTTCAGGATTTATTTATTTTGATTATTTATCAATTAATTTATTAATTGATAAATAATTGCTGCTAGCATCTCTTGAAAAGTCTAAAAACTTTCACTTTTTCTTTTTTACCACTGCGCACTCCAACCCAGAAACAAACTCGACGTTTCAGTCACCTCCAAACTTTTATGGGTTTTTCTTTTTCACATTGAGCTCACCCCCGCATAATACATCTGCATGGTTTCACATTACGGTATTCACCCCCACTCCCCTGCCGTGGGTCCTGATTATGATATGAGCTGAGGAGTTAATAGGCGTATTAATTACCTGTGTAGGAGACAAAGCCAGGCTCCCTGAGAGAGATGGAATATTATTTATTTTTTTCCCGTTTCCCCGTTCTCGCCAACGGAAGGGCCCTGGCCCGCCGTCACCGCTGTTGAAATAAGCTCTCATCATCTGGCTGTCTCCAAGGTCAGCTCCAGCTTCTGCCGTTAGTAGAGTAGCTGCCCTGGGAGTGGGTCTGAAGTCAAACGGTAATGAGAATAATTAGAATAATACAAGGTCAAGCAGGACGAGAGAGAGAGAGGGAGACAGAAAGAGAGAGAGGGAGGGGGGGGGGGGAAGGTAAAATGCCTATATTAAAAGTTACGTTTTCATTGAAATGAAGGTCCTGCCATCAGAATTTACTTGCAGTACTCATTATGCAGAATGTCCGATTCCACAACTGCTTTCAAAACTTGGCCTTTCACATTTTTGTATATATTTCGTAAGGGAGTGGGCGTTGACACTGACAGACTGCTCACAAAGCAGGTTCTTCAGCCCTCCTAGACCTCGTTGTGAAAACAAAAGCAATCAAAAGATGAAATGCACAGGATATACTAGCTGTGATGTCACGTACAAATATGTTTGTGTAAGAACACGAACGCACGCACGCACGCACGTGCACACAATTATTTGATGCCAAACAATTTGCCAGCTAGAGCATGGATGTCTTTTGTCACAGCTAGGAACTTGCTCAATTGGATAGATGGATTTTCGTTTATAGGCCTGCGTTCATGCATGTGCCTGCTTCAACAGCAGACCAGCTGGGCGGCCTGTCAGATGTGCACTCCCCAAGGAGCCGTACCGTCACCTTTCCTGTTCACCCTCTACTGTGTGTGCACCTCAAACCTCTGCTTCAGCCTGGGTGTGTGCCACCGGCCGGTGGTGGGTCAGGAGTAGAGTGGCTGGATGGTAACCGCAAGGTTGCCAGTTCGAACCCGGGCTCCACAGAGTTATAGTGTCGAAGTGTCCTTGAGCAAGACACTGAACCCTTAATTGCTCCTGATGTGCTGGTTGGTGCCTTGCATGGTTTCCGCCACCATCGGTGTATGAATGTGTGTGTGAATTGGTGAATGTAATGTGTATCTATGTAAAGCGCCATTTACCACCGTCTATCTATAACTCCTCCATTGTCAGCTGCATCACAGATGACAACGAGGACGAGTGTGCAGAGACCTGGGGGAGGTAGTCGTATAATGGTAGTGACAACAATTTCCTCCAGCTCAACATGGAAACCAAGGAGATTTTGGTGACGACCGGTGGATTAAGAAGAGGCCTGGAACTCCCAGCACCATCCAATGGGAGGAGGTGGAGATGGTGGACACCTGGAAGTATACACAGAAACAATGGACAGGCAGGACCTTTACAGGAAGCAAAAAACGAAGAATAGCTCTGTAGTTGGAGTTAGACTGGACAATGTGGAGGTGGGAGGATGAGGTGGAAACTGGACACTATGTGATTAACCCCTCTTATCACCCACACGAACCCTACTCTGGGGTGAACAATGAACATTCTGTGGAAATAGCCGATCGACAAGCTCAAAAATGCATAACGTTGTAACACATTATGAGCTTGTTAACCTCACGTCACCATGGCTTTCCACCTCGGAGGAAAGCCTGGTCTGTGTTACAAAATTGCCGTGTGATCCGGTCGGAAGCGGGTGATATGGTTGCGTCATGTTGTAGTCATTGTTTTGTAGTCATCAAGCCGGAACCATCAATCTGGGACTTCCTTTCCCTCAAAGCGGAAGAATAACAATAAAAGCGTGCCTCGTTCTCTCGTAAGCCTGCTGCTTTTATTGGGAAAGATCGGTGTGAGGGAAAGGAAGTTCCAGTAGATGGTTCCGGCCTGATGACTACAAAACAATGACTACAACATGACGTAACGATATCATCCTCTCCCAACCGGATCATAAACCCGAAAAGGAATGCTGCCCAGGCATTGTAGATCAGTTATTTTCTGTGAGGATATTTAGTATAGGGGTAAAATAAGGAGGGAGGGGGCGAGGCATACAGTATAAGACCTAAGTCAACAAAGTGGGTTTATTATGATCTGAAGAGGACGAGGAGCACATTCAGCCACAGACTTTCCCCCTGGGTGTCCTTTCACAGCTACGTCTATAGGAAATGTAATATTTGCATGTAATAGGCCTACTTTATGCACGTGTGAGCATTTGTGTGCCTGCATGTGTTGTGTCTATATAGTTTCATTCTTATTTGCATGTACAGAACTCTCCAGCTACAAAAGTGACATTGATTTGAAGGCAATGTCATCGTCGTTTCTTTTTTAAAGCAATAATGTGTGTGTGTGTGTGTGTGTGTGTGTGTGTGTGTGTGTGTGTGCATGTGTGTGCGTGCATATGTGAGTCACATATCATCTCTCAAGTGAATGACAGCATTCAGCGATCTTTTACACTCCAATACACCAAATAACACATTTCATTTCTCACCCAGCACGCACAAATGCACACATGTACACACACACACACACACACACACACACACACACACACACACACACACACACACACACACACTTGTGCAAGGACATATTGCATGCAAAACACACATGCACACAGAGATGGGAATGAGTATTCAGGGACTGACACTCATACACACTCTCGCTCGCACAGATGGGCAGATTTCTTCATAAATAAGGCATCAACATTGCTGTGAGGAGGCTGCTGAGAAGTGAAATGAAAAGCAGCCGGTCCCGTCTGCTTCTTTAGGCATTTCCATATTCCATATTTCATTTCACAGAGGGACAAGTGTCCAGCATATAGGGGGAAATGGAGAAATGGCCGAAACAGGGTCGTAGGCCTATAACTTTGACATGCAGGGCAGATGAGGAAATCAGGTGTTTCATACAGTATAAAGGTAAGCCTGTCATCCCAGACCGGCAGACCCCTAATGAAACAGCAGGATGTCTGCTACGGTCTGGAACATTAAATGATATGAGACTGCGTGTCAGCTGTGAGGCAGGTGGCTTCAGTTCAGGTGGATCACCACCCATCACCACCCACCAGGCAAACCAGGCGTACTTAATGAACTGGTGGGCGTGCCCACATAAAAACAACATTTTAACAAATACTGTACACTTTTTTGAAAAAAAGTATACCTCCTTATATAACAATAAGACCTGATGATTTTTTTAAGGTGGAAAAAAATCACGGGACTCCATCTTTAAGATATTGTGGAAATCCATAATGTATTTTGGTACTGCATTAGGGTCCAGCTTCTGAATCCTGACAGAAATCCTGGAGTGCAAATTTGAAATGCTCTCTGACTCCACAAGTCAACATCCCCACAAGCATTGTCGAGTAAGCTATAGTTCACCCCTTATGGATTCTTACCTAACAAAGAATTACAGCTCATCACCACATAATACCGACTGCTACTTGGCTGCTACTTGGTTGCCGACTTATTCATCCTTCTGCTGCACAAATGTATATTCTCATTATTCTGTGTCTTCCGTCACTAAATTATTCATCCATGTGTATTTTGTGTAATTATTCTTTTGGCTGCAACATATACTGTATACCTGAATAATAATAACCTGAAGTGCATATATATTCTATATCTTCATTCAGTCTGCTGCACCAGCACTGCACATGCATGTGAATCTTGGAGTCTAAGTTAAACCCAAGTTGTTATGGCACTGCTCTTGTAGAGGCTCACCAGTCAGGAGCCCTCGCCGGCAGGATTGCAACACTCCCGCTGACGGGCGCCACACCAGCCCACAGGAGTTGACGCTAGCGCAGCGTCAAACCTCCAGCTTCCCCCCCGCCAAACAACAGGACCAACTGTGTTCGTGTAGACACTCCACAAGCCAAATGCATCGTACTGGATTTGAAACCCTATAGAGTCCATGATGGTGGACATGTACTTAGTGCCTGTCCCGGCAACCTTCTGACCACAAGCATGCCTCTCTAATAGGCCAACGCTGCATGACAGTGCAGCAGGACATTGCTGAAAAGGGAACGCATGGCTGTTCCTGAAGTACTTATTGTTTAAAACTGTCATTTTTACTGTTGGATGGTCTAGTAGTCGCTAGACCAGCCGCATAATTGACCCTAGTGTTTCTATAACAAAAGGTCTCGCCGAACTTGTAAATTGCTGTTTGTTTTTCTTTGTTTTCCTCACTGCAATGATATGGAAAACCAAGTGCAGAGTAAAGGAGAAGGAGAGGTCAGGATTGTGTGTGTGTGCGTGCGTGCGCGTGCATGTGTGTGTGTGTGTGTGTGTGCGTGCGCGCACACACATGCGTGCATGCGTGCGTGCGTGTGTGTGTTGTGCGAGAGAGAAAGAGAGAGAGAGGGTACATACCTGGCTCACAGGAGCAGCCTCCGGGGAGAGAGATATTTTGTTACTTTTATTGAGAGGTTGCTAGGTGCTACACAGAGATGCTCTGAATGATGGCAAAGAAATGTAAAGTATGGAGGGCATGCAGGTAAGAAAACGAAAGCAGAGATTGCAAGTCCTTGGTGAAAAGTCTTATCTGTTTGCAGAAACGGGGACCAAGGCCCTGACGGAATCGGGGCTGTGTCCCTTTATTTGTCTGGTGAAATGGGACATAGAAAAGGTTCCACTCTCCTGTCACTCTTTCAAGGGCAAACGACCTATGTGGCTGCATGGTGCCTGGCCCTTAAAACATGCACGGTCGCACGCACGCACGCACACACACACTCTACACATGCATGCCTGTGTGCACGCCATGCACATGCAGCGACCACACACCCGCGCACACGTACACGTACACTCACGCGCACACACACACATACATATCCGTGCGTACGCCATATACATGCAGTGACTACACTACACACACACACACACGTGCGTGCACGCATGCATGCACGCACACACGAACACACACACACACACACACACACACACACACACGCAATCTACAATCTATTCAGCTATATGTAGCTGGCCATGCACTCTGAAGGTAACCTTTTTTATCATCTCTTTTTATCTTTGTCACACACTTTCTCCCCAATCCGTTCCCCACCACCTACAAAAGGACACATCACTAAAAGATGAGGCTACAATAACATGAAATTTAATCAGACAAGAACAGTGTCTGATAGATGGCCAATGGTGGTGGGGTTGGGTTAAACACTTTTCTACTTACAAAACGGTGGCGATGACAGCCAACTCGACAGAAAATGCCCCTAATCAAAACATAACTGTCGGTGCCACAAAGTAATAACCACTGACAAATTGAATCGCACGCTTTTCATGCCTGTTGTGTCATCAAGTGTTTTGTGAGGCGACTAAAATAGCAGGGAAATCGTTTACTAAGGCAGTGGATGGTCCATGCAGTCAGCAAAAAAGGTGACAGGTCATGAATTCTTTTTTCCGTAGAGGGGTGAAACGAATGAAAAACCCTTCTGAGGCGATGAATGATAGAGCAAGCCAGGTTGGCCTCAAAGCTTCACACTGGCACAAACAAGTATCTGTGTGTGTGTGTGTGTGTGTGTGTGTGTGTGTGTGTGTGTGTGTGTGTGTGTGTGTGTGTGTGTGTGGTGTCTATGGCATTTATACATGCTTTGTGTGAACTAGATGTTGTGTACAAGTGTGTTCTTGTGCTAACAAGTAGGCCTATGGCTTTTATTTATTTATTTGTGTGTAATAGCAGCAATGACATCATTGATCATCCCTGATGGGGAGAGAATACATAAAGGAACGAAAACAAAAACAAAACAAAACAAGCTGAGTCACACTTTGAAACTCCCCCACTTGTCGGCACAGCCTATACACAACAAGTACAGATCACAACCAACGGCCAAATCAGTGGCGTGCACAGACATTTAGAGGGGCAGGTGCTCAAGTGAAAAAAGGGCACCTTGTGCAGCGAGTGGAACCGGCTGGTTGCCTTAATAGTGTGAGATTTATAGATTTTGGGGCCGGCTAAATAATATATTAGAAGCTTTTTTATCAAGAATTGATCAATGTCACCATGGTCCACAATACTGTACAGTGTACACTGTACAAAAGAACCAAAAAAAAGAGCACCCCCTAGTGTCTTATCTATGCACGCCACTGGACCAAATGATCGTCTCCAAGCTAGACTCCAATAATATCTCAGTCCAAGAAAGTCCTCATCATTATTTAAATTACTGTGCTGAAGCTCCGAGCACGTTTCCACGGCCCGCTCCCTTTCATGTCAACTTGGGGTGGAGCTGCAAGAGAAACCCATAGTTGCTTTCAAAATGTCAAACCAAATGCAGACTCTAATTCAGTTGGCTTCCAGAACCAGCTAGGGGGGCCTATGAGTGTTTGACATTTGGGCAGCCTGCATTCCCTGCCCTCCCTTCAGCCAATTCAATGTAACTTAAATAATTCACTAGTCCTCACTAATGATTATAATGTGGTAAAAAAGAGGAGGAGGGCTGTGGAGTGGACAGTTCAGAAACATGTCTACCAGTCGCATCATCGATGGGGAATCCAAGCTAATAGAAACTGGTTTTCTATTCCTGGAAAGTTAGCATGCTATAATGAAACCATTGTTCTCGTGTTAATAAAAATCTAAATGCAAAATTTTAAATCACTGGTAGACAGGTTTCTGAAGTGTCCACAGCTTAATCTCAGCAGTACAGACAAACACATTCAAATCGAAATATATACATGCTTGTCACTTTTTAGAATTCCAGTCACACAGAAGGTGCACATTCTGTAGTGACTGGAATCCCTTTCTGTTTTTCGGCATGCTGTCATGGGGGGGCGGCCTGTTGAAGCCGTGCGGTGTAGTTGGGTGATTGGTACCTGGAGATGAGGGGTTAATCCTGTTATCTTATTGATTAGAACATGGGCTGCATCTTGGGTGGATTGTTATCATGCTGTGGTTGGTTGATTAGAATCGAAGGGTGGAGTCTGCAGTACATAAGGGGAAACAGCTGCATGGGGAGCGGTGTTTACCATTATATTATTATGTTTCTTATACATTTGTTTGGTCTGGATTCAATAAAAAATATAGCTGCAAGCTATATATACACAGACCACTTGGCCAGCAGGTGCCCCATAAGACAGGTTCGGGCTTGACCCTGAATATTTATGCAATCGCTATGTATACATTTACATCATACATGGTTGATAACTGTTAGTATATGTTGTCTGTCACTTGCACAAGGGACAGTGGTTCAATATCTGTTGCTAAGGGAGGTCTCTTACTTGTACAAGAGACTGTAATATTCTGTCTAATTTGTATTTCCTTTTTGAGCACACACCATAGGCCTATATTTAACTAGAAAAAGTGCCCTTCTGGGCACAGGTCTCCACCAGGAGGATAGGAATATTTAGGAGTAATATAAACATGTTTTTTGTTTGTTTGTTCCAATCTTTGCCAATCAGGATGGAATATGGGAAATGGTGCAGATCCGTGTTGATGGCACGCATGCACAATCCACCTGTTGGTGGCGCTATAACAGGGCAATGTGAAATGGGTGGGCTATATTCCTCAGCCTAGTAGGAAAGTGCGTGAAAGATTTCACGTGAAATTGCACGCTGCGTTCATGATTTGAGGTTTTTTGTTCAAAACAGGCCAATCCTGCAAAATTTGAAAGCCAATGTTAAGCCAATTAGGATGGAATATGAAATATCAGACACATCCGTCTTGAGCACATGACTATGGAGATACTGTGTAACGATTTGCGGGATTTTTGGACAAAATCTGTAGGTGTACTGTGCAAAAACTTGTTTTGCACAAAGCGGCCTCCTGGTGGCGCTATAACAGGCCGTTCTGGAAATTTTGGGGCAGAGGTTCATCGTTGGCATCCAGGGAGTGTGTGTGCAAAATGTGGCATCGACCGGGTTAACGGTGGCCGAGATTAGCTTGTCACGGACGGACGGACGGACACACGGACACACGGACACACGGACGGACGGACGGAGTGCAAAACATACTCTCTCCCCATGCCTTCGGCCTGGTGGAGACAATAATGTTGTCCTAACTTTCTTTCTTAATTATTTCTCAAGACTACAGCTTGTACGATAAAGGATTTCACTCTTTTACAAACTTCTCAAGTAAGAATAAACCTGAGTTGAAGCCAACTTCAAGTTTTAGGAGGAAACCTCAATATCACACAATCTCACATATATGCCTGACAGAACACTAGTTGCAACACGATGCAGATATCATCTCTTCCCGCAAGGTCACGTGTCACATTGCTATTCTCACATGCCTAGAATATGGATGCTAGGATTCATTTGGTTAACGCATTAACAGTAGACTACATTTACATTTATGTTATCATTACAGCAGAGAACACCCTAAAACAATAATTCATCCACAAATGTATCAGCACTGACCTAAAAAAAAAGATATACATTAATGTACAAACAGTGCAATGAAGCTAATGGCACTGAATCTCAAAATAGACCATTTTAGAACCTGAGCATAAAACTCCATGCACTGTCCAACCTCCACACTCCATTAAAAGACCTCTGACTTGTTTCTCTTGACTCTGCTCTGCTGCTTGTGCAATCTCCTGATAAAAGTATATGCATGATACTGTAAGCTATTGTTGACATTTACTTTGAGTGAGTCATTTTCGTTTTGTGAACATTGCGAAAAAGACTCACAAATGTCCCAAATTACATTCACCTATTTACTGTAATATTTGTACAATTATTGGAACGTTGAGAAAATATTTTTGTTTCACAAAACCAATTTGTTTCACGTGTGAAAAAAGGCTGAAAAAGCACAGATGAGTGGCTTACACTGTAAGCCAGGATATGCAGTATGTGGCCCAAGGGATTTTCAAATATGACCCACTTTGAAATATGTTTGGAGTCGGACACCCTTGATTTTTGATGTTTGTTGATCTGCGTCTGATGCGTCCATTATGATGAAATTGTGTGGCCTCGTCTTATACAGTAATTACAAAAATATATGTCACTAAAATAGTGTTGGCTTCACATTTTCAAGGAATCAGACTCAAATGCTCGTTTCCCCCAACTGTGAATTTGCGTTAGATAATGTCTCCCCCAAGTGGTTTAGATGTGAATTGAGAGTAAATGAATAGCACCATACAAAAACAGACAATAGGTCTACCACAAATAAAAGTCCTTGTCAGACATTTTCTAACTAACAGCCACATTACACACAGACAGACATCACAAAGATGAGTGGAAAAAGTCAAAATGGTCATTAATGATACTGTAGCTTGTCTCACGTGTGTATATCTTTATACACACCCTATTGCCTATAAGAAAAAGCTCTACCTGCTGGTTTATCGCTTATCAAGCCATTAAATGTAGTCAGTATTAGTCACCATACACATAGCCTACATGACAAGTTATCATGTAGGCCTATGTGCATGGTGACTATGCCAGTTCAGAATAAGACTTATCACAGTCTTTGATCTCTGAATTTAAAGGCAGAGACAGACAGTGACTCCATATCTTATGCAATTGAGCAGATGGATGATTAATAACGTGTCTAATTGACATTCTTGGTTGCTATATTTAGTTGCTGCTGCTGCATAATGGTGGATTTTGGTGCATGTGGCTGTCTCCTTCAACATTAGGTAAGGTCACATTAACCCACACCAACCACTATAACGACAACTATATTTTTCAACACTGTTGCCAATCATTATAGTTGTGGTATGGATTCTGCATCCACTTCGGTTATTGCGACCGGTTAACTATGGAATCGTGTATACGATGTGTCGGGCACCATATATGGTGCCCAGGTCTCGTGACATCATGTGACATCATCAGGGATGGAGATGTGGAGACCCTGATGTCATAGTAAATGCGACCTGCTGTCGCAGTTAAGCCCATATATGGAGATCCCTGATGTCATCAATATTGGCCAGCAACTCTACATCTGACCTCAAACCCTTAGATCTCCATATATGGATATATGTCAGAACCTGTTCTGACATTCAATAATTATGTTGATCCTTCCCCATCCATCCTTCCTATTCGATGTCTCCCTTTTGACTTATACCTGTCCATTCAAATTTCAAACTCTACGGCCTGCCCCAAAGTATTAGTGCAGCCGCGCCCGACAGCCGGCGAAAACTAGAGTTCTCAACGGGCCCGAAAATTAAGGTCCGGCCCACCTGGGCCCTCATCAAAACCTGTACAGTGTACACTCAAGAGAATATCCCCGCTACCACCTTTAGATCTCCATATACTGTATGGAGCTCACCTGTTGACATTCCATATGTTGATCCGACCTCATGAAACCCTGTAAACTCAAGACATGCTCCTTATATGGCCAGTACAGAATTAATTCCATGTTGATCTGACCCCCCATGCCAAAGCGCCAGCGCTCACCCAGCAGTCTGCCGTCAACGAGGCAGATGCGTGCACGCTTCTCGCCCTCATGTGTCTTACTGGTATAGTAGACCGTGAGCCAGGGGGGTTTGTTTGTACCATTTGGGGGATTAATGCTCATAGTGATTTTTGTGAAGGTATACATGTCTAGAGTCAGAAAATATGTGATAGCATTGCACCAGAGGTAGCTTTATTGGTGTTATCATGCATTTTATTATACAACAATAGGCGAAAATTACATGGGTCAATATATGAAAACATACAACTTAACCCCCTAAAATAAAATATACAAAATGTTTTTCCAATTGATTCTGGTACCTTTAGGTATGCTTGAGAACATAGTGAAACTCTAGTAAAATATATTTTCCAGAAAGGCGTCATTTTCAATATCTAATATGGCTGAGGGGCTTAAAATGGCCATATGAGCAAGGGGGGTTGGTCTGTACCACCTAGGGGACTAATGCTCAAAGTGATTTTTGTGATGGTATACATGTCTAAAGTAAAGACAAGTAAGACGCGCAAACACGAGAAGCGAACACAGTTTATAAATTGCAATAACAACAATTAGCATAAATTAGCAATTATTGAGTGTGTGGTACTGTAAAATGTGTGGCTCAGCACCGCTAGCCCCCTATATATATATTTATATATATGTTTTTTTGGATTTTTCTTTTTATATAAATATTTTTTGTCTTTGTTGTTTTATACTTTTTTTTTTCTTTTCTTTTTTTTAGCTTTTTTTCATCAAGTTTTGTTTGAAATTTCTACAGTGACAACTGCAGTTTACTTTGCTGTCCATACCTTCACAGCCTAATAATCAAAATCATTGTCCAAGTCTTCAACGTCTTCATCTGAACTTTCCACAGGTGGATGCCTGGTTCTCACAGTCTGCCAGTCTACACATGTCAGTACACTTGAGGCCATTTGCACACACACATTTTGGGAGTGAACATTTCTTTGTACAGTTACAGGCCAGTAGATCCAGGACAGCATCAGGTGCAGGCTGGCCTTCCATCCAGTGCACCACCAACTGTTCAGATTCCCCTTCTCTCTCCATCTTCCATCCTCTGCCAACAGGGCTGGAAACTTGTGGGTCCTGCTCCAAGCATCTTCTCCATATACCAGCCTGGTAGTTAGCTCGCTGTGCATGTTTTGTTAAACAGTCCTTACATGGTGGGAGTTGATGACTTTCAATTTCACCTTTTTTGGCACAGAAAAGATGATACCTGAGCTCATTGATCTTGGTGGTTGAGGCTTTTGGGACATACATGAGACATGTAATACCTCTAGTTTGTCCATCAGTTCTGGGGAAAGGTCCCATTCCGTACCCAACTCAAAGAATGTGTCCTGTATTTCCCTGTTGCTGGTGAGAAGTTTTAGGGCACTTGTTTTCCCTATGCCTGCAAAGGCACTTACAGTGTCACATCCAGTATATGCATGCAACCCAATGAGAGCCCTACAAACCTCCAAGCCAACAGAGGCAGCAATTTTCCTGATGTCTACAAGCCTTGTACGGGTTCTTGTGCCACATTTCTGGAACAGTGGGGCCATAATCCTGTCACAGAATGCTAAAGACATAATGAAAACATCTTCTGAGCAGATGACTACAGACCTTGACCAAAGTCAGCAACAAAACCAGTCTCATTAAATTCATTGTGCATGAATGGAGGAATGCAGAATATAGATCAAAGCTACAGGGAAAGATTCTTTATGCAACTGTGAATGACACATGTTACAGAATTACGTCCCAAGACAGTGAGGAGGTGTCTGCTCTTCAATGTCAACAAGAAGAAGCAGATGGTCGCCTACTTCTCCATGCTGCCCATGCCACAAGAGAGGGATACCAGTCTGTAGTCATCTGCTCAGAAGACACTGATGTTTTCATTATGTCTTTAGCATTCTGTGACAGGATTACGGCCCCACTGTTCCAGAAATGTGGCACAAGAACCCGTACAAGGCTTGTAGACATCAGGAAAGTTGCTGCCTCTGTTGGCTTGGAGGTTTGTAGGGCTCTCATTGGGTTGCATGCATATACTGGATGTGACACTGTAAGTGCCTTTGCAGGCATAGGGAAAACAAGTGCCCTAAAACTTCTCACCAGAAACAGGGAAATACAGGACACATTCTTTGAGTTGGGTACGGAATGGGACCTTTCCCCAGAACTGATGGACAAACTAGAGGTATTTACATGTATGTCCCAAAAGCCTCAACCACCAAGATCAATGAGCTCAGGTATCATCTTTTCTGTGCCAAAAAAGGTGAAATTGAAAGTCATCAACTCCCACCATGTAAGGACTGTTTAACAAAACATGCACAGCGAGCTAACTACCAGGCTGGTATATGGAGAAGATGCTTGGAGCAGGACCCACAAGTTTCCAGCCCTGTTGGCAGAGGATGGAAGATGGAGAGAGAAGGGGAATCTGAACAGTTGGTGGTGCACTGGATGGAAGGCCAGCCTGCACCTGATGCTGTCCTGGATCTACTGGCCTGTAACTGTACAAAGAAATGTTCACTCCCAAAATGTGTGTGTGTTGCAAATGGCCTCAAGTGTACTGACATGTGTAGACTGGCAGACTGTGAGAACCAGGCATCCACCTCAGAGAGTGTGGAAAGTTCAGATGAAGACGTTGAAGATTTGGACAATGATTTTGATTATTAGGCTGTGAAGGTATGGACAGCAAAGTAAACTGCAGTTGTCACTGTAGAAATTTCAAACAAAACTTGATGAAAAAAAGCTAAAAAAAAAAGAAAAGAAAAAACTATGGGCACATGTATTTATCTACAGTTTGAATTGGAATTTAGTGTTGAATACAGCTACTCAATCTAAACACTCCTCTCTCTTCGTTCAGTTATGTAGCACTGTCTAATCTCCACTGACTGGCTCTTTTTATACTGTGTTATACTGTGTCAATTAACTCAATGCACAGCAGCTGTTTTGTCACACTCAACTGTGAGTACTTGTTAGTTTGACTCAGGTCAGGTCACTGTGACATAAATGTCACAGTGACATTTTAGTACGGTAAAAATACTTCAGATGCATTACTTACACTATAGCCTAGTTCTATCACTATTCTGTCACTGCCTGTCATAGATATTATTGCTGAAGATGCTATTTTTAACAACTGTTTTGTAAAATATATAGTATGGGCTATATCCTCACCATTTTTTAAAGAAAGGGGGTCAATAACCAGATAGAAACATGAATTTGAAGTAGAATGCTTCATTCAGATTTTGAAAACTGTCTTTTAACATTGGGTTATAAATGGAGTGATAACACACAGAAAGCTACCACCAGTGCAATGCTATCACATTTTTTCTAGCACTAGGGGTGTATACCTTCCCAAAAATCACTATGAGAATTAATCCCCCCTTCGGTACAAATGACCCCAAAAATGGGGTCCTGGCTCACGGTCTATAGTGCTTGGTGTGGACAGCTAAACTCCTGTGTCGTTAAATAGCCAATCGACAAGTTAATGACACGTTGCAATGTGACCTTGTAGATCGGTGAATTGACCTATAATGACTAGCCAAAAATAAGGGCACTATAGTATACTACTGTAAATTGAAAGTGGTTATAGTCTATGATAAAGTGATCCAGGGACCAAATCACCATCAGGACTCCATCTGAGCACAGTATCATGCTTACATTTGTGTTAGACTCAAATTTGTGTTAGAAGTCAAATTATTTGACATTGGTATTGGAAATTATGCAGTCACCACTGCACTTTCAACTTTTTCCACTTTCAACCTGGAATCCCTATTTCTGGAAGATATTGGTCAAAACAAATGTAATCGGTCTAGGACTTCAAAATCAAGATCGGTGTCGGAACCAAAAATCTGGCTTCAGTGACAGTTGGGCACTAATTAATTTCACACGAGTAACAATATTACCCTCTTATGGTAGACAGATGGCTCCAACAGTACTGCAGTGCACTGACAGAACCTGGAAATGAAGAAACACGTGGAGTAAATAAATACTAAATAGCAGTATTAACTTTTCTATAGTATCAGAGTTGATATTTTCTAAGTGTAGCCATAAGAGTATGGGTTGTTCTGACCAATTTGGATATTCAATTGGTAAAATGCCAATTGACTGATAGGTTTGTACATTTTTGAGACTTTTATCTGTATCACACAAAAACAATTGTCATTCTACGAGTTCTTTGGGGTGTTTGAGGTGCTGAATAATGCATATATCACCGCTAACTGGACAAACAAAATGTTAATAAATAAAATAAAAAACATTTGGAAAATGTCTTTATGCAAAGTATAATACATGATTAGAACATGCTTAAATATTCAACAATTAAGGTCTAATATTTCTACTTCAAAACCATATCCAGTTATCTTGGGACATAAAGAAGTTGAAGGATTTCAAATATCTTTTTTTTTTTTAAACATTTTGTACAAAATACTAGTCAATTTTACATCAAGGTGCCAAGATCAGATGTCCCTAGTGCCCCACTATGGCATACAAAGCACCCAATCACGTGCGTTTTGACCTTCTGGCCTTCTTCAGAGTGAACTACCATAACATGCCCATTTGTGATTGTTGCTGCAGCATTAATTAAAGAGATTTTAAACTTGTTTAACTTGTTGTTTGTGAGTGCAGCTGGTTCCTTTGTTGTTCTAATTGTGAAGGCCTTTGTTAAGTCCTATGCCTTTTGGAGGATCACTCTACTGGTTCTTCGGCTTAGTTTAGGCCCCGCTAATGGTGCTATACTGTATAAAGCATAATTTTACAGATACAGATATACTTTTAGTGCTATTTAACATTTTTTGTTTAGCATGGATTGTGTCAATACAACTGATTATACATAATAGAATATATAATACGTTAAAATACGTTTTTAACAGTGATTCAATAATCTACCACACCAGTCTCTCTCTAATAACAAAGTTTCTCATAGGCATAGCTAAGACACATTTATCTAAGAGATAACTCCCAATAAATCCAGACGTGTCACAACCATTCAATATACGATTTATTACTGTTATTGTTCTGTTGGTGTCAGATAAAAGCAGATAAGAGTAGAGAGAAGCGTACTAAATCAGAAACAGTGTGCAGCTTTCAGGAGGAAGAGCGGAGGGTTCCTCCTGTCCAAAGCCAGACAACAGTACTGTCTGAAATCAGTACACTACAGCACAGGGCAACCCCCCCCCCCCCCCCCCCCCCCCCAAACCATCATGGATGCTACATAACACTGTCTGTATGAGAAAACAGTCATGGTGTGAACAGCTACCGTCGGTCTTTGACAAGTTAGCTCATGGTTGTGCACGGGTGTCACACAACTAAGTATATAAATCGAGCGTGACACGTTCATGACACATTAGTACTCTGAGGTAAGCTAGGGTTGGCTAGTGTTGTACTGAGCAAAAATGAACATCTACGTCTATATATGGTGTCGTGACCGTGTCAAATCACTTGACATGACCTGTGGCTGTCGTGATGATCTGCTGTTTCCTATGTGAGCACAGTTTACATCGGTGCTCGCCTCTACCTTGACATAGCTTTGGCATTAGGAGGTAAAACAGGTTGGCGCCCGCTGTGGGCGATTTGAGAAGCAGCTTGGTTCATTTAATGACCATTCGGAGAATGATGACCCCCCATAAGTCCTTGTGGGTCATAAAGTACAGGATATTACGTAATACAGATAGTAAAGCCTAATTTGTTTGTTAAGAGTCGTCACATTTTGACAGTTTAGTTTCTAAATACATATTTTCAGCGATGCGTGTACACATCTATAGGCCCAAACGCATGACTCAAGTCTCGATTGTTCCCTTCTTTTAATTAGAGTGGAATCCACTTTTGAAGTGCTTTGCAATAATACAAACTTATATGAGCTTAGCTTATTCCAAACGCGAGAAAAGGTGCTTCTAGCGAGTAGGTCAGTACGTTATGATTACTGATAATAATAATAATATTTGATTTAGCATCGTTTTAAAACATTAAAAAAGGAAATTTTAAATCTAACAGTATACTTTACTGTACATAACTAGTCTAGTTTCACTGGCTGGGTGGAAGGTTCAAATGGATAGAAGTACAGTAGATTACAAAAACAAAAAGAACAAAGAAAATACTGTTCAATTGATCCATTGATTATATGGATGATAGTTATAGCTAGCTTAGCTAGTACAAAAAGGTAAGTAATATGTCCTATTTAAGGTACAATAATATGTCCTATTTTGGCTGAACATAGTCAAAGACATTCATTTGAAGAAAACAAAGCTTATGTCACACAAAAAAATAATAATATAAAAACAAAAACAATCCTTTACTGTTTTGATCCACTGTCTTTGGATTACCTGAGATTCCTTTTTCTCCCTCAGGGCTGTACTCGTTTTGATATCAAGACTACAGGTTGATTGACCGATTGATTTAATCAATCGACTTGATTGAGGTCATAGTCTCGCCACTAGGTGGGGGTCAAAGACACTCAGGCAGGCTGAAGGCATTCCTCATCACAACAAGCTCGAATCAATAACATCACGCTTAATGTCGTCATCATCATCATCATTATCATTATCACGCCAAAGAGCAAGTCCCACTCTCCTGTCAACCAAAACACACCTGACCTGCAGGTTCTACACATTTAAGTTCACCACAGTCCACCAAACAAACGTCCGTCAAACATGTTTAAAAAGGAGGCATGTTGCAAAGAAAAGGAGGAAAGGCTTAGCTTAAAGAGGGAGAGTTATTCCTTTTACACTCCTCTCCCTCTAAGGAATTTAGGCTTCTTAAGACTGTCTTGGAATGCACTATATATAGAGAGAGATAGATATTGCCTTTACTATAAGCAGGATTACTGTTGATACATACAGTGGCCTCCTTACCACTTGGGGCACCGCAGCGAGCATTTAGCACCCTTCTTCCCTTTGGTTGCTGAGTGCCACAGTCCCCAAAGGCCACCAGGGAAGTAGGAGATACTCAGACTCCCCCCTCCCCCACTATTTTCTTTTCTTTATCTACTTAGGATTCAAATACGTGATTATCCAAGCTCCTCTGGGCTTTGGTCACTCCTCGTCCACAGTCTCCCTTTTTGTTTCATCAGCTTTCTGCTCCAGCACCTGAGGGCTCGGGCTCGGAAGAGGTGCGAGCTCCACGGCAGCCATTAAGGACGGGTCTTGTGGATCCATGTTCTTTTGGGAAGATGTTTCTTCCTGTGGCAAAAGCACATTAGAACTGTAAGTAACCCATTTTCATAGTGGATGAATGTGTGTGTGCGTGCGTGTGTGCAGGTGCAGTAGGCTATACTGTATAACCCTATGAACCCATGAAATAAGATTTGTTTAAGAGAAATCGCTGGAATTGTTTGTTGCTCTTCTCTTTTTTTTTTTATTAGGCATTTTGTATATGACAACTTCAGAATATCTTTGATAATGATAATAGGTAATTCAGTGATATAAAATGAAAAACATAATGACAGGTAATTGTTCCAAATACAATACATAATAAAAAAGATATATAAATGTGATAAACACGAAAAAACAAAATACAGTTAAACAATGACAAATGTGAACAGACAAAACAAAGACAACAGGACAAACACTCTTGCTCTCAAACTTTCCTAACACGTTGTTGTAAATCAACTGAATTACAGACATTTTTCTTTTTAAATGAGAAAAAATAAAATAAAGAAAAAACACTCGGTTCCTTTTTTTTCCTTTTCTTTCTAATTTTCGATTATGTTATCTATTGTGTAGGAGGGGTTAGCGTGCACCTATTGAAATAGTCAATGAAGGGTTGCCATGTCTGGTAAAATCTATATTCACTCCCTTGTTTGTTGCTCTTAACTGTAGTGTGCAATCCATCTGTAATGTAAATACACATGTGTCAGATCGTTTTTTCCCTACATTGTAATTTAATTTAAATGCCAGAAGGAAAAAAAACTGGTGGTTGAGTAACATATTGTTAGCTTATAGAGCAAAGCATAGCTGCTCTTCACACTGGTCCGCCTGTCATAAAAACAGCGATTATGCACGGTGCCTCACCGCAAGAAGGTTCCAGGTTCGATTCCCATTCCCTAGGTGGGGTTAGCGAAACGGCGGCTAGGCACGCAAACTTCTGTTTAGAGTTTGTATGTTCTCCCCATGTGGGTACCCTCACAAAAAACATGCAGTAATCCTGGTCTCTATACTGCCTCCTCCACTCAGCCAGGGCGCCTGATGGAGGGGAAAGGAATAACTGGTTGGAATAACGTGTTCCTTCCACGTGCTACGTCTTACGGGGGAAAACTCCCTCTTGTTAGGCGGTAAGAAGCGGCCTGCTCATGCATTGAAGGAAGCGTGAGCTCAGTTTGGGGTTCTCCCCAGGTTGGCAGAGGGAGAGTATCGCCCAGGATTACAGCTTAGGCAATTGGAACTGGGTGAAAAATGGGTTACAAAATCGTGATAAAAAGAAAATTGAAAAAATAAATAGCAACAGCGATTATTCAAGTACTAAAATAAATTATAATTAATTTAAATGTACTGCTGATAGATTATTTCACTGCTAATAACTGTTAGAAATCCCTGTAACACCAAACGTTCTCCATAAATGAAGATTAATTAAAAGTTAGTTATAATGACTGGTTTTTAGTCGAGTGGCTCCTCGAGTCGAGTGTATTACTCACTTGCTCAGAGAAGCGGTGATTCTCGACAAACTCCTGTGTCTCTGCCTCCTCCCCGTTTGAATGGCAGCTTGGACTTGGCACCTCAATCCCGTGGCTTTCCAAAATGGCAGCCTCTGGGCAGCGTTACAAAGGGGAGGGGGTGGTGGGATACAGAGACAAATGGGCACAGATGAGCTGTGATGTGAATATCTCAGTTCAACAGGTTGCACAGTTCCAATGTGTGATCATGCTGGGCTCCTTGCTGAAGGTTTGGCATTAAGGGTGGCCATCGTGTTGTGACGCAACCCTTTGTGAGCTTGTAGATAAGCTACTTTTGCTATTTGTCATAAGCTGAAGCGTAGGTTACAGGGCTTAACCCATTCTGACTTGAGATCATATTCTAAAAATGTCTTCTGAATCCTGACAGTTTTCTGAAAAAGTTATGTTTCTATGTCAGTCGTTCTTCGTAGCGCGCCATCGCGCTTGTAGGTCTGCTCTTTTTCAATATCTAAAGTGTAACGTAATGCTAACACCAAAAGGGGTTCCTGCCTAAAATGGCTTAAGTGGTTAGAACTCACCTATGTTGGCCCTTCGTTTCATCTCCTTCCGACGGTTGGCAAACCAGTTGTACACCTTCAACGCTGTCACGCGCTCAAACTCTGACAGCTTGCATCCTGGAAGCACACAATTATGAGGCCCTTATTTTACCATTCCATCACCTAACCTCAGCTAGATCAAGGTATGAAAAAACAATACATATCCACCAGTGCGCGTGTAAAATCTAAGAAGCAAGAGGCATTCCCTAGGTGCCCCCAAGGAAATTGGCTATGCATTCCATTGTCTTCCATTCAAACATTTTCTTACCAATTTGCAGAGAATTTACACCTTCAATTTCTAAAACCAAACGATTCGAACCAAACAATTTGTGGTGCCTTGCATTCATACTTTTGTGCTAGACATTAAGTTAATTTTATTACATAAAATCAACAAATGCCTGTTTTGTAGAACAGTGAAAACAAGAGTAAGTAGCAGAACTACAGTACGGTGAACAGAATGGTACCTGGTTTCTGGATGACTGAATTGCAGGCGTTGGCAATCTCCTCTCTCTTTGCTTCATCTGGATACTGGTTCTCCATGAAGAAACTGGAAAACACAAACATCCAGCATGATGAACGCTACTATGTCATCATGAGTCGTGTTCTTTTTAATGTCTTTTGGCAATCTTGCTTTATTTACACAGGGAAAGTGTAAATAGCGAGGCAGCTGCATACAGACAAGGGGACCCGGGAAACGGTATGCAAAGTGGTCTGCACTCTGTCTGCAGACAAAATTGAACTAAAGTTCTCCTTGATATGAGACTAGATAAGGGTTTCTCAAAGTGGTTCTGTAACGCAAGTCCAGGGGTGCCTCAGAATACTTTGATAATCGACAGGCCTGAGTTGCACTGTACTTTACTTGGTGTATTCTCTTTGAGGGGCGCTATATTTAGCTATAGTGTATATCTTTGTCCTAACACAAACACTAAATGCCATTGACAATGAATGGAGAATTTACATCATATGTAGACGAGCAAATTAGTATTTTTGTTAAATTCCCATTGACAATGAATGGATAATTTACGTCATATGTGTCTGAGCAAATTGACATGTTACGTCATGATGATGTACGATGATAAGAGTGCCCCTCACTTCACACAGGTGTGATTTTTCAGTCTATGTCAAATGTTTCCTCTCTGAATAGGGCAGTGCAGTGTCCTGTCGGACACAAGTCGACAGGCAGACAGTAAGTAAGTAGCCCTGCCGAGCCATGAGGCCCATAGGGCAGGAGCCTATCTCCTGTTTCTGTAGCGTGAGGCAGCTTGATGTACAAGTACACCCCCTGGACATGACGCTAGTATGTCGCAGGGACTTAACCCCAATCCAACCCTTGATGCTGAGTGTCAAGCAGGGAGGCACTGGGTCGCATTTTTACAGTCTTTGGTATGACCCGGCCGGGGATTGAACCCCAACATCCCAGTCTCAGGGCAGACACTCTAACCACAAGGCCACTGAGCTGGTACATACAGATAGAGATCTCCATATATGGGCACAAAAGGGACACAGACGATTGAAACGGGTGCTATGACAACAGGTAGACTATGACAACTGGTAGACTATGACAACTGGTAGACTATGACAACTGGTAGACTATGACAACAGGTAGACTATGACAACTGGTATTGCCTAAAATGTTCCCAACTTGCATCGTTCCCAAGTAGGCTGGTCTAGGGGCACAGGTCTAGTAAATTAAAATAGCTATAATCTTCTGAACTTACCTGACTGTTCTAGCTGTTCTATTTGCTCAATAGCATCAATGCTCATCCCCACAATATCTAGTCTAAAATGTAGTCTAAAATATTGTCATATGTCAATCTCCCCATCGACCAACGGCTTCTCCGATTTACTGCAAGGCAGCTTCAGACTGAACGCAGCGGACATCAGTCCCCGAAATGTTACACCTCATCAATTTAGAGTCCTTGTACCATTGTCAGTGGAGAGGTAGGACACAGCATGTACTGTATCCTATGAAAGAGCAGTGACATGAGAGGGCTGTGTTCATAATCCATAATCCAATCTGCATGGTCCTCTTGCTAGCGAGGGGGCATATTCATGAGCACATTACGTGGATAACATTCTGTACTTTTGTCACTGCACAGAGTGCACATGGACATCTCTTCCTATAGGCCCACATGAATACGAGGCAGCTCTTTATAGTACAGTTACAGTATCCAGCTAATGGGGGGAAAAATGGCCTTGAGAGGATTACTGACTCCTGCCCCTCCTGGGTTTCATCCATTTCCTCTCCAACCTGCTCTTGCAGTTTGGACTTGGTTTTTATCTCTGCCATGGCTGAAAATGAAAAATTATACTCACTTTACAAAATGCGCATGGATCAATTTCTCCTAACCCCTTATTCCTCAGCTTTGCCCTCCACAGTTCCCACTTGCCCTATCCCGCCCATTCTGCCCTACACGTGCATGTGCACGCACGCATGGCCGCACACACACACACACACACACACACACACACACACACACACACACACACACACACACACACACTCTCTTTCTCCCTCAAGCTCTCCCCTCATCTTAACCTCCGCGTTCGTCCTTCAGTCTTAACTAGCTCATAAAGATCAGCACTGCAGTAGAATTGTGTAATCTGGGAGCAGCGCTGGGTGAGTGTGGTCTGCGTGCCAGTGTGGTCCTATTACTGAGAGTGCCCCGACTGCACCCTATACTTACAGCAACCACATAATACAGAAATCAATGACACATGAATGGTTAGGTGCTGTGGAGGGGAAAAAAATGCCTTTTCTTCTCTCCCGACATCCTCTGTGCCATGGGTATAATCGCAGTGTTCGGGATGAAAATGTTATCGTTAGAGGTGCAATAAGCTATTTGAAACTGGGACAGTCGACCTTTAAGGAGGACCTGTCATCCTCGGTGAACGTGCAGAGTGATAGCCTACTTTAAATCTAGGAGCAAATGCCCCCAAGCCACGTTGAAGTTCTCTCCATCGTCCAAAGCACCTCTGGAGATGGTCAAAGAAGCACTTGGCCACATTAAAAAAAGAAAAGAAGAAGCAGAAAGCAATGTGGTGCAAATGTGAAGGGGCAAAAAAATGTTTTTCCAACTAGAAAATCATGCGCCCCGGCTGGCCAGGGGGATTACTGCATGTTTTTTTTTAGGGTACCTAGGGGACAAGGGGAGAACATGCAAACTCCACACAGAAAGGTAAATGTTTCTGATCATCAAATATTACAGCCTCTGTCATTGTAATTGTCTTAGTGCTAATAAAGTTGTCTCACCTCTCCATGATTGACTGGCATTCCTTCCTCCAGGTGAACCTGCTACCTCTACGCAGCCGCAGAGGCCCGCCCACTATCCCAGCCCTTTCCCCCGCCATGATGCCTGACCTCCAGTCAGGCTCCTCCTTTACTAGCGAACGCATCGACAGAGTGGCACCTGTCGAGAGGTAGAGAGAGAGAGAGTTTATTCGTCTAAAGTTGTTGTGCACAAACAAAACAATGACCAAATTTGAACGTGATTTTAACAAATGTCAGGGGAACTGACACTGTCTGTCTGACTCAATAGTATAGAATGGCTTCCTTTTTGTTTCAGATCTCATGCTGAGGGGAAGCCACCTAAAACTATTGGAGATACATCCATGACATACAAAGGAGTAACTAAGTGACTTGACTACATATTAGAAACTGTATTCCGAGGCTGGCTGCTGAGACCCCCGTCCCCGTCCCCCCATCGTCAAGAGGGGGCTAGGCGTGGTTACCTGGCTGTGACTGGGCGGCTGCAGCGGCCGCAGTGTACCATGGCAGCAGGTGCATCAGCAGCTCTCTCTGCCTGCCCCAGGATGGGTTGGGGTTCAGGTTGGTGTTGGGGTTCAGGTTGGTGTTTGGGTTGGGGAGGATGTTGGTGAGGCTGGCACTTGACCCAGCGCCCGTCCCGTCTCTGTCTCTGTCCCCTCCCCTGGCCCTGGGCATGGAACCTAGGGCGTGCTGGCTTTCACTCCATCTCAGCCCTTCAGTTAGGACAGAACCACTGGTCAGGCCATAGCCATAGATTGATTGATTTATAGACAAATGTGACTGGCTGCTGATTTCAATGGTGCCATTTTGGCCCTACACAAACTATGCCTGTCAAATTCTATTCACAATCAGTTTAGATTCAAACCTGTGTTTGCTTAAAATGCAATCCAGTCGTTCGGTCCAAGATATGCCACAAGACTCAATTTGACTGATAACAGTACAGATACGTAATTGGTGAAATAATGTGCCCACCTTATTGGAAACATTGCACAGAGAATGTGTTATTGTTAGTATCATAATTGTTAATAGCCTGTTTGTTAGCCGTGTAGGAATGAAAACCAGCACCGGTTCAGGTCTGAGAACACTACAGTAGCTATAGCAAAGCCGGGATTGGTTTGGAAATGGAAAATGGAGGGATGTGGTAGGAGGCAGCATTTTTAACCACTTTAAACCTGGTGTCCCTATTTTGACTATGCAAAATCGATCATGTGTGGTGAAAATAGCTGATCTACAAGCTTACAATTTGTCGCGCTGCCTGTGACACGTTGCGGGCTAGCCCTGCGTGGCCAGACACGAATCTGCTGGTGCAAAAGGAAAAAGCCTTCGGCAGTGATGTAGTCTGGCCACACTAGGCTAGTTGTGAGCTTGTAGATCAGCTATTTTTGCCATGCGAAACCCTCATACAGAGGTAAGTATAAATTGAGCTCGATTATTAGACATTATAATGTCAACATCTTTTCTCGGACGTGACTTGATTTGACGTGAATGTTTAAAACATGTAACTTCGTCATATCAGCAGAAATATGGTTAGTTGCAACTTGCAAGTTAATACTGGCTAATGCAGAAATTGTGCAAATGCCACATCCCTGCATCCTCCTAGGACACCGAGAGGTCGACACCAATCCAAGCTGTTACTCTACCCTGTTCAGACAAACCACATTCACCCACTAAAGTTTCATCTCCAACCAGATGACTTAACATTATTGATTACCATCTCACATGTCAGGATTACTTCTATCCTTCATCCGATTCTTTATTATTTTGTATTTTTTATAGATCTTGTCCCTTGTCCTTCCTTGAACTTATGGCTCTCAAAGACCAGGGTGGCGGGGAGGGTGGGGGTTGGGTTTACCATGCAAAACACGTTGACAGGCAAAGGATAGAGGAGACGGGCAGAGGAGAGGCTTGACATGCAGGTGTCAATACCAAGCAAAAAATGCACCCGCAGCTTTCTTGCAGCCTTACTACCTACAAACATACAATCTGTACTAGAGTTTTCGTATGTGAAAACCCCTTCAGTTCCTACTATAACACTGTTATAACACTGTTGATGTACCTGGTGTTCTAGTTTCTTTGAGGCACTAAATTGTTTTATTTTATTTTCTTGCACTCTTATCTATGTGACCACTTACACTGTTAAATGCCCAAATAGGTATTTTATTCTCGCCTAAACTCATTCTTCCATCCATACGACCCAACTCTATGTAGCTCTGCCATGCTGCTCACCTGGGTTGTTCCTCTCCAGCAGGTACCAGCGGTAGAAAGCCCTGCGTTTAGAGTCGCTCATCTCGAGACCCTGCTGTAGCAGCCACTGGGATATGTAACTCTGACTGATGCCTGAGACGCGAGACAGGGGGGAATGGACCGTTTTGACATATGCCACTGATGTACGTCCCATTTGACTTAGAAGTGCAATACATTTTCCCGCCCCAGCGTTAAGGAGCCAACTTTCTGTCACCATGTATTCTGTCTGTGATCACTTATTTGTGTTTCGATATAGCGTGAAACACGCTGCAGATGTTGTTGGCACTGACTGACGCCTGTTGCCAGACGGCTGCACAACTATAATAAGGGATTTGATCGATAATGCCAACAGTCCACAGGAATTACCATTAACCTCGGCTAGCCAGTAAGTATTTTGTTACCCTCAATCAAATCTTTTTTTTTTTAAGAGTTGGGCAGTCGACTGACAATAGAAACGAAAACATATGTTAAATGACAACATCTGTATAGCGTTATCCTCTAGTCTACGGAAACACAATAGAAGTGATTTAAGACAGAATGGGAGGCGACAAGACAGTTGGCCATTATTGCCTTGAATGGGGACGAATAATGTATACGTTACTAAGTTAAAGCAGGAGTATAATTATGCTGCATCAGTGAAAAGGGTCCATTGTAGAGACAAAGACAAGCTATTTATTGCAACACTTACTTTCATGACTTTATTTTTATTTGTTTTACTCATCAACCACCAGCCATTGTACCTGTATCCTTGAACCAAGCCAAGTGGGTTGTAATAATAATTTGAAAACCGTTTTACTACAGCAGAGGCAATAAAGAGAGTACCTGTTACTTGGCCTACGATGGCCTGAGAGATCCTGCGGTTGTTGAGGAACGTTTTGATCTCTTCTTTCACAAGGTTGCTGTCTCTCCTGTGACAACAACAAAAGAGAAGAAAAACAACAACAACAACCATGCAGAGTGTTAAGGCCACGGCATCACACCACGGTTAAAGCAACATCCATTGTTCTGTCAAACAGTATGCAGTGATGGCCATCATCAGTCAGTGATCTTGTTTCGGGTATCCCTGCACACCTGACCCGAATTAGTGCTACTAAATATTATGTTCTCTGGGGACCATTCACTTGTCATTATCTGATGTTATAATAGTCTCCCGTCCTCTTCACTATTCTCCATTTTCAACCTGTCCTCATGTAGCCCCGTTTGAATTTACTTCTCTCTGAGCTTCAAATAAATCCCACATGTGTTCCACATGTGTGCCGCTCTCACCTCATGTATTCCTCCACCTTCTCCTCGAGGTCCCACTCCTCCTCTCCCATCATGTCGTAGCTGAATGACCTCTGAACCGCCACGCCGGGCGGGTAGAGGGGCGGGGGCGAGGCCTCATAGCTGTTGCTAGGAGACAGCGCGGGGCCGTCCAGGCCGGAGGTCTGTGTGGTGGCGGAGGCCAGAGAGAGCGAGGAAGAGGAGGACGAGGAAGACGAGGGGGCCGGGGCCGGCGCCGGGGCGGCCGGGGTCGAGGCGTCGTTGGACGGGGCGGCGGTGGCGGCGGCGTGGGGTTCACAGTATGACGGGCGGTTGTCCGGGTCGAGCCTCTCCAGGGACTCCAAGGCGTGGATGATCTGGGGTTTGGTCATGCCCGACAGACGCAGGCGCTGGAGGAGGTCTATCTGTTCTATGGTGTAGCGGGGCTCCACCTCACAGCACTCCATCCTGGCATCTGATTCTGGACGGTCACATATGGAGGAACAGGAGGTGGTACATCAAATGCTGCCAGATTTCGGAAACAAACTTTATCGAGCACAGCAGTTGCCGTTAATATAAAGGTCACTCAGACGTTTGTTCATTCGCATAATAAAACCCCAACTAAAAGCAATGTTACAAGAAGCCATTTACAAAATTGAACTTAGCCATTATCAGGTACAGAAAAAAAAAAAAAACTGCATTCTCCTCTGAAGTACCTCTGGGTCATTCAAAAACTTTGGCACAAATTCTACCGCTTGGCACAGACAGTAGAGACTTGCTCCATTTATCCTTGCTTGCTCCATTTATCCAGGGCTATAACTAACGCATGATGGTCACTGATCCATAAAGGCACACAGGCCCTGGTGGTCAGCCTACATTAACACGTTATTACCTATTATCTGCAGAAAGAAACCATGCGGCTACTCTAAACATCAACAACCAGCTGAAAGTTGGCTCGAAACAAAATGTTCCCAATCCCCCCGCCGTTGTTACCTGATGGTAGAGGGGGTGACACTGACAGGCGCCCCGTGGGGAGTGGTTCAGTGCGTGGGGTCGCAGTGAGACACCACTGTCGCATGGCTCGGCGGTGCTCCGCTCAGCTGGCACCACTGACTGCTGAGGGCGAGATGGGTACGCGAGTAGACGCGCTGCAGTGCGTTGCGGTTTAAACGCGGCTCGTTTAGCTTTCCTCAACAAGCTGCACTTATCTGGGCTAGGCTACGTGGCTAAAGCTAACTGATAGTTACACTTATTTCCTGGATCGCTGCAATAATCCCCCCGACACCACCAGACCCGCTTGTCCTTGAGCTGTAACGTCGTATCTGGTCACTTGATCGACATTGTCACGAGGCTGGTAGTTGTGGTTTGGTGGAGGTAGAGGAAGAATCCGCGGTCCGGGTGCTAATTAGCTGGCTGGCTAACTTAACTAGCTGGTGGTGGCGCTGTCCCGCAGCAGCAGCAGCGCCCCCCTGTCTGTCTGTGTGTGTGTATGGTGTGTATACTATGGAGGGACAGGCTGCAGGCTCCAGGCAGGCTGCAGCCCGGGCAGGATGGGGAGTGCAGCAGGCGATGCGATTGGTTCGCCGCCCTAAAAAAAAGTGCTGGTCCCGTGGACGGTGGATGTAAACGTCCCAGACCCAGTCGATGGCTGGCCCACCCACCTAGTAGACTGAGCAGAGTGTAGAGCAGCACCTCCGTGTCCGTGTGCTGTTTCCCAAACTAGCAGAGGCAGCGGGTGAACTGAACTCCGCAGGGTCACTTTCACTTTGTCCAGTGTGGTCCAGAATCAGATGATGAGGCAGTGATGGATGGTGGTGGTGAGTGAACTGAAGAGAAAGACCCCTGACCTGACTGACACAGTGAGGAAGGTTTTGTGAATGGGAGCCTTGGGTGGGTAACATGCAATGTGACACCGACACAGCTCTGTTCAGTGTTTATACACATTCCTTGATTTACGTTTATTTTGTTTCGCGTTTGCTCTTGCCAATGTTTCATCATGCCAATAAAGCCTCTTTGAATTTGAAATCTAAATCCTTTAATCCTCCTGAAAGTGTTTTTATACTCCCTTTCAAGTTTTGTCATGTCACTGCAGTAACCTCTATAGCTTATGCTAATGTATTATAATGTAACGACAGGATGTGTGTGTGTGTGTGTGTGTGAGAGTGTGTGTGTGTGTGTGTGTGTGTGTGTGTGTGTGTGGACAGACCAATATTGATCCCGCAGGGAAATTCAGTCGCCTGTGTGTGTGTGTGTGTGTGTGTGTGTGTGTGTGTGTGTGTGTGTGTGCGCGCAGATGCAGGTGTGGACTGGTACCTGCAGCACATACACGCACGCACACACAGACAGCTCCCTGAATTGGTTTTATGCCCCAGCTGTGTATGTGAAATAGTCTCTCTTTCTCTCTCAGGAGACGGGATGGGACCGGCGCTGGGTCAAGTGCCAGCCTCACCAACATCCTCCCTAACCCAAACTCCAACCTCTACTCCAACACGGAGTACAGGTTGCTGCCATGGTACACTGTGGCCAACCAATCACAGCCAGCCAGGTAACCACACCTAGTCAGTGTAACATTGCAATCAGACCATCCGGTAGTAAACATTACAAAAAACATTACACGCACAAGCGCACGCGCGCGCACACACACACACACACACACACACACACACACACACACACACACACAGTCACACACACACACACACACACACACACACACACACACACACACACACACACACAGAGAGAGAGAGAGCTGTGAATATAACTAGCAATAACTAGCAACAATTTGTGTACTTTATTAAAGGTTAATAACTGGCAACAATTTGTGTACTTTATTAAAGGTTTGTATGTACAATATTTCCAAGTGGAGCAGACAGTGGAATAGACAGATGATTGACAGTCTTGACTTTGGTTGTATTCCATTGGACGTCCTTTTTGTGTCACATATAGCTCCCAGATCTTGCAGCTGTGTTTGCTGTGGCCACATCACCCTTATATATGGAAGTTCTTTGTTATTAGTCATGTTTTTTAAATATTTTTTGTCATGTTCTCGAAATATTTTGTGAGTGTTTGTATTTGTTATCAGTGGGAATTATGTGTCTCTTATGACTTGGTACAGTTGGCAGGTATAGTCTCTCTTTCTCTTTCTCTCTCTCTCTCTCTCTCTCTCTCTCTCTCTCTCTCTCTGCGCCACACCACTCCCTTTGAGTTTACTTATCTTTGGTACAGTATTTCTCCCTCCCCTGTGCTTGTGTCAAGAAAGGCAGGAGAACCTAATAAGTACCATATTAAACCACCAGGCACTGAGGGGCATGAGTGTGTGAGCACCCTGTCTGTCTTCATACTTACTGTAGCACACCTCAGGACATTCAGACGTGCAGTGGAGTTCTCGGGCCCCTTGTCGTCCCGTAGACTCTGAGACGGCAACATGAATTGGGCATTCCTCCAGGGTCTCCTGAGCGGAGTGAACAAATACTCCACCGCGTTCGGACGCATCTGGCTCTCCGTGGTGCTAATATTCAGGCTCATGGTTTTCTTGGTGGCCGCAGAGAAGGTCTGGGGTGATGAGCAGAAGGACTTTGACTGCAACACCCGGCAGCCCGGCTGTCACAACGTGTGCTACGACCATTTCTACCCCATCTCTTACACCCGGCTTTGGGCTCTCCAGCTCATCTTCGTCACCTGCCCCTCTCTCCTTGTCGTGCTGCACGTGGCGTACCGCGAGGAGCGCGAGCGGAAACACAGGCTGAAGTACGGTGAAAACTGCACCCCGCTCTATGGCAACACAGGGAAGAAGCGTGGGGGTCTGTGGTGGACCTACTTCCTCAGTCTGCTGTTTAAGATCATTGTGGAGGCCTTGTTCACCTTCCTGTTGTTCTACATTTACGAGGCCACCTTCATCCCACCGATGGTGAAATGCAGCGAAGATCCCTGTCCAAATGTTGTAGACTGCTATATTGCCAGGTAAGCGTAAATAAAGGCCTAACATTCCTAATGAATTCAACCCTGGATTTACTATCATATTACTACTCAAGTTTAAGTTTCAGTCCTACTGGATAACAAATTTGATATGGTTTATTTCCTGATAAACATCTGTGTCATACTATCTCACCGTTATCTCTGACCTCCATGTGCTCTGCAGGCCCACAGAGAAGAAGATCTTCACTGTCTTCATGGTGTCGACAAGCTTCGTGTGCATCCTGCTTACCCTGTGTGAGGTCTTCTACCTGTTCGGGAAGAGGTGCATGGAGTCTTTCGGCGCGAGAAGACACCACCGCGTGCCACAGAACTCATTTGTCATGCCCAAGACAGCTAATAGAGATAATGAGGTTGAGCTAGAGAAGATGAAGTTTGCCGACAGCAAGGCAGAAGAAGCCAAAGCGAGTTCTGCCCCGGCCTACAGTCTACCCATCTCCTGAGAGACTTAACATAACGTCATGGGTCATGTTGACTTGAGAGAATTGGACTGGAACTGGAAGCCCATGTCTTTTTATGAAGAATCTTTGTTGCTGACCTGAAACAGTTTAAACCTGAAAAAGAAAATGTTGTTTACAAAGTCAACATCAAGTCTTTTTTTTATTCATACAATTTCAAGACTGTTGTTCAGTAATTTCCTGTTTCACTGATGCTGAGATGAAAATGTGTGTAAAGTGTTTTGTGTGTGCTTTTGATATAATTGGTGTGCACTGTTTATTTTTATATCTACAAATAATACATTTTAATCACTCCTTATCATTCTCTATTACTATTCTCAAGTGAGAATGGTAGATAGAATCTTTTCATCAACAATAATGTATTTCTCAACAGAGCTAAATATGAGTAGTAAGTCACGACCATTAGTCCTAAAAGGAAAAGTTATGAAAATTAGATATTTCAAAATCAATACTGCAAAGCACTTTGAGCAACATTCTCTGTATGAAATGCACAATAAAATAAAGGTTATCTGAATTCTTTCCACGAAGCATATTTGCACACACAAGGAGGTTGACTTGGTGAGGTTGGTGCCTTATAAAATTAACAAAGTATTAGAACATTCACCCTAAACGTTATGTACATATTACACCAGAGGGTTATTCGTGGGGCAGGAACGGCAGTATGTGTTTGTCATTGTGTGTGTGTGTGTGTGTGTGTGTGTGTGTGTGTGTGTGTGTGTGTGTGTGTGTGTGTGTGTGTCTGTGTCTGTGTCTGTGTGTGCACGTGTCTGTGTGTGTGTCTGTGCGTGTGTCTGTTTGTGCGTGCGTGTGTGTGTGCGTTTATAAATGTATACAGTTTATTATTATTTTTATAATTATTAAAATGACAAACATTACTCTGAAATTTCCCATGGTGCATATCCAAGCACTTTTCCATAAGGATAATGTCTGAATTTATTAACAGCTCAGTATCCGTGTTCATGATTTCTTTGGGAACTTTTTGTGCCTTTATTGATAGGATAGTAGGTTGACAGGAAATGGGGATAGAGATGGGGAGTACCAGACAGTGGGAGTACCAGACAGTGGCCTTCTGGTTAGAGTGACATGCACATGAACAGAAAGTGACATCTTCATATGAAAACACACAAAAGCATAAGAATTTGTTGAACACATCGGGCAAACATTGTGATGCATTGTGAGATTGTATAAAGATTGAATATATTTAAACATGAGGGGACCTAGTATAGAGCCCTGGGGAATCGCAATGCATTTGTCCCATAGGCATTTTGTGCTTTATTTATTTAAAGACCTTCTAAGCGTCGTACGAAGCCAACTCTTGTCGTGACAAATCATGACAACACACACAATATTTCGGGCCAAACAAAGAATTACAAAGAAGAAAAACAACAACAAAAGGGTTGTAACCTGCCGTTTTTTTTCTACTTTCTAATTCTCTAAATAAATAAAGCACGAAATGCCTATGGGACAAATGCATTGCGATTCATTTCCTGGGCCACTCGTTGTTCTGAAAGGGGGAGGGACTGCGACGCTCTATATGGGTTTAAGTGGTTATAAAGAATTATATACAGTACACAGGACTAAGAACGTATACACATTATACTGTACATGTTCTGCTATGATTTTGAGAAACAAATCTATGCCATCCAATTACTGAAATGTGAGAAAAGCGATCTATCTTATCAGGTACAAATCTAACAAGTACATAAGATAACTGAATGCAAGGAGGAGTTTATTTGAAATTTATTTGACAAAAACTAAATAAAATAAAATTAACCAGAAGCCAAAATGAATCACAATGTGCCACACCAAATCAGTTTGGGGGAAAAGGATTGAGCCCATATGGGTCCAGTGATAGAATGGGAGTGGTGATACTGAATCAGAGCTGAATAAAAGAGACCACTCCTAATTTCAAGTAATGACCAGCCGATGGCTATTAACCACATCCTGCATTCCATAGTGATACACCTGATTATGTGATAGGAAGTTAATACTTTCCCGCAAATGTTGTACAACTGGGCAGTGGCAGTGACTCAAATTATCAAAAAAACATTTGCAATATGTACAAGTATGTTCTATCTGTTGTAATATTTGGACTCCATATCTCATTCCCATTCCCAGCACCAATGGTCCCAGAGCTCTTGAACAAACACATGCTAAGGTAGTGGCTTTGCTTTTACCTCACCAATCAAGGGTGAACAAAGGACATAGATTTAAACCTTAGATACCCACTGCAGTCTGCAGGCAGCTGATAGCAGGCTGCTGTTGACAAAGCTTCTTGTCTCTCAACAGGGTGATACCTGGTCCTTTAATGTGTCTTTAGTGACACTAATTTAAAGGCCATGGTTCACTGTCATTTCTGATGTCAATTCATTGTGACATGGGGGACGATATGGCTGAATGACTTCAGCAAAAAAAAATCTATTTCATAATATCTTTTTAGCTGTTAAGGACATTTTCTGGCTGGATTCCAGATTCCGTTGACCACACCTCCAGAGTATGGCCAGCGATTTCTTGCTCTGCCTCTGCCCAGTCATTATGAAGAAACAGTTGTACATGAGAAGTTTGTCAAACTAACGTCGTGAATTCACATCAGTTGTAGGTTTATTTGACGGACAAAGGGACGAGATGGGCCCAAAATAAAACCAGTTTGAAAGGTAAATATGCAATTTAAGCCATGATCTGGTTATTGAATTTCTTGAATATCTGTCTTGCTCAGGTTCCAGAGGTCGACGAGACTTGTCATTGAATTTAACAGGCAGAATAATTTGTGGTGGAGGAGAATTTGATAGGCAACATACATCTAAATGATTGCTCAAATATTATAGGAAGATCTTTTCATAGTCAATTGCAAATAAACACACATCAGTTATTTAACATGGTATGGCTAAACTACGTAGTGTGATCATAGGAGGCAACGCATCAACGATTTTGTCTTAGCTACTGTACATTTATAGAACCCTTAAAACATATATTTCAACAACAAATATATAAAACATCAGGTTTGCTTGTTACAGTATTTATTGATTTTGATAATTGCATGTCTCATATGATCACCACAATGTTTGCAACATTGGGTGATTTTGACAAATTCAAATAGTCAGCTATTTTTTACCTAATACCTAATAATAATATAATAATAATAATACCGATAATGTGACAACATATTGGAGATGCCAACTGTTGGTTTTTGACACAAGTAGACCAGTGTAGAACCGACTTTCTGGAGATTTTATGGATTTACTTTTAACTATATATTTAAATTTTTTATAATTTTAAACTGTGCAGAACCTCACGTAATTCCGACGGAGCATTAGTCTGACCGCATGTCGGACATAAGCTGCTCCCGTGCTTGCGGTTATGGTTAGGTTAGGGTCTGAGGTAGGTTGTCGTTTGTCGGACCAATGACTAGTCTGAACTAAGTACTGCACCGTTGAGAATAGGGCTGGGCAATACGTATAGAATCTATACGTATTGCCCAGCCCTATTCTCACTATATGCTACCAATATGTTACCATAATCGCTATTGTAAATCACAGACGATATCTTGTCTCATACCACAATATCGATCATTCGATTATGGTAACATAATTATTGGTAGCATATACTGTATACGTATTGCCCAGCCCTATTCTCAACAGACATTGTTTAGTCTCAGTGTAACTTTTCAATTGTTTCCTCACGTGTCCTTTAAGGTTCCAACAATTAACCAACAATATCAAAACGCAGACACAAAGGACGGTGACCCCAAGCCAGACACATGGATTGGAAGGGCTTGGAGGACCTGCTCAGCGGGGTGAATAAGTACTCCACTGCCTTTGGACGGATCTGGCTGTCTGTGGTGTTTGTGTTCCGTGTGATGGTGTTTGTGGTGGCGGCGGAGCGCGTGTGGAGTGACGAACAGGGCCACTTCGACTGCAACACCCGACAGCCTGGTTGCACCAACATGTGCTACAACCACTTCTTCCCGATCTCACATGTTCGCCTCTGGGCTCTTCAGCTCATCTTTGTCACCTGCCCCTCCTTCTTGGTGGTGCTGCACGTGGCCTACCGAGAAGAACGGGAACGCAAGTTTCAGGCCAAGAACGGCGAGGACTGCCACCTGTATAACAACCCAGGCCAGAAGCACGGAGGTCTCTGGTGGACCTACCTCTTCAGCCTCTTCTTCAAGACGGCCATGGAAGTGCTTTTTCTGTGGCTCCTCCACATGATCTATGAAGGCTTCAAGCTACCCAGACGTGTGAAGTGTGATCTCTCACCTTGTCCCAACATGGTGGACTGCTTCATAGCCCGTCCAACCGAGAAGACTGTTTTCACATACTTTATGGTGGGAACCTCTGTTTTGTGCGTAGTCCTCAACCTCTGTGAGATCTTTTATCTGATTGCTGTCCGACTGGTGAAGCTTAAACATCCACGCGGCTTCCACATCCACGCTCCACACCCTAGCTAAACTGAAAGGCCTGGAAGGGGACTGGAACCCCATTTGGGACTGGAACCCAGAAATGATGTTGTAGTTTCAAATGTCACAATTGTACTTGAGAAATACATTCATAATGGTGATATTGTAACATTGATAGAAAGGTTACTCTTGTTTTTGTTTTGTACTGACATAAAGAGTAAAGACAAGTTAATTGAATTATTATAGTGAAATAAAACTACTCTTTGTGGCTGTCCCTGGTCCTCACTTTGGAAACTACTGAGCAATTGGAACACACACACACACGCACGCACGCGCACGCACACACACACACACACACACACACACACACACACACACACACACACACACACACACACACACACACACACACACACACACACACACACATACACACACACACACACACACACGCTTTATTTTTTCTTTCTTTCTCCAATACAATTTGTGAACATATCATTTTGGTGAAATAGACAATTGAGCAGTAGTACCAGAGTAAATACTTCCATTCTAATGATAATTGAATTATTAAGTTTACATAAAAATGTGTGTAATCATGCTTACTTTGTGTTTCCTGAAAATGTTTTGTGAATTCTAAGAAATAAATTATGAATAAACACATGGCATCGAATGCTATTTCCACTAGTGTGTTGTAAGCTTATTTGTCCACTTGGTGTCAGTAGATGTCCATTAGTCATTGAGAAAAGAGAATAGGCCAAATATTGTAGTTTACTGGCTACGAGCCTACGTGTACGTGAGGATTTATGACCAATGAACAGATAGAGTTGCAAGCATTGTGGTGATGTTATTGTTTTAAATTCCCACTCAAACTAGCCAAATTAAAATGAAATGGCCTTTCTGTGGTATCATGTTCCTGTAAGTTACTGTAACTGCTAGTAGTTTCAGACTTCTAGTCTTTAGAGTAGGCTATAGCTTCTTGTATCCCCTGGATGGCGCCAAAGGTCTATAGGCCTATAGGCTACTGCAATTATTGGCCTAACTCGACAAATTGAAGCACATTTAGCACAATAAAACTTGAACTTATTGGGGGTGAATTAAGAAACTGGGTTACAAAGTATAAGCTCATGGGCTCGCAACGGGACTGACAAACAGGAGGACAACAATTTGTAAACTGCACAACATGGGAAGTCACATGTAGCTAAACATGCCACAGGCCAGGGAGGTGGTTCTTCTCTGTTGCACGGCGTGCACCTGTGTGTGTTTGGTTTGTTTTGATGTCTGCATGTCGACAGGAAGCACATGAACACCGAAGGAATTGATAGCCTCCTCAACGCACACGGATGATGATTTAACAACGGAATGGCTCATACAGGTATATAGAGCCGGTCCTCAGATGTTTATTTTGTGAAATTGCAGAAATAATACTATCCTGTAGGGTAGGCTGTAGTAGACCTACTGTAGGCTACATGGAGGTTCAGAAGTTTCGAAGTGAGCCGCATTTAAGAGCTTAGATGGTTCATGGTTGGTAAGCAAGACCATTGCATTGAGGGATCGGGGTGTAGGGTAGGCCTACGAATTTTCTTTGATGCGGCTGATGCCAGTTGGTTTAATTTTAAACGTAATAATTGTATAGGGTGAATAGCATAGCCACCCCAGTACACGGTCAGTGCAAAAACTGCATATGGATAATTCCATTTCTACTTCTAATTGAAAAACGATAAGGCAAGGTTTTTTTGTTTTGTTTTTTCAACTAGAAATAGAAACTACCCAAAAACAGTGTCCTGTGTGTGTGTGTGTGTGTGTGTGTGTGTGTGTGTGTGTGTGTTAAATGCATTGGATGCACAAAGTTAATATTCCTGGTGGTTACAATGAGGAATTGAAAAAAAGTTGAGTGCTTACTGTGCTTGTACAACACACACACACACACACACAGGGTGAAATTATATTTAAGCTTTCCACAAATTGTAGTTGCATTAAGGAATAAAGAGTGAAAACAATAATGTATCATCATGAAATTCATTGGGAGATCATTTAAGTGAACCTAGCAGAAAGCGAAGAATATTGTCTTGTCAGTTGTCACACATACCGTTACAGAGACCTGGCTGTTTGGACAGCAGTGGGTGTCTATGTCTGGTCTACTGTATGTGTTTAGCAGGTAATCATTAATGCCGGTGCCATGTGTGCTGTGATTTTGACCTGGCCGCTGTGCAGTTGATCAATAGAACAAGGATAGCCTTGGGACTGTGAACCTGCAGCAGGGACGATGTACTACTGTAACGACAACCTCCTGTAATGATTAGTAGTAGTATAGTATCTATCCACAAGCTCACATTGTGTTACATTGAGACACGTTGCCAGCTTGTATCAGCTATCTGGATGATGTTTGTTTTACAATGTATCCTAATTCTTCCCCCCCTCCCCACATCTCTCCTCTCCTCTCCTCTCCTCTGGTCAGGTGTGTGTTGTGCCAGCCTGGAGGAGCCCAAGGCTCTGATGAAGATGGGGCTAGGCATGCTCGTAATTGGCCATGTCAACTTCCTGTTGGGGGCGCTAGTGCATGGGGCAGTGCTGCGACACATCAATCTCCACAAGCAGACCAGGGCCATGGAGTACGCCATCTCCAATGTAGTGGCAATGGTGTGTGGAATGCTGGTGAGCAGGCACAACACAGATGCAGATGGGACAAATACATAACATATACAGTACATCATTTCGGGACATCTCATGAATTGAATTAAAATATCTTTAACCACTTAAACCCTATACCTCCATTGACCAGAATAACCCAGGGCTCTACTATAGGCTATAGTCCTGCTCCTTTTCCCCTCTACACTGAATCACTTTGACGGAAATAGCAGATCTACAATTTATGTCATGCCAAGAACAGGGATATGCCTAGGTTTCATGTGAGCACACTGAATCTCCCATGCTTTTGTTTGCTGCCATCTTAAACGTTAAAAGGCACATACTGTACCAGCACTTGGCTTGCGTGTTGCGTTCTTTAACCACTTTAACCCTGGCATCCCAATTTTGGACTTGTGTTATGGGGTTAGGGGAAAAGATCAAGACATGGCGTGTAGATGAGCTAATTTCTAAATCAGAATAAAAAAGTGGTTTAGAGCTAGGCTGAACTTGGTACACTGTGATGTGTGATGCAACACAGCTACATAGCCAATAAATAAATAATGTGTGTTAGATTTAGGTGTGCCATGTGCACCAATGTGCATGTGTTAGCATAATAGCATTACTGTTGACTTGACAATGCTTGCATATCGGCGCACCTCAATCTAAAACCCATTATTCATTTTATTAACTGGAGCTGTGTAGCTGTAGGTAGACCTGTACATCAGGTCTACCTACAGTCTAGGTTCAATCTAGACCATTAGTCGGCAGAATACTCACATAAGTGTTCCAGTGTTTGCTTCTCCTATGAAGGTTTTTTTTTCCTGGTGGCGCTATAATAGGCCAATGTGAAAAGGGTGCCATTTCTTCTTACGCCTTGGATGGAAATTGGATGATTTGAGGCATTTTGTTCCAAAAATGTGTTTTGCAAAAATCCACCTGTTTTTGGTGCTCTTAACAGGCCAATGTGAAAAGGGTGGGATAAATTCCACGGGCCATTCCTGCAAACTTTTAAAGCCAATGTTAGCCAATTCGGATGGAATATGAAATATCGGTGTATATCTGTGTAACGAGTTTTATAAAAAAATTGCCGATGCCAACGATACCGGTTAACGGTGTCGGAGATTAACTGTACACGGACGGACGGACGGACGGACGGACGGACGGACGGTCGCACACACGGACGGAATGCAAAACATACTCTCTCCCCATGCCTTCGGCCTGGTGGAGACAATATTTGACATTGACAACCAGGGTCTAGTTGTCAGTGTTGGGAGATCACCTCTCCAACCACTGCAGTGGACCACTGGGATGGAAATGAGTTTATAGCCAAAATTATAGCTTAAATCTGGCATATTACGTGATACCATGTTGTATTGAGCTTATATAGCAAAACCCGGCATTTTTACATGATTATTTATTGATTGAAATGTTCATTAATGTGCACTGTCCCGGATAATAAATAAATTACATACAGAATAGATTGATTAAAATACAAAAAATGTATCTATGTATATTTTCAACTTGTCCTTTGTGTTGTTATTGCAGGGTGTTGTTGCTGGAATTCTAGCAATTGTCCTGTCTAAAAACAAGCGAAACAGAGCTCTGGTGAGTGTTGCATTTTTAATATGAAAAGTTCTGGGGCCAGAAAGCAGAGATATCGGAAATAGTTCCTCCCCTCTGTTATTTATTTATATATTTTTTCCTTTTCTCCTTTAACCCATTTTGGGTGTTAACCCTTTTGGTGTTAGCATTATGTTGTGCTTTAGCTATTGAAAAATCGAAGAACGACTGACATAGAAACATAGCTTTTTCAGAAAACTGTCAGGATGTAGAAGGCTTTTTTAGAATCTGATCTCAGGTCAAAATGGGTTAAAAGTCTCTTGATGAAGTGACAGGCAACAGCACTGTGTGTGCGGGCCACGCCATCGCCATTTCTGGTAGCATCTCAAGTCTATTTTCTCTCTCTACACTCTTATTCGGTTCAGGTTGTGTTCCGCTCGCACTCAAAGTTGTATGCGCGTGTGTATGTGTACTACAGATCTTTATTCTCGGGTCTGTGTCTGCCTCAACAGTCAGAACTCGACAGAAGCCTTTTTTGAAGTCCTACTTCTGTTCTGGCTGCGGGCAAACACTCCCGAAACACATCAGTCACAGTTTGAGTCCCATCTGAGCTCCGCTTGGAGTGCACTTTCTATCTTCCTCTTGTTGTTGTTGTATATCGCCCTTGGTCACGTACCGCTGCTCCCCTCTGTTTATTTAATCAGCTGTCGGGGCTGCTCAGACGAGACCGGCGAGTCAATGAGCTGCACAGAATTTTTACTTCCCGTACCTTCTGGGGACAGCAGCACCACTCCCATTGCCTTTGTCTGTGACTGACCACGGAACTAAGGCAGGGCTGAATGGACTAGAAGTAGTCTAATCAGTGATCACTTTAAACCTGGCATCCCAATTCAGGGAATGTCATTATATGGTAGGCAAAGGTTAAAATAAATAATAATAATAATAATAATAATAAAATGTGAAACCAGAAATAGCAGAAATGGCCGATCTACAAGCTCACAACGTGTTGCGGTGCGACGTGAGCGATCTGCATTTTTCACTATTCACTAAGTGACTAAGTAGTAAGTCACTAAGTATGTAGGGCTGAAGTGGTTAATTGCATGCACTTTTGCATGAATAAGTAAGTGTTTAAACGTCAGTGGGAGTGAATCATTTGATACCACCCTAAAGCGTAGTGAGAACCACACCTTATGAAACCCTGACACATTTTGTTATCGCACTCCTTTTGGCTGCATACAATACCGAGTATCGGTGTTCTAATCAGGAGTTGATTTAACGAGGTAATCTAAACTCCTGATTTATTAATCACGTAAGTTCTTTAAAAGTACTTGAACCCTAGCGTCCCTATTCTGAAGGGGAACATCTGGTGAATAGAGTGCCTGCAAACACGTGAGCTATTTTCAGCCAAGAGACTGTGCAGGGGGAAATAAAATAGCAGGCCTTGTATAGAACCCTGGTGGACTCCAGTCAACTACGTATAAGACCTGAGGCCGCTTCTACACATTTTTAAATCTGTAGTTATCAAACTTTTTCATGTCAAGCGCCCCCAAATGTATATATCTGGCCACAGACCCCCATCTGAAAATGTTTTGTGCCAGGGACCCCCAGAAAAGAAGATTTGTGTTACAATATACAAATTACAAATATTATAATATATATTATACAAATTTGTATTGTATTACAAAATTGTCCAACATTGTGTGTGTGTGTGTGTGTGGAGATGCACTGTTATTTTTGAATGGCCAACGCTAAAATGACCCAGATGCTTTCCCGATTTGACTGCGTTAATGTGTGTTTGTTTACCAGACGTGGTCATTCTTCCTGGTCAGCCTGGTGTCTGGACTGATATCCACGGCCTCTGCCGTTGGTCTGCTGGTTGCCGTGTCAAGGGCCATCTTGCACGGCGGACGCAGTCTTCTTGCCCTCTGTCGTTTCCCCGACGCCATTGGCTATTCCAGCATCACCAATGAGTGCCCATTCGACCCTACACGCATCTATGTAAGTGTGTAACTTAATGTAAAGTGTGCAGCTTAAAGCTGCATTTTTTTACTGAATAGAATGTTATGTTAATCCATCTGTATGGTAGGACATGTTGCTGCGGTGGATGGAGGTGGTCTCCCTCATAGACATATAAAGGCTGGATGGCTCAAGGCGGAGTCTCTGACGTAGTTCACCCGGCGGCCATCTTGCTGAGGGGCTACAGTACAGTATATGTTCAATGGCAGCTCAAACAAAAATAGTCATATTAACTCCCTCAAATCTTGACTGATTTACAAACGGGTTGGTTTAATACAATACCTCTTGGATTTTTTTTAATTTTTTAATTATTATTTATTTACCCAGGGAAGTAGTTGAGCACACGTGCTCATTTTCAGCAACGCCCTGCACATAGAAACACACACATTAAAACATCGGAGCTGACCAGTACAACCACAGTCAACCACAGGCCACTAAGCAGCTCCAGGGGGAGCAGTTGGGGGTTCAGTGCCTTGCTCAAGGGCACTTCAGCGGTGTTGGGTGAGTGATGACAATCACTTCCCCACCCATATTTTTCCTGCCCGTCCGGGGAATCGAACCGGCAACCTTTCGGCAACAAGGGCGCTCCTCTAACCCTTAGGCCACCACTGCCCCATCACACTGTATGGGTAATTGTATGGGTAATGGGTATGTCCTGTTAGAGGTGTGTTACTTACCACAGATGGCCGGTCAAGCCTGCTCTGCCTCAATGGTTTCCAATTGAAAGGTATCACATTTGTATTACTCTTTGAAAGAACTGTTTAATGTCACTTCTATATAATTACATATACCAGTAAGACGCCCTGAGGGAGAGAAGCAACCTCGCCCTAAAGGGCGACGTCGTGTGCACGCATCCGCCAGGGTGGCAGTAGACTGCGGTGCGAGCGCTGGCGCTTTGGCATGGGGGTCAGATCAGATTGAGTGTACAGGGTTTGATGAGGTCAGATCAACATATGGAATGTCAGATATGGAGATCTAAGGGTGGCAGCAGGGGCCGTGTCTTGAGTGTATGGTTTGATAAGGACTGACCATATATGGAGCGTGTCTTGAGTACAGGTTTTTTTTTAATCTATCTAAGGGTTTGAGGTCAGATGTAGAGTTGCTGGCCGCCTCTATATATGCAGATCTAAGTGACGATCCAGGTCAGTGTACAGAAACACAGAGGCATACACAGCAACATCTTTCAGTACATAAAAATGCAACACAGTGTGAGATTTAGCCTCGGGTATTTCATCACAAATCACTTTTCGTTCCACATGAGGCCTGCGTGAAGTCAATCTTCTAACCAAAGAGCCTGCTTGTGAAATTGCTTTGGGTTTCCTAAATAGTTTTTCCTGCCCCTTGATTTTCTCTGCGACATTGGACCGCTCCCCAGCGAAAAACACACTTGATTTCTTTGCATCCATTTTGTTCACACTCCACAGCACTCTCCAACTCGTGTATCATTACACGGGCACAGACGTGCTTTGTCTCCATGTTGCTGTCAATGCCCATGGGTGTGCTGGCCTGTAATGGCGTTCCTGCACAGTCCAGGTAGGGTTGGCTAATGGCTACTCGCTCACACTTCTGTTCCATCTCTCTTCACCCCCCCGCCCCCCCCAGAGTACCACCCTGATCCTGTGGGTGCCTCTGATCGCCACATCCATCGTCCAGCTGGTGTTTTCCACGCGATGCTTCGCCGTATGTCTCACATTCCTGGGTCTGCCTTGCTGTCATCGCCACAAGGGGGCGCTCAGAAGCCGGAGGCCAGTGGTAGGTGTTGACCCCTATATGCACAGAGTAATTAACTGCTTTTACCCGCCTAGCGTGATGTCCCTATTTTAGACATGCCAATAAGGCGAAAAGTGTTTTATGTATTCACAAATAGACGATCTACAAGCTTGTACAGTATATCTGCTATATTTACTATTTTTTTAAATGTGGTTTAGGTGCAAAATTGTAGACTGGGCATTTGTTTTAGGTCTGTAACATTAATAATCTAAAAAAAAAAATTGACTGACTATGCAACAGCAAGTACAGTGTCCTTTCAAACTCGACCTACTTTGACTTTAACCAATCTGTATTTGGTTGGAGGTGTCGGGACGCCACCTACTGGAGAGAGACGGCAGACATTAAAACAAATCTTTAATCATTAGGTTGCAAATAGCCTGACCTAAGCAGAGACATTTCTGGTCTAGAGGGGTGGGTCGCGCCTCAGAAATGCGCGCACCCTGATTGGATCTCATCGATCTGTCCGTCACCCCCGGCCCCTCCTCTCCCCCCTAGTGCAGCGCTACGTCACATCATTTAGAGCGACGCCCACCCGGAAGGGTTGACTCCCACTTTTAGACTGGTTCAGCCCACGGCTTTTTCCAGGCTTTCATCTTTCGCGCAGACGAAATGAAAGCCTGGGTATCGAGGCTAGGTTGCAAATGCAATGTGAAATAATTTGACATTTTTCAGTCATGTATCTCTCTCTGTCCTGATCAATACGTATTACACACGTATCATTTCTGGAAGGGAATTATGGCGATATCTGAAGTCCAATAAAGATGGTGATGCATCTAGTCTCCAATCCTGTGCTCTGTCTGCTTAAAATAACTTTATTGACATTGTCAACCAGTTATGTGTCCTACCTGACACGTGTTAACCCATAGGCACCTAGCCTGGGAAAACCCCTCCCCCCTCCAGATTTGCATTCTGCCTGAGGCAGAATTAAATGTTGTCCAGCAGGGGGAGTGGGTTTACCCAGGCCAATAGGCACATGTCGCTACTCTCCTACTCTACACTCTGAGTAAAACTAGGCGGAACTATCCGATAACGTTGGTGGAATCCATATGAACCCATTCTGACCTGTAGATCTGCTATTCTTCAATAGCTAAACACCAAAAGGGATTCCCGCCCAAAATGGGTTAAAGTTTCAAACATTGCTTCTATGGCTGGAACTATCCCATTGAGATAGTATGAGCACTTCCGCATTCCATTGTTACAATGAGAGTCAACGCTAGTGCTGCCACTCTCTTACTATATTGCTCTGGTTTGACTGAGGTTACGGTTAGGGTTAAGGTTAGGTTTATGCATAGCTTTAATGATGTTAAGGTTAGGTATTGGAAGGAAGGAAGAACTGTCGATCACAGTGACTAGTACTGGCCAATCACAGCGGGTCTCCCCAGGGTCCATAAGCACGCACCTGACCCCAGAGTCTTAATGGCTCAATGGAAGAGTAGGGAGACCATGTCCAACCACTGCATGCTCTGCTATGCAGATACAATCAGGTTTTATTCATTTAAGTAAGTCCCACATTGTAGCTTGGATGCTTCATTTTGATTGTGAAACGTGAACCCGTTCCAATGCGTTGTATCGTCTCGTCCCCCCTCTCGCTAGGTAAACGTAGTGCAGCCGACGGAGCCCTCTCGCTATGCTCCACCTCCAACACGGCAGCATCAGGAGAGTCCTCAGTCCGAGAGGCAGCCTCTCAATCAGCCCCACAGAGGAAGCAACACCTTGCCCTTACCCACCATCACCGAGCACCACCAACTACTGGAGAGAGGTACCACGGGGAGGTCCAGCCTCTGGGTATAGATAACGTTAAGATCACACATTTGTGTGTCTTCTGGATATACAGTAGATAACATTAGAATCACACATGTATGTGTCTTGTACATTACGAAGAGTAATGCCTGATTTGTACTGGTTTTACATGCAACACTGGCGCACAACTAAGTATAAAGCAGACTTTATGATCACATGTCTGTCTCATACGTTAGTATTGTGTATTGGGCTAACGATACATTGTACAGTAAAGGCACATTTATTCTCCGTAGTATGATAGTGCCTCTTGCCGAGAAGAACTGATGCGACGTCGTTAGCTTGAAAACCCGGTCTTGCCAGCAAGCAACACCGTTGTGCGATGAATTAAATATTGAGCTTGGTTAGCACCTACAACCCCACTCCACATCCATTATACCGATTTCCATTTATATTTCAACTGTGGCCTCTAAACTGTTACAAATTGAATTATCTGTTTTTTTTGTTGTTGTAGTTTTTTGCTAACTCGCACAATTTAACTACTAGTACTTGAGGTAATCCATGTTTTATGGAGCTTAAATGCCAAGATTGTACACAGGATTCCAGTCACATAAATATTGGGTGTGTGTAGTCGGTGTACCTGCTTCTCAACTGGTTCAGCCAGCCTGTCTGTCTGTCTGTCATTTTTTCTGGTTTGACATGTTTCGTGTGTTTTGTTTCTGATAAAAGCTCAAGAGAAAGTTTTGAGTTAGAACCAGTGCTTTGATGTGGCCTTGGCTGGAGCATATTTATTTTATTTCTAAATAAAAATCACATTGATGATACTACATTTTTTATCCCAGTGTTTGGCATTGAAGTGAAATATGTATTTGATCAATTCAGTGTAACTTGGAATGTTTCATTGAATTATGAATTAATAATTAAATCAACATAAAATAGCAGATGTACTAGCTGGCGATGCATTGTGAGCTTGTAGATGATTTTGGTGAGCAATACGGTACCAGCGATATCAGTATAAATCAGGCTTAATGAATAGCTGAGGCATACCTTAACAAGATGCATTACATTACAGCCTTGTATTTTTTCTGTAATGTGATGCTGTCATCCCACAGACAATAGACTGTAAAAGTACTGCTAAGAAGTACTGCTTAAGAAAAGGCACCACACGTGCAGCGTTTGAAACACATAAGGTATATTTTTGTCATCGATTTCCGGTCCAACTTAACAAACATGACATCCTCACACGAGGTTTTCATGCAACAGAAAAGAAGGAAGTGAGGTTAAGAAGAAAGAAAGGAAGTAATTTATACAACGCACTGTACCAGTTCCAACAGAGGCAGTGACATTAGAAAAGGATTTTTATATAGATGAGCAGTGCGGTAGCAAGTTGTTCCATATCCTACCAGCAGATGGCAGTGACACTATAATAAGGTCCCCGAAGCAGAGGTTGCAGCTGGTTAGGAAGCTACCTGCATTATTAGTTTGGTGGAAGTTGACCTAAAAGCCACTGATCTCTGACCAGGTTAGTATTTCCCAGAAAGCTAAAAACGCCACTGATCAGGAATCGTTGACTAGTGGTAACTTGTCTCCATCTCTTAAAGGAAATCCATGTAACTTAACTGCTGGGTAAGCAGACAAACTGAAGAGGTTATAAAAGCATTTTGACTAGAGAGTGATGAACGAGCCCTTAGTGAGTTCTCTGTCTGCCAAAGAAGAGAGGGAGAGAGGGAGGGGGAGAGAAAGGGGGGCAGTTTTATCCCAAAGCATGACAATATTTTATTATTTCAGTGTGTAGGTCTGGTACAATGCTGAGGAAATGCAGAGCTACGAAATGGAACAGCAGCTGCTGCGCATTTATTATTAATTTGTTGGGTTTGGTTATGTGGTCTTTGCAGGAGCATGCAGCGCACTGAGAGATAAAACAACACGAGCCTTGAACTTTACTGTTCCTCAATGAGAGAACTTTAAAATACTTACAAATTAAGAAACAACACATCATGATAATAATACTGTAAAAGGTAGCCTCAGACACAGCATATTCACATGCCCACAAAACTGTCACTGTGCATTCATTCAGACCAAATATGCAGCCTTACTTTACACACACACACACACACACACACACACACACACACACACACACACACACACACACACACACAACGCACACACACGGTGGCTCAAATGATATGTACTACTGGTGTCATTGATCAAATGCATTATGGATTCACCTGGTACACATTTACCCTCATCAATAATTTCCCCTGCAATACTGAAAGGTGACGAGTCTCCTCATATCGACACTTTCTGAAATCCCAGTGAGGTCCGTCTCAATAGTGTATCTTTCCCACTGTTCAATTAACACATTTAATAATAAAACAAAATAAAATGAAAATAAAAATGTATAAATAAAGCAATATCAAGAGGAAAACGATACCATGTACAAAAGAAGAAAAAGAAAAGACCAAAATAAAAAATATTAAAAATTAAAAGTATCGACATCAATAAAAACCCTACAGGATCACCAACCTTCGTTCCCTTTGTGAAATCCCCCCCCCCCCCCCCCCCCCAACCATACACTCACAACCTCAACTAGATCGCCCTGTGTGTCCCCATCCTGAATTCACACCATCTCAGAACTACGCTACATAATACTGCCTTTCAACGCAAGAGTGTGTAATCTTTATATGAAAACAAACATACTTGTCTATTTTTATCTTATGATATATATATATATACAGTGTGTGTGTGTGTGTGTATATATATATATCATACACATAAATATATGAATATAAAAGTGGTAGAGGAGCTGTGCCTTGGAAGAGAAGACTGGAACGAGACTGTGTGCCGAACACTTAACGGGAGCCATGCATGGTTTTCAAGATGAAAACGTTCCCGTCCCACAAAAATAATGATAATAAAAGAGAGAGAGAGAGAAAAGAAAACTCCGGAGTGGACTTGTGTCCAAATGGCCTGACACGGCACTCGCTGCATGGATCCCGGCAGCCACGCGGCGACAGAAACCCCGGGTATCGGGGGGGGGGGGGGGGGGGGTACGTGGTGGACGCCATGGCAACTGCACGTTCGTTTGTATCTCAGTTGACCCTTACGTTATATGCGCGTCCCCTTTTTCAAAAACGTACAATTTAATGTGTATACAATGTGTGAATTTCTTTTTTTTTTTTTTTTTCCCCCCCTCGGAATTTTTGTACGCCAAAAAAAGGGAAGATAATAATATAAGAGAGACGAGAACTATCATGCATTGATTTGAGTGACTGTTTTCCATAGCAACAGGGGGCGGGGCCGGGGTGTGCGGGTTGGTAGTCGTTGGTAGCCTCAGAACTGGGAGGCGGAGCTTGGGTCGCACTGAAGTAGCCGCACAATGGAAGGGTCGCTTTTGGCACCTTTGATGAACTCTTCCAGAGACAGTTTACCTGAAAGAGAATGGAGGATGGAGAGGCAAGTTAAGTAAATTACTTAAGGCGAGACAATACAGGTGAAATCATGATTTTTTTTTTTGCTATTTTGCTTCCTAAACATGTTTTCTTTCAAACTAAAGCAAAATACACATTACAAATACAGATTTAGATGTTTATTTTGATAGTTTATTTTGGCCAATGACAGCTCGTTTTTCTGGGTGAAAATCCACCATCTCTATTTTCATGATTGGTTGTTGGTACAAAGGAAGTGACCATATTTGGATCAGACCACAGTCAGCTCGAGGTCCAGACCTTTCCAATGATATATGCCATTATATGTTGTTGCCAAGGTTTGGATGAGATATTTTGTCTCCAAATAGTGGCTTCAAATAAAACGTTTTGGAATTTTACAATACAAATCTTTAAAGGCCGTTTTCTCAAAATAAGTTTTCCTCATACCTGGGACAAAGAATCTCCACACTCATGCATAACTATATTCCGCAGACATTTACACATGGATTTGTTGATATATCATTCACAGCCTGATTTACATCACGTTATACCTAAAAACATGCCGAAAATGGGGTTTTTATGCCTGTTGACACTATTTTCTGATTTGTGGAGTGATAATTAGAGATATCAAAAATCCCATGTGTAATTTTCTTTGTCTCTAATGTGTCAACAAAATGAAATGATAATTTTGAACCTGGCTTTATCCGATCTTCAGATTTATCGTCCCGAAATGTATGCAAATTAGCGCATATAATGCCTAATTTGCATATTTAAACATATCATTTCAGAAAACTTGTAATACAAAAAATCTTATTTTTAATATAAGTAATCAACTGGAGAAGTTTCATTGTGATAGCTATTATTTAACTTTTTTTCCCTATTCACCTGGGGTGTCTCGCCTTAAGTATAACATTTTTATGGGTCACAAGAAAATATTCCTTCTTTATATACATACTAGTCCTTACCCATTCTAATATATATATGAACGGCAAATGATGTACAGTGTTGGTAATGCAATGTTAAGCCCAACACACACCGTCTGCAAACGCCATGCGTCAAAACAGCCGCCTCCATAATTTTCAATGAACCTATGCCACACCGGCGGCGTTCACGCCTCGCCTGACGCTCCGATACGCCACTGTTCTATTTTCCAGGCATTGCCGCGTCGCTGCGCACCTGTTTCACAGACGGTGTGTGTTGGGCTTAATAGATCACATTATTGATTGGGAGGGAATTGGTAACTGATAAGATTGGGAAGTTAAGTTGGGATGGGCACAGAATTAATATTATTAGGCAAGTGGTGCGCAAAGCCTTCCCGGGGGGGGGGGGGGGGGGGGGGGCTCTGTGTATTCCTGGGACTCGCATAAATAGTCTATGTCACACACATGCGCGACCCGTGTCTTCCCCATGTCCGTGTGGCATCTGCGACCCATAGTTGCAAGACAACACATCCGTGTGTTGCTGATATAGACGGATAATCGTTCCGATTTGATCCTGCTGTTCATTTTATCACATTAACTTTGCAAATAACTAACTGTAGTATTATGCACCGTGTCGGGGAGAAGTCTTCCCCGTGTGACTGTTGACTGATGCTTCCTCAGTGAGTGAGGGAGGAGGTGTAGGAGGGGGGCGGACCGACGTCTACCCTAGCTAGCTACACGGTACACATCGGCGTGGTGTTGGGGGCAGATCGTCGTCTTTTGGCTATTTCCCCTACCATAAGCCCTCAATGAGGGTCAAAACTCAATTGTTTTTGTATATATCCTCTCTTCATAATGTAAATAGTATCCCAAGTGGCACACTTTACTACTTATTTCGATGGAAATAAGCGAATTATCACAAAAACCCAACCCCAGTGGAAATAGCCAATCATGCACTTTGAATTTCAGTTAAATTTTTAACATTTTAATGCATTTCCTCTTCCTCCCACCATCGTTGTTGAGGTCCATCTGTCTGAATATCTTATCCGTCCTCTTCTCTGGTGTGGACTCATCCTCTGGCATCTTCATCACGGATGACACCATCTTGTAGATGGCCTGAGAGAGAGAGTAGATAGAGGAAGGGCATACGTTAGTCCGATGTACCAATATTCTGACATACGTGACTCACCCGTGGCTTCGGCGTTAGGTTAGGGTTAGTAATGTTGGATTATTGGGACGTCAGTCGGACTAACGCTACGCACTCAGGGGGGTAGCCGAATTCTGGCCAGGCAGTGGCATGCAAATGACAGAAAAACAAAAGAAAATAGCTAAACTATATTTGCTTATAGGATGCAGATTTTAACATGACGGTTCATTTGTGTTCCCTGTGCCATAAGCCGCTCCCTGGGCAAGTCATCAAGGAATCGTGTCCACATAGGGCGCTGGGACAATTCCTAGCGAGCAGAAGTTGGCCTCAGACAGAGATCAGAGTGGCGGGGGGTGGGGGTTTACGAGCAGAGCTTACCGTATTGATTGCGGATATCTTCATCTATGACCGATAAGACCTCCTTCTGTCTCCTGATAGTACTAAATTAACCTCTGTGAGTGAACGGAGAAGAAGTAGTATTCGCCCGTCTTAGACGCAGCTTATGCGCCCACTCAATCCTCTCAGGAAGGAGTTGAGGAGGGATGTGAAGCTGACTGTAGATCATTGTCTAAGACTCTCACCGCATCTTCCTCAGAGGGAGGAATAAAACGAGGCCTCTGCGCCATCGCTCCACCGCTATGACTAAATCACTGGCAGCGGGTGACTGCATGCCAAGGCGGTATGATTTCAAATGGTTTTCAGCCCTTGAAAGCAATTTGCTTCTCCTCTGATCGCAATGAATAGCTCTCGTTTGTGGGGTTATTGGTGAATGTGAAAGTGCCACTCGTTACCCTTGAAGTCTGCACACTGCCTAATATCATTGAAGTAAATTGGAGACCTTGCTTTTGTGCTCTCTCACCCCCCCCCCCACACACATTTCTATGCAATAATACAATAGCTCCCTTTACTTTCATCCAGTGGTGCGTAACCTCAACGAGTTTGAGGATAATCCCAGTATTCTGCACACTGCACAAACTGGTTAAATTTAACTCACTAATCCAAGAGAATACACATTCATAGGCCCAGACAGAGAGTCTGTTGCATATCTTATTCACATGATTTGTATGTGGTCTCTTTACATTGAGTTTCATTAATGGCTTGGTGATGGCGAGAGACTTGCAATGTGCTCTGTTGCTTTCACATGCTCAACAATGGGCTCTATGCGCACCATTTTGGAAAGAATGTGGGCCCCATCCCTACTTCACAGGTGTTACCGCTGATTCCAAATGGCCCCGTACGGCTGTGTAACTCATGGGGGTCCTTGAAATTAAAAACCACTGCACACTAAATGGAACAGAGCCTTAATTGGTATCATCAGTAACACCTGTGAAGGAAGTATGAAAGCGGCCCGGGCATAGGAAGAGTTATTCTATGTGTATATACTAGCCCATTGATTGTGGTTACTCTGGTTAGTGTCAACCATAGAGTATAAAGAAGGATGGAGACCGAACCGGAGCGTTAGCCCCCCCCCCCCCCCCCCCCTATTCATTTTTGTTGCTCAGTGGTGTTTTGAAGCACCCGGAAGACTTCCGGAAGTATAATTATAACTCAATGGCTCGAGCGAGCGGAGGTTTAGCTTAGCCTAGCCCCGGATGTCAATTTTGAGGTCCGGGCTTACGCACGTGACGTCCGTCCACTTCCATTAAAGTGCTGCAATTCCATATTTCGCCAGTAGGTAGTGGCATCTTCAACGTTGGATAGCCTTACTGGGGGCTTGGTTGACTGTCAACCCATGAGTCAATGCCTTTGTATGCCAGCAGCTTAGCCTCCAATGCAGATACCTCGATATCCATTCATTTTAATAATCACATCTATCATCTGATCACAGAAATAAAGTGAAAATGAATCATGAGCTGATGTCCAGATGGCCACTGTTTTCCCTGTGCTGGATGGAGGACATTCGCATTTTTTATTGGCTAGCTGGCCTTACCGCGTCCAGCTGAAGTTCATGTTTAGTAGGCTGGTTCAGCAAATCAAACGGCGCTGTGTAGCCAAATGACCGTATAAGCACGCTGTGACCATAGGTTAATGACATATTTAGACTTCCAAACCTTAACCTGTAAATCTTATATCTGTGCAAATGTGGTGTAGACCGCATCTTTGCAAAATACAATCTGGTGAAATGGGCACTATGGTTTTGGTCTTCTGTCCTAGACATATGGCATGGTAAAAATACTCATCTCCATTATTTGGACTTCCTAGACATAACTATTTGAAATTGTAGCCTGTGACCTGGGCTTTGTGTCAATCAACATGAAGAGAAATCCAATCTGTCAATGTCAAGGAAGCCAGCCCCTGCTGTCTATATCTATGTCTGTCGTATCTGCTGTATGTACAGTAGTATCTATCTGGAAATGTGTAGACAATTATATCTACACAGTGATATTCTGGCCATGCCAGGCTATGTATTTGCATGTGTTAAATGTGCATATCCTACAATGCAGATTGTGTTCTTGTGACATAACAAATCAACATGCAAGGCAATCATGTGGCTTTTCATGTGGGCACTATGTTATCAAACTTAACCCCTTTATGTGGGCGGCAAAGGCCTAGTGCTTAAGCTGCATACCACACATAAGCTCTGACGGCAAGTTATGGGTTCGATTCCCGAACAGCAAACATAGCTGATCTACATGCTTACAACTCATTGCAATGTGATGAATTTGAGCTTGTAGATAAGCTATTTTCACTATTTCTGGAAGTTCAGATTTTTTAATTGTATTATTGTTTAATAATGACATGGCCAAAATCTATTAATGAATGCTCGTAATCTCTGTGTGTCTGGGTATGAGTGTGTCAGATAAGAGTTTGTCCAGAATATATCTATAAACCCGTGTGTCTGTGTGTGAATGCCTCAGGCATGACTCGGGCACCTTTCCGACCGATTGGCTTCAGTCTGGGCCTGTCGGTACTGCACGGTCAGTACTCTGACAGTAGGTACAACGGCTACTGCATGACCAGAGAGGGTCGCGTTCCCAACAGACCATTGTCCTACACAAGTTAATTATTAATCCTTAATTAATCCATCAGACGCCTTCTCACCTGCACAATTTCCAGCATCTCGTCGCGGCTGATGTAACCATTTCCGTCCAGGTCGTACATGCTGAAGGCCCATTTCAATTTCTGCTCCAGCTTCCCCCGCGACGTCACACTCAGAGCGATGATGAACTCCCGGAAGTCTATCGTGCCGTCGCCGTTGGTGTCGAATGTGCGGAAGACGTGCTCCGCGAACTTGGAAGCGTCGCCGTAGGGGAAGAAGTTGGCGTAGATCTTTTTGAACTCTTCCACGTTAAGGTTTCCACTCGGACAGTCCTTTAGGAAGCCCTGGAGAGAGGAGGGGAGGACGGGAGAGGAGGGCATATTTGAGGACAGAAAGTGAAGATCAGTCTACGGGTGCAACAATCAAACTAGTCGATACTCTTATTCGAAATAAACACGCAAAATAGTTGATTTGATTTCAGTGGTTTATTGATTTGTTTAAAAAAAGCAATTGATAGAATAATCGCAAATAAAATAATCAATAGTTGCAGATCAGTCCTTTACTGATAAACCCCCCAAACTGTGTGTGTCTGTCCTCCGCACATCTCAAGAGCCATTCAACCAGTTGACTTAACACTTTTGCTGTGGACGCCGATTTGCCGGCGTGTGCCTTAATTACACGCAAAGTCAATGCAAAAAATAGATATGCATGCAAGGTTTCATCGGCCAAAACCAAACTCCATATTTAGGATCAGAAATTCACAGGGAAGACACACCATTGTTAGACCGTGTATTTTAATGTCGGCTGTCACCCACTAATGACACAAATGTACTGCAAAAGTTACTCTCTAAAACAAGCCTATTGTAAACATATTTCTGAAAGCACATTATAGCTTCTAAGCAAGTATTTTCCAAAAACAAGGGGGACTGTGTACAACTATGATCCCTGATGTTGAGATAAAGGAATAGCTTGCTTGCTAACTATCCATGATAGCAAACATACTGTGAGGTAGGTCTAGATCATAGCTGTCGTTAGGGCTAGTTACTGTAAATAAAGTAACGTTTCAATTTGTTAAATATTGGCATTTGCAGATCAAATACTGCATGACCTCGATGAGGAAAATGCATAGCCCGTTGTGAAATAAAGAGAACGTTGGGCCCTAGACCACCCCTCCCTCTTACTCCATCTGATATATTTGTTGCACATGTTTTGCAGACGGCATTCTTTGTTTTATCAACATTTTTGGGAACATTAGCACATTCTCTCCCGTTACCATAGGCGGGATCGTGAGGCCTGTGCCAGTGGAATGCGTGAAAAACGCAGAATAATCTCACATTAGAGCAGGGAATTTTGAGTATCGCTTGATAGTTGTGTATGTGTGTGATTGTGGTATATTTCTTGAGTCATCCACCTAAAGTCAAATACATGCAATTGCAAGTCTAAGCCAAGTCTCAAGTAATGTATACAGTCTGATAGGAAGATACTAGAATTGTTATTTGTGTCTAACTCAAATCGGAACCAGGTGACTCAAATCCTCGGCTCTGGCAAAGAAACTCTCCACTAATCTGTCTCATTATGCCTGGTCGGCTAGTTTGAGGTGATATGGGGAATTTTCACAAAGAAGGGAAGCGATATCTTCCCAGTAATTACACTTAGGGTAGTTTCTTTCTTGCCATATAGCTTGTAAATGGTGCAATTACATTTACCTTTCTGCAAAGTGCTTTACAAAGTGCATTCCATCCCATTCACACACACATTTCACACATTGACGGCGAAGGAGACCATGCAAGGCACCAACCTGCTCACCAGGAGCAGTTGTTAGGGTTTAACCACATGAATTCTAGCATTCCCATTCTGGAGAAAATATTCAATGAAAGTAGATCTGCTATTTTTGCTGAAGAGATTTGGTGTAGAGGGAAAAATTTAGATAGCCTAGTTTAGACCCCTGGGGGATTCCCAGGGGTCTAGGGATAGGGTTTAAGTGGTTAAATGTCTTGCACAAGGACATTTCGACGCATAACCAGGAGCTGGGGATTGAACCAGAAACCTTCTTATTCCAAGACAGACTGAGGTGTTCTCGTCATGGAAAGTTTAGTGTAAGCCTATGTATTTTATTTATTTATCTACGACTACCCTGTTGCTCAGAGTAGTCGTAGTAGACTACTACAGGTCTAACACCAGACCTTGTGGTTAGAGTGTCCGCCCTTAAACTGGGAGGTCGGGGGTTCGATCCCTGGCTGTGTCATACCGAAGGCTGTAAAAATGGGACCCAATGCCTCCCTGCTTGGCACTCAGCATCAATAGGATTGGATTGGATTGGGGGGTCAGATGAACTATATATGTTTCCTGAGTGTGGCACGGCTGTGGCTCACCGCTCCGAGAGACGGGTCAAATGAGTACAACTTTCACTGCAGTAAAGTGTGTGACAAGTAGGACTTTGACTTTGTCTGCAATTACAGGTTTTTCCTCTGTTTTCTTTTCAAGTTCAGTTCAGGGCTTCATATTGGTAATGGTTGTGATACATGAGAAAGTATTATGAAGAGTCCGACCCACTGATGTATTCTCATCTCTTTCCACCAGACACTGTGCCCTTCCATTGGAAATAATGGCTTCTTGTCTGACACATTCTGGGTGAAATATTCCCAGATGCTACAGTACTTTATTCCTTTCTATTGAACAGGGTCACTCCTGTATCCCTTCAACAACAAAGTGACATTTTCTTGGACCGGATTTTAAAAGAATAATGATATTTTTCATTCCAATTTGCAACCCCATGTAGCGTTTTGGCCCTAGGCCCAGGCCTAGGGCCTCCACCAACTTCTCGGGTGGGGGACAAAGACTCACAAACTGATTCCAGAACAAAACCTTATTAGGATCGAGTAAAGCCTTTCCAAATCATTAAGAATCAAAACCTCCATTTAATACATGGAGACCCCTTTTTGGTAGAAAAGGCTAATGTTAAGATGATCGACCTTTTTAATGATCCTGATGGGGGAATTCATGTCTTGTAGCAGCAACGGAAGTTAAACGTAGGTGCAGATAAGAGTTGAGAGTTGAGACATAAGAAGAATAAATTGACTGACACTAGATGTCTGACTGAGTTAACATATCGTTGCTGTCAGGCAGACACCTTGTATCTACATAATTATTTCATCTTTTCTTTAGCGTCAATGACCTACTTCCTCATACCAGTGTCACACAAGTAAAAAAGATAGCCGATCTACAAGCTCACATGATGCGAATCCTATGGATCCATTGGAATACAGGTTCTTTCTACCATTTACTGAAAAATAACATCAGGTTTCTGCCCAACAGCAATGATAGGTATATTCTGTCGGTGTGCAATCTAGCGCCAGTGAATATTTGCATGATTATACATACAGTATGCCACCAATGAACATGAACCCAAGAATATTGAAGAACCTTTTGAGAATGCACTTAGTCATGGGCACAATTTCAGTCCAGAGCAGTCCTATATGCCTATTTTGAAAGCAGTCGAGAAATGTATAAAGTGCCATTGTGCTCGAGGAGAAAAGGAAAAAGAAAGGTACAAGTCACATCCGTCTTTAACCTGATTTCAGTACCTTCATTATTATTATTTTTTTTTAAACACTTGAGGTACAGAGAGCTTTGAAGCTTGAAATTGCATTTTGATTATGCTAACAAAGACGCTTGCAAAGGAGGATGGGATGCTCAATTGGTGGTGTCTGGTAGAGGGGGGAAAAGCTATAATTACTAGTTATCTATGTTTGATATTGCTATTGTCACCTCATAGACACATGAAAAACTGGAAAAATACAAACATTGTGGCACTCCATCTTTAAAACACCAAGAGGGGTTCCCGTCCAGAATGGGTTAACTCCATAAAGATTTTTGACAAGATTATTTTAAAGACTACATTCTAGTCTAATATAGTCTTTAAAAATCTCTCCAAAATCTTGTAAAAATAAGTCTTGTAGTGTATGGGAGGCTTCTCTTAACTGTAGTGTATGAGATGAGATATACTTTATTAATACCCGAAGGGAAATTACACGTTACAGCAGCATACCGTAATGTGACACATAAATAAAACTGAAACTAATGGACAAACAGAAAAAAATAACAGACACAGGTGGTACAAAAACACACACGGCCAGGGCCATCATAGGACAGTGCATTGGGGGAGACTGTTCTTCTGCATTAGAGAGAGTAGAGTCTGATGGCAGTTGGCATGAAAGAGTCTGTACTACCGCTCTGTATGCATCCTCGGGGGCGAAGGTGCTCTATCCTGCAGCACGCCATAAAAAGGGGGGGGGGGGGGGGGGGGGGGGGTCTCCGGCTTTGATGCTTTTGTTTACAATATTACCTTCTGTGACTGTCATGTAGGGCTAAGGTATAGGGCTATGTCAGGTAGGGCTAAGATTTAATTAGCTTGCAGCTGTGTTTGTTAAAGCAAGATTTGCCTCTACAGTTTCGGTATTGTTTTTGATCTGGTACCTGCAATCAAGTTCATCCTGGGCCTTCTCCAATGCATTTTATAACATAACTGCAGGAGTATTACTGTATATTCTGATAAAGCTGTTGCTGTGTTTGTACATGTCAGAAACAGTGTATCATTTGGAGTAAACGTACATCTTAACTCCACTAACATGAATCATCGATTGGATTCATTTCATTTAGAATGAAATAAATTGGCTCATGTAACCACAAGCTGACAAGAATGAGTTTTGGATTAGTGTGCTAGTGTGCTGCCAATAATGTCAAATACTGTAGTTATCCTTTCATCTAATTGAGATTTAATGGCCATCTAGTAGGGCCTATCAAACTGTTCACTTTGTTTCTTATTAACTGTTTTCTTTCTCAACTAATTCAAATGAAGTAAAATGTACCATTTTAAGGAATTAATGGTTATCAAAAGGCAAGCTCACTCAATGTAGAAATATATTTGCTGTATAGGCCCACAAAAGAATATTCATTATAAAACACTCCTGATGCAGAACATGCTCTTAAATGCGAACAGCCTTTGAGAGTAAATAATCCTGTCTAGCCTGCAGCTCAGCAATTTGTGTCTGCCTGAAAAAGCGCTCACTTTTGTTGGAGTTTCTAGTATCCCCTGTAAATATGCTCTGATGCACTAATAATCCCCTGTTATTTTGGTCTGGCATTTTTATGGGTGAAATATTCTGCTAGTTTATTCATGTTGAACAGCATAGCTGCACTGTAGCCCTTCAACAACAAACACGCATTTTCTTTGACTGAACCTTTCAAAGATAATAACAACATTCATATTTTTTCCATAATGCTTAGCCCCAATCAACGTTATGGCTGAAGGCCCAGGCCTCTGCCAATTTCTCGGGTGGAGGACAAAAAGTATTGACAAGCACATTATGACTGCAGAGCAGAAACCTTATTAAACCTATATTTCCCAATTCCATGACAAAATGTACTACTATTTTGGCAGAAAAGAGTCATGTTTAAACTCAAGAAAATTAGAAGAACCTTTTGAAAATGCACTTCAGCACGTCCACAACATTCTGTTCAAAGACGTTTCTAAGGAATATTTCAACCACAAAATGACTTTTTTCAATCAATTACGCCACTTACCCCGTGAAACATTTAATTGATTGAGAGAAGTTCTGTTTGAGTCACATTCCTTCACGGTGAATGAAGCATCCAATACTTGATGAATTGCAGAAAATTAGGTGTCCACTATTAACAGCAAAACACATGCATGTATGCATGCACGCACGCACACATTCCCTGCTCTTCCATTGTCACTAATACTGTAAGTAGACCAGTATAGTTAATAAACCTCACTTTTATCCCTCTTTCCTTCAGTAGCACATCCAACTAAAGCAACTAATCCTGGGCCATTCATTAGCTGTTCTTTGTTTTTGGATTCTTCATCCATAAAATTATTTGAATCCAAAGCTGCAAGGAATGAGTAATTTATATATATATATATATATATATATATATATATATATATATATTTATATATGTATATATATATATATATATATATATATATATATATATATATATATATATATATATATATAATCCTAGTTCAATACTAGTTCAGAAAGGTGGTTCAACATGTGGTAACTCCAGCTGTTCTAATAACACTAATCCATTCATAAAGTCCTATAAGCATCACACACACACACACACACACACACACATTCGCAAACGTGCGCACGCATGCATGCAACTGGCCACATAATTCTCACTTGTCATCAGAGATCACTCAGTTTCACCTCACTTGAGATGGACAGTACCGTACAATTCATTCATTCATTCAAGTTTAATTCATTCAACATAGAATGTCATTCAACATTGAGGATAGAATTTAAAAACTCAGAGGTAGTTTCTTCAAAAGGAAAAAATTATATGTTTGAACTTTGAAGGCATGGTTGTGAATTTTCTTTCTGTTTTCTTTCACAAAATTGGTTCTAAGCGGTTCTAGCCTCTCCCCTTTTCAAAGCAGTCTAGACTTCCATTAAGTGCCAATGTGCCAGAGGAGAAAAGGTATGAGTCAGATCCGTTTTTGACCTGATATCATTATCAGTACCTCTAAAGGCTTCATTATTTACAAAGACTTGAGGTGCAGGGAGGTCAAAGATATCAATATCTTCGGCAGAAATTTACATTTAGATATTCCTAACGATGACTCTTGCAGGAGAGGTTGTTATGGGTCAACATTTGTGCTGACTTGTAGAGGAAAAAAATATAGATATACAGTAGGCTAAAGGCCAGAACTTTGTATTCCTGATGAAGGTCTATGACAAACATTCTAGAAGTTTGGAAGTTACGGCAGTGTGCAGGACTCCTTCATTCTTGCACATGCTGTGAATGCTAGCGGCAAGTCAAAATTGCTTTTGTGGACAACCAGTTGAATTCAAAACACCCATTTTGTGGCACACCCTTTAGCCCCACTTCAGACTCAGTCACGACTCATTTCAAGTCTAGCGGCATCTCTGAAGTCTGACCACAACCGTATTCAATCGTCCCTCAATCATTGTACGTGCTTACATAGAGAGATACAGAGTTACTTTACAGAATATCCTTGTTGTTTCCTAGCATTGTAATCCCTTGAACACTCAGACAACAGATGTTGTTTTGACAAATGTCCATGACACTTGCATAAGTGGATGAAGATTAATTCATAGTGTATGCCTGTATGGCATCGTCGCTTCCGAAAAGAAAATATGCAAGTGAACAACATAAGTTAGGTACGTTTTTATACCGCGTACTGTATGGAAACCTATAGTGTCTACAAACATTTGATCCAGGTTACCTACGTTAGGGCTGGTATTACTGTCGGTGTGATAAGAACTGTACCCTGCAACCCAGTAGCTAGCTATAGAGCTTAAGTGTAAAAGGTCAGAGAGGTGGTGGTTCAACATGCGGCAGCTCCAGCTGTTCTATAATTCTAATCCATTCATAAAGCCCTATAAGCATTACACACACACTCTCGCACACATACACATGCACACAAATGCATGCATGTACAGTAAATCCATAAACACACACGCATATATCCTACTCTACAGACAGGCATATACAGTAGTAGCCTACACACACATGCACACGTCGCGCACACACACACACAGACACAAAACATTTTCATGTCACTATAAACTTTGTTTACTAGGGTCCCTCAGGGGTCTACATACTATGCTTTTTATTCTCAGAAAATAAGCTTACAACACCAGCTCTTTGGCCACGTGGTTTGAGTGTCTGACTCCGCTCTGAGACTAGAAGGTCATGCCCAACACTGGTTCCCACTGCCTCCCTGCTTGGCACTCAGCATCAAGGGTTGGATTGGGGTTAAGTCCCTGTGACATACTAATATTATGTCCAGGGGGGGGGGGGGGGCACATGGCTCAGGAACTGTTGGTTCCCAAGGCTACTTACTAACTTGCTAGCTCACAAGCATTATTTGTGAGCTTGTACATCAGCGATTTTTTGCTGAATGTTCTCTGGGTTTCGCAGAATCCTTGCCTATTATGACATGCCAAGAATATATATGCTAGGGTTCATGTAGTTAAGCCCTATTTTATACTAGACTATTTTCACCTATAATGACTAATCACGGCAACAGAGAGAGAGAGAGAGAGAGAGATGCACCACTCGGTTCACACCCGATTAACTGTTGTTTGAGGTGCACCTTTGTTATTCATATTAAATCACTGACTTTTGTTCGGTTTTATTATTAAATGATTATTTATTCTATGCTTTTATTATTCTAATTGGTAGTCTATAATGAGATGTAAAAGCAATGGTGGTTTTCACTGTCTATCACTGGATAATCACGGCAGATTTGGCAAACAAACTGGCCTCATTCATTATTCTCACTAGCAAAAACAGATTTTCACCTAAAGAGCTCTGTGTGCGTGCGCGCGTTAACCGTATACAGTATATGCCGTACCTTATACCACTCCTGCAGCTCGTGGTCAGAGAACTCTGTGTTCTCCCGGAGATCTTGAAGCATCTCTGGCCGCAGCTTGCTGTTCTGTTTCCCCATGGCGACGACAGGACAGGAGGCTCAGTCTCCTCAACGGCGGCAACGACAGCAGTGACGGCACCAGCCAGGGCGCTTTTCAAACCTGCCAATCAAGATAAGAGGAAAGTGTGAGAAACTTCGGTTTTCATAAGAATCGCACGGTACGTCGTGACCAAATAACACATGGTGAGCCGAGGACAATCCAACGTTCTGCCTTTTTTATTATTATGAATCCAATCAGAATCCTTGCTACGGCTCTGTGTTCAAGCCCAGTGACACGGCGGGTTATACAACACGGCGAGTCGCCAACGTTCAGCATCAGCACATTCAGCACCGTGCAGAAAAAAAAGAAAACATGAATGAATAATCTCGAACGCATCCCCTGTGACGTCAAATGTTGACCCACTGATCGTATTTAGAGTTTTATCTGGCCAGCTGTGTTCAGATCGGTTGGCTGGTTGCAAGTACCCAGATTCCCTAATCTTCCATCTCATCGGACCCGTCTGAACGGATAAAACACAAGTTCTTCCATTCGCCCCGCAGTATGTAATGCAACGATGGAGAGAAGCCAATTTACAATTTAACTATTCATTCAGACGCTCTTATCCAGAGTGACTTCAGATCATGAACCCTAGTCAACAAACAACATGGTAAATGGTCACATATAATTAGTGTAAAGATAACGATGAAGAAAGTATAACTGGCAGTGTTTCTCAACCTTTTATGAACACTGCACACTAGCATTATACTGTGCAATCCTCCCTTCTCCAGCTCCCCACAACAATATATTGTGTATATTTATTATATGAGAAGATATAACATAAAAATGTAAATGTAAATTTATATTTAACATTAATGGACTTAAAGCTAGATACATCTGCAAGCACGCTTGTAGATCTGCAATGTTCTTTCCCCTCCCACACTGTATGAAATATTAGTTTTGCCAATTATTGCAATAATAATTGCAATACCCTTGCAGCCCAACATTGGTCCCCGGCCCACAGGTTGAGAACCGCTGCATTAGTTAATGTATTTTAAACAGGCAACAGATTGAACGTTTTAAGCACGCTGGGTGGAAGAAAGAGAAACATTTTTTTTCCCCTTGGTACAATTTGCTTGTGTACCACTAATTGGCATTTTCTCGGTCACAGTCCTTGGGTGTTGTTGTGCGTTTCTGTCAGAGTTATGAGTTACAGCTTCAGTGCAGCCACGATCGTTCCCTGATGAGAGTTGGCCCGACCCATCCGACCTCTAATCTCTTCTCACGCACACTGAATAAACACATCATGTTTGTTCACTTCTTGTGCACATCTCACGTGTGCTTGAGGATGAAAATGAGTCGATAAGCATGCGCGGTGTTTGCCAGGTATACTGCAGTGTTGGAAGTGGTGGGTACTGGGTTGGTGTGTGTGCATGCTTGTGCTAATGTATTGCCAGCACATCTGTTGTACTAGATCTTGTTATTTGGACACTTTTGATTTGTCATTGTTGTACAATATTGTTTTTGATTTGATGTTATTGATGTCATTGAAAATCAACAAATATCCATTGTTAAAAAGGAACACTACAGCTATAGACAAAAGCAAAGATTGAGAGCCCAAAATACCAACCGAGTGTCACAGCCAGGGACAGAACTGACCACGTCACAATACTCTCCGGCTTCAACCCAAATGCCCACTTTGTCAAGATCCGACAGCATGACCTTTTCAACGAACGTTTGCTGTGTTTTATTTGCCTGAGCCGGTGAGCGCTCACTCCACGTCGTCCCAGGAGCAGTCTATATATTGTGTGTGTGTGTGTGAATATTATTCACATTTTGTGAATTCATAATCTGAGATCCACCATCCCTCCATATACAGTGTGGGCAAGACTGACGACTCAGACATGATTACACATTAAATCAGAGATCCACAGCGAAACAATGGCGCTATTATAGCCTGTCTTCGTTTTTTATATCCACACTTCAAATTACTTCATTCCATTGCTGCTTATATATTGTATTTATTTAGCGCTACATGTCCATCCCTGGACATGTATCGCTAAATCCAGGGGTTCCATGTCAACGACCCTTAAATAGCCACCGCTTCTGGCTGCATTGCACGCTATGAGCACGTAACAAAATAAAGTTTGTAAGATTTTGTTTAACCAGGTTGACTGGTTAAACTTGCACAATAATGTTACGATTTCAATTTGAAATGAAAATGTATAAATACATTTTTATAAAACAATCCCCTGGTGGCCATCACTTTGAAGACATGGTTGTTGGTTCATGTCCAGCTCTAATAATAATAATAATGGATTGCATTTTTATGCAAGTGCTTACTCAAAGCTTACAAAGGTCCATCCATTCACACACATGAATGTGTGTGACACACACTCTCTCTCTCTCTCTCTCTCTCTCTCTCTCTCTCTCTTGCTACCAAAACACGCTGCCCTTTGAACATCTGTTGCAGCCACCAACATCTGGGCTTCTAATCATCCCACATGTGGGTGGACACAAGTCAGTGACATAAGATGAAAGCTGGGGGAGATGACGAGGACACTGTAATGATAAGAGAGGATGAGAGGAGTGAAAAGAGCATAAGGAAGTCCTGGAGGAGGCTGACAGACAAGCTGACAGAGGACGGGAGATGAAGACTAGAGCGGAGGTCTTTAGAGACGCCATCGTCCTCAGTGGTCTCAGAGTTATGACATAACAGAGAACCAAAGAGTGAGGGACAGGGAGAAAAGGGGAGAAAGTATATATAAATATAATACCTAAGTAATACGTGTTTGACTGGTGTGAGTGTAGAAAGGAACCCAAATGGACCCCTATGGGTCCGTTTCTACTAGGGATGTTAATAGTTAATCGATTAATCGCTGTTAATAAATTATTGGTCCAGGCACCTTGGCTGGTAATCCAGTCTGGCAGTGTGCCGCGGGTTCGACTCCCGATCCCGACGGCCTTTACTGCATGTCTTTCCCCCATCTCTCGCCCCATTTCCTGTCAGCCTACTGTCTGTCTCCATAAAAAACATAAAAAATAAAAGCGAAAGCCACAAAAAAAAACATAAAAAAAATTTATTCAATTCAACTTAACAGTTAATAATGAATTAAATTCTGCGGTTCTATCAAATTAAGTGATTTTCTGTGAATGTAATGCTGCATGTGCGTGCGAGTGGCAGAGGAACACACATGTGGGCCGTTTAAAAAAAAAACCCACACCTTGGTAGCCACAGAAATATCTCTGCATGTGATGTGACAGACAGTGCACTTTTCATTTCATGCCATTGCCTGGCGTAAATAGTCTAATAAATATTTGATCAAGGAATATAATATGCCTTTTGTATTCTTTCTGTATATCGGCAAAATGTAGATTTTTATGTTATACTTAGACATTGAGGCGAATTAAGATTCTCAGATTATTATTTTTACAAAAACGCTGCTTATCAACTAACCGGTTAATCCATTGATAAGGTTATCAAAATTGATCAATGAATGAATTAATCGATAGTTCCCATCCCTATAGTCTCTACATTCTCAGAAGTTAAGTGAACACTGAGGATTCAAAAAAAGTGTATCAAGCAGCTGACAGGTGGTATTGATTTGGCCTCGTCACTGTAGTGTCGTCGTGCTCCACTCCTCCCCCCTCCCCCACCCCCCGGCTGTTTACGGAAGAGCTGCAATCTGTGACGGATGGCCACCTGCGACAGCTCGCCTGGCTCTCACACACCTTGCATACAGTTTCTCATTGTTCCACTCTGCTCCTGGATTTGCTGGGGGGCAAATGCATTCATTGGTGGTGGTGGTGGGGCTACGTTGCATTGATGATGTCATAATAAAGTTGTCAAATTCGTTAGGATATCATAGTGACACGATGTGTTAGTGAGCTGTTATTTGCCATTATCACTATTGGAATATAGCTTTCGTGGCTAATTCATAATGTACCTTTAGTACCTGTAGTAGAGTCAAAAGTAAAATATGTGTCTTTGAAATGTTGTGAAGTGACAGTATCCAAATAAACACAAATCACGTGAATTACGAAAAACGTAACGTAAATGTACTTTGTTACTGTGCACCGCTGATCAGCAACTATCTTTTTTCTTTCACCTACACAGTATACCTATATGCAAAACGAGAGCTGTCAAACACCGTCTCTCCCTCTGCCCCGCCACCACCGACTGGCTGTTCTACCCTTCCCGTGCTTTCTCTATTTTCCTACTGACCTTTTATCCTGACCAGCAAAACATGATATGAGAGAGAGAGAGAAGGAGAGAGAGAGAGAGAGAGAGATGGTGATGGTGATGAAGCACAGAGGCGGTAGCGGTGACGGTGGCATGACTGAGGAGGAGGGCGTGTATAGCTCGCGAGAGGAGGAGACGAGTATAGTGTAGGAAAGGAAGGATTGTGGAGGAGCGTTTAAAAATAAAGAATGAGGTCTGGTCCTTGGTGTGGCCGCAACCCTCTCTGCAGGAGCCAGAAGCGTAACAGTGCGTCATAGAGCTCGGCTCTCTGTCACGAGAACAAAAACGAAACGAAAAGGGATGCGCGCACTTGCACCTATATACACACAGTTGTTGTGAAATATCCCACACACCTGCAAATTGGGCTGACTCTCTCTCTCTCTCTCTCTCACACACACACACACACACACACACACACACACACACACACACACACACACACACACACACACACACAGAGGCAGACGTGTATGTGCTTATCCACGGATATATACACAAGTGTGTGTGACCGTGCAGTGTGCATACACAGCCTGTGGTTGCGCAAATACTGTAATTCAATGAATGGGAGTAAATTAAGTATTGGGACTGAGTGAGATTGTCACAATGGTTGGTATTTGTAAAAGGATATCCCTGCAGTGTGGATCAACTAAAAGTTATCAACCAATGTGGTCTACCATCGTTGTGAACCTGGCAATGTGTCATTACTCGTTTTTCACATGTCTAAATCTGACGTACATACAGCTGCTGCTGATGTGGACCTACTGAATGTGTCGCCACCTCGCACCCTATATCTAACCTCATACATGCTGTACTACCGGAAATATCAGATTTTCTTATGTAGCCCCCCCCCCCCAACAAAAACTATTTTTTCACACACATTTTACACCTGTAGATATTGTGATGTGAAGTTGATTCTGATTCTGATGGCGATTCTGTGGCATTTTCTAAGGCGTTTTTAACCCCAACTGAAAAGTTGAAAATAGCAGATGTACAAGCTCACAGCGTGTTGCACAGCACTGGCATGCAAGTATAAATCGGGTATAACTACAAACCCTAACCCCTAAACGTAAACTCTTGGCCTTATATCTTGCGCCACCCCTTACCCCTTATCCCTAAACTTATTTGCCATTTTTTTTACTATTTCAAAATATTTTAAAATAGTACAAATAGCCGATCTACAAGCTAACAACGTGTTCGATGTAGATTGGCTAGTTGAACTATTTTTAAATGTTTTAAAATAGTAAAAAATGTCAAATAAGTTTAGGGATAAGGGGTAAGGGGTGGTGCAAGATGGAGCCCTAAATGTCTAATCCCAAGCTGAACCTTTTTCCTGATTTCCAAATGTTTAACCATAAAACAACCATTTATCTTGTGGGGGCCCAATCAAATGGTGTGCGTGCACGCACACACACACACACACACACACACACACCCAGGCCAAGCCCTCCATTTAGGACGGCTGGGCCTGGGGGGTCAGGTTGCAGAACAGCGACCTCATTTTAGGAACATCATGCTATTCTCATCTGGGTCACGCAAACGGGGAATACCGTCCTCCTAGGCTGAAAGCAATCATTGGGCGAGCGTGACTGGAAGATCAAAGCCATGATGCTGGCTGTCACACATGTGCCATCGCATCGTCAGTGTCTCTTAGCCTGACACCAGGTGTCATGAGTTCTCAAGTAGGACGGAACAATAAATGAAAATCGATTCTTATTCCATTCTATGGGTGGGGGGGGGCACACAATTGCAACCTCTGTGGATTGCATATAGTTTTTTTCTTTCTTTTCTTTTTGAGTGGTGCAACCACTCCAAGGAACAGCTATGTCCGTGTCCGCCTATGTACCTATGTGGCCATGAGCACGAGTATATGACTATTAGTACCAGTAGGGGCGCTTTTTTATGGATTGATGGATACTCCCAGGTATGGAGAAGGTGCACATGAGATCATATCTTATATACAGTAGCCTGCATGACTACTTTGGACGTCTGTACTCATGTACAGGTCACACTTCACTGCCTTATACACATACGGCTTCCTACCTGGCGGTCAACAACAAATATGGTCTTTCAGTTTAGTCTCGTGTCTGTTGAGCTATGTCATGTCCATGTATTAGTACACCATTTGTAGTCACTTAATTGTTCTGATTTGTCTTTAAAGGACCAATACGGGATCATTTTTATTTTTAACATATGAATAAGGTTATATTCACAATATATAGTAAAATATGCACATCACTTAGTGGAGGTGCTGGGTTCAAAAAGTGACATAGGAAAAGAGAAGGGAACCCGCACACTCATATGCTCTAAAAATGTATTGACGACGTCAATAAATCTATCTTTTTTATTGCCAACTTAAACAAAGCTATTACAGCCCAAATACAGTGAAGAGACTTGTTTACATTTTGTATCAGATAATGCGCCACCACGGAGCATAAGATAAAGCTAATGCACCAGCATGGAGGGTAAACTCTAGACAGACAGACAGACAGACAGACACAGAGCTCAAGGTGGAGTTATGCTCTACCACAGTGTGTGAGGTAAGATAATACACTGCCGTGCAGCATAAGGTAAAGATAATTCAGCAGCACAGAACACAAGGGTAAAGATAATGGACCAATACACAGAGCCTCTCTTACTTGCACAAGTGACAGCCTGCTTAATTTCTTTGCATGCATCTCATAACCGTCCTGTTATCTTACTTTTCCCATGTCTCTTTATAGTCCTATGACTATATATTGTGGCAGAAAATGATTTCAATAATTTGTGATGTGACAAAATTGATTTTGAAGTACAGCTAATGCACCACCACAGAGTGTTGGTACAGCTAATGGCCTTCTTGGCAAAGAGCAGGACTATCATTTGTGAAGACTGTCGGAACCTAGTGGTCATGGAGCCCTCTGAATTTTATTCTCTTGGCAAAGATGTAAAAATATGTTCTTTAGAATATATTCATTCATTCTGTGCAGTTCTTCAGTTTGTCTGAACTGAAAATGTCCTTTTCCTTTTTGGCTATACTTAAATCCAAAATAAAAGTACACACACACACGCGCGCACACACACACGCACACGTATTTTCATATTCCTTTCAGAGGGCAAATGTATACTGTGCTTGACAGTGTAATTCCATGATGAAAAATATGCGATTTCATTTTGATCATGGTTTTCATGCAGGCGTACTTCTAGACTAGAGGGCTTTCAGAGCTGTACCTCATGAAATATTTACACAGGATTGCTCATCTTCACAGTCGGAATATGAAATTCAATGTCTAGCATGGAACCCTTTTTTCATCAAGCAGCTCGCTTCCCCTTCGCACGTCGGAACAATAATTGCATTGATATGGCAAATCACGCTGGACATTTGCTTGTAAATGTATGGCTAATTAACTTTGAACCCAGACTCTTCTCAGTTACAGTACCGCACCAGTGTTCCCACTAATTAAATAATAAATTAACTGCATAGACCCGCGGAAAATTGCTATAAACCTACCAACCCACAGGTTGAAAGCTAAGCCTACGTCCCTGAATTTGGAGCAAGGCCATGTGGCTGAGCTGTGAGCGCAAACACACAAACAAACACACACACAGACATTTGCATACACACTCTTTGTTTCACAGTGAGGGTAGAATCTACCAAGGTGAGAGATTGAGGGCGGGGGTGCATTTAAGAATATGTATGAGTGATGCTGCTGTAGCTATCGTGATTTTATTGCCTATGTCCCCTTAATTTTGTTTAATAGCTTAGACAGGCAGCAGATTAATGTGTTAATTATAAAGCACTTATCGTGACAAAGTGCTTTACATAAAACGGAAGAATTAAAATGAAATTAGAAACCGAATTAACGAAAGTATGATACCATATAAAATCTAAAGTGCAATTAGAAAGGAAACAGTGCAGCTTCTAAATGATGGAAACACCTTTCGATAACAGTAGTCCAAGTAGTTCGTTAAAAGCAGACGCCTGAGCTCCTCAGGCAGGTGGTTCTGGAGTCGAGGAGCCATGCAAATGCACAGTCACCCTTTTGTTGTTCAGCCTCCACTCAGGATGGAACGGTGGTGGGGAAAATGTACTCACATTTGTTACTTAAGTAAAACTATCAATATAGTCAGCCGGGCTTGTGGGGTGGGAAATTTGGTATATAGTCTTTTTTTATTGGCCTAAAATATTGTCTATATTCATACATTAATGAATCCACTTGCTGACCGGCTGTCAGTATTGTGGCTTTTTTATAGGAGTTTCTTGTGACCCTACCATTAACAGTGTGACATGTCAAACTAGGGGGTTTTCATGATTCTGAATCCATTCCAAGCATTAGTTTGGAACAAGAAACACTCCTTGGGCTAAAAATGGCCATAGCCGTCATGACGAATGTGATGAGATCAGCACAAATGTGATGAGTTCAGCACATTTGGGCAAGTGGCCAAATTACATTTGACATTAGGATGCCTTAGGATGTTAATGGGGTAGTGTATATACCGGTAGTCTAGGTAGGGTCACACAAAAACCCTATGAAAAATTGCTCAACACCGACAGCCGGTCAGCAAGTGGATTCATGAATGTATGTACTGTATATAGACAATATTTTAGGCCAATAAAAAGACTATACCAAATTTCCCACTTTAAACAAATCATGTAGAAATACTCTGTTACAAGTAAAAGTCCGGAATTCAACATTTACTTGAGTAAAAGTACAAAAGTATTGGTATCAAAATCTAAATGTACTTAAAGACCAAAAGTAAAATGACTCATTATGGAGAATGTCCCCATTTCACAAGTTTTCAAAAGTATAAAATGTAGCTTGTAAATCGGCAATAGAGGGTATGCGCATGCTTAAAGTGAATGGCACATCGAGTGGCAAATCGAGTGGCAAAGCAACATGCAAAGTGAGTTTAACATTGTTTAATGCAATCAAATTGGACTTTTCTGATTGGATGTATGGACTGTCAAGGCCAGAAAGTAGTTTTTTGCCACTCAGTAGGCATTCGTGCATAACTTCCGGGTTTGATGATGATGTCACGCGCATACCCTCCATTACCAAATGACCGAACTGTATCTAGAGCTGAATTGGCTAATTTATGTTTTGTAATATATATATATAATATATAATTTATAATAATACAAATTTACAAAGTAACTAGTAACAAAGGTTTTCGAATAATTGTAGTGGAGAAAAAAGTACAATATTTGCGCGATGAGATATAGTGGAGTAATGGTGTGTTCAGATGGTTAGAGCGGCGCGATTACAGTACATACAGAGTCAATGCAAAGACGAGAATTGCTCGAACGGGCGTGGCGTGACCTGGCGCGGTACAAATGGGACGAACCGAGGCGAATATGTTTATTCAGGTCTGAGTGTCAGTAGCCTATTAAAATACGCAAGTAAAGTAAATAAACATTTTTTTTTTACTTAAGTACAGTGCTTGAGTAAATGTACTTAGTTACTGTACATCATTGCTCATGAACAACCAGCAGGCTCCTGCCTGAGGGCCTCAGGCTGCACACAGGCTCGTATAAAAGTAATAATAAGTCAAAAATGTAATTAGGGGCCAGGCCCAGAATAATACTCAATCGATAAGCCCATGCAGGAAATATATTTTGTCCTCTGTTTTGAGGCCATGTGGAACAGTGACTTGGAGAGGCATAGACTTCAAATGTGAACTACATCTGCCAATGCCATTCATGTATTGGTCTCTCTGCTGGTGTGGTGTGGTGTGTGTGTGTGTGTGTGTGTGTGTGTGTGTGTGGGGGGGGGGGGGTAGAGTTTTAAGGAGGGGGTGCTGTTGCGTTGGCAGTTGCAGCATTAAAAGGAGAGCCATTTGCTGATTGCAAAGTATGAGACACTGAGGTAGAGGTGCTATGGTTTCAAAATGTTGGTTATGGTACGCAGCGGGTTGTATAATGCAGCGATGAGGGGTTTTTATTTGTTCATGAGGACACAGAACAGAGATCTTTAAACAAATAACTGAACTGAAAAGACAGAGAGCTCTGGACTCGAGACAGATAAAACCTAAAACCATGGCACTTATTCTGAAAAAGGAAAGAGCTCGTAGTCACGATGCCATCAATTTTTTATTTTTCCAACGTTTCGGCAACAAGTTGCCTTCTTCAGGGATGACTACGATACATTCCCTGAAGAAGGCAACTTGTTGCCGAAATGTTGGGAAAACATTTTTTTTATGGCATCGTGACTACGAGCTGTGTGGCGTCTTTCCTTTTTCAGTTTTATCTCCTGCGGTCAGCACCTCCCCACTACTGGTGTGTGCTCCTACCTTTGTGTTTGGTTGACTTATTGACTTAAGGAACTTTTGTATTGAAATCCCTTATTATATTTTTATACTGTATGTACTTTTCATGTGAATACATAAATTGTAAACCCTGAATAATTTTTCAATAGAGTGTATATATATAAAAAGAGAAAGAGAAAGCCCGAAAGAATCCAGTAGATCAGCTCAACGGAAAAAGGAACGAAAATAACAAGGGACACTGTTATGGATAATTAATGTCCCTTCTCCCCCCTCTCTCTCTCTCTCTCTCTCTCTCTCTCTATCCTTTCCCACCCGCCATCCATTTAGTTCCAGTATCTGCTGTCTGTTAGTGCAGTGACCTTTAGTGAGTCTGTAATCCTAGCACAGTTCTGAGGCACATAATGTATGAAAATCCATACCGTTTTCTCCATACCGAGCACACAGTAAGACACGGGGCTCTCGCCTGCTGACAAGCCAAATCACGGCCCTCGCACTCGGCGGCTTATCATTACCAGTAGCAGTGAGCCAACCAGCTTTCCCTCGGGAGGCGAGTTAACTTCTCTGTCTCATAGAGGCAACTTGACCTCTGACGCTGAGCGAGACACAGCCTAAGAGCGAAGATTCCTTTAATCTGAACATCCTTTCCACCCAGAGCTTGTCATGTTCTACTCCCACTCCTTCACATTCAAGTGCAGCACCCGACCCACAGTCACGACGCCGCAACAGACGACGATGTTCGTCTGCCTCGCTCGCATGAAACTTCAATCAGGGGGCTTATTATCCCCTGAGCAGATAAGACGTCGGGTACTTAGGGATGACTGTTAAGAAAACTCTGAAGGCCTCAAATTGAAACGTGCAACGTTCCTCTCATTTGCATGTCCTTATAGGACCATACCAGTCTAAACACGTCAATGTTTACTCGAGCTCAACCATATGACTCGAGCTCAACCATATGACTCAAGCTCAACCATATGACTCAAGCTCAACCATATGACTCAAGCTCAACCACGTGTTGTGCATAAACATAGACCATTTGTCTTTATTAAGTGTTTCCTTGTTTATAGAGGTTCTACAGTTTGTTTCACATCACAGTTGTCATCGGTTTGTTTACATCCTGAATTGATTCATGAGTGCAAACATTCATGACTCATGAGTGCAAACATTCATGATTCATGAGTGCAGACATTTAAATTTTGTTTACATTACAGGCACTGTTTTCAGCTAGATTTTCCAAATCAATCTACATCTTAAAGGGATAGTTCAGTTAAGTTAAGCTGTATGAAATACTTGTATTCATTCATTGACCGGGTCCCGTGGTGGGAGTTCTGCTCTGGTTTTCGTGAAATAATAAGTATTTTGTGGGGGGCACAGGGGGCCACACATTAAAAGTAAATTAATCCACAAAACGTCATTTGTGGTGTTGACCTATTTCAAAAATATTAGTGCAACTTTCGTTCATTTGTGACCCCTCTAACACACGGAACTATGTTTTCTGTGTCCATATCACTACGCCCAAAAAATAACAAAGAAAAAACAAACCGAAAACAATCATTTGACGTTTCAATTCATGCCAGCTGACGTTTGCATTGGAAAATGGCCAGCCAAATGTCGAGTATACTTTAAGTCATAGTCAATATAAGCTAAACATGCCAGACAGGTAGGGTATGGTAAGGAATTAATTGTATGTGGACTGATGTTGTGTAAAACTGGTATTATATTACTACTCATTACTAATGAAAACAAGGCAAGCTAGGTGTGCACAGTTGAGCTGCTTCAACACCCTCTGGTGGACAGAAGCAAACGATCCTCAGGATAGTTTTGCATTACATTGTGGTTTAACTAATAATGTGCCTAAAGAGAGAGAGAGAGAGCATTGCAAAAACAATCGGGTACATGAATTAATAACTATCCATCAATACACCACAGTAGAGACATCCATCTTTAACCCAAACAAACTCATAATCAGACCTCTAATATGCATACGTTAATTTAGCTTCCTGGCATAATAATGCTTTGGCAAATGTAAAGCCACCACATAATCCTGTAGATAAAGTAAAGTGTATAGACAGATTATTAGACCACTTCTCTCAAATGTACATACAATATACATGCACAGATTTTAGTAAACAAAAGGGCCTACATGAACCACTTGAAATGCATACTTAGTTGACCCCCATGGGCTCTATACTAGGCCCATCCTGTTTTCGCTCAACACTAAATATCTACAAGCTCACAACATGTCGCAACGTGATTTTTACCGTATGTTAGCCCCAGATTTGGGTCTCAACTTGGTGCTCGCGAGTAGCATTGTTTGTGTATATTCACATTAGTATTGTTACAAATCGGTACCACATATGCCGTTATTGGCCCGTTAATCATAATATTTGACATATGTGTTTTTCTTCACTAGATAGATAAGTCTCTCGGGAGACATTTGACAGGCACACAACTATATCTGGACTGAAATGATTTTTTTCGATTGAGGTCTCCATTGTATACGTATATATATATATATATATATATATATATATATAGGCACTAAAACAAAACAACAATGAATTGAGTCCATGTCATTGAAAGTGACCCTTAAATCCATATCATCCACAGACTCTCCCCAGGGCTGGTTGGGGCATGGCTATTCCAAGATGGGGAGGAGAGTCCTGATATTGTTCTATCCTTAGCCTGCAATCGATCCGCTGACATGCAATGCCCATCTTCTTAACCTATCCTCTCTGTTCAGCTCTCCTGCTCCTTCCATCACTTTCTGTTCCTCCCGGCCTCTAGGTCTCCGGTGTCGGGCTCGTCGTTTTCCCTTTTTTTTTTAAACGGCCGTTGTGATCTTTTGCTAAACGGCCGTGGGCCCTGTCTGCTGCATCTTTTTTGTCCCCCGCTCTCCCTTGGTATCGCTGCTCCAGATCTCTGCCGCGGCACCTGCCAACGCACACACTGGCAACGCTGGCTTGTATAGTTGAATGGCCCTCTGGCCACCGAGCTCTCTTTCTCTCTCTCTCGGCTGGCGGAGCGGGTTTAAAAAGAGAGGGGGGCTGTTTGATTGTCATCACCGGGACTAGATAGTGAGTCGCCTATTGGCACAAAACCATGCCAGACAGCCCCCCCCCCCCCTCCTCTCTCCCACTGCATTCTCTCTCTCTTCTCTCTCTCTCTCTCTCTCTCCCCCCCTCTCTCTCTCTATCTCTCTCTCTATCTTGCTCTACATTTACTCAAGTGTTGTACTTACAGTAACTACAATGTTGAGGTACTTTGAATTTAGATGCTGAGCTGTGAGCTGAGCACATATTGACTTTTGAACTCGACTCCAATTATGTGAAAACTTTGGTTACTAGTTAATTTGCAGATTTAGATTGTTATTGCAAAAGATACATTGGCCTGTTTTATACTTTGGTATATCAGTGAGATAGGGCTGAAGTGGTTAATTCATAACTCATAATTTGTGTGTTCGGGTCCCAGGGTCCCTTCCTAGAAATGTAATGGAGACCAAGGCGCTGGAGGTTGGTGTTCTGGGGAGGAAAGCCAGGCAGGAAGGGAGATAATTGTTACTGCATGTATTCCTACGGGCTAACCTGTCGGCAGGGAGTGTTGGTAGGTGGGTCAGTAGGATACAACAGCAGTGACAACACACGTATGTGGGGAGGAATTAATTGGCATAACTACTAAATTGGGGAAAAAGTGAAGGGCAAGTACAGATACTCCAAAAAGGTCTTCAAGTCCTCAAGTAAATGTACTAGAATATTGTGTGTCCGAGTGAAGGGCAGTCCATACTGTCTCCGACCATCGAACCTTTTGTCGGAAAGCTCCGGTACAACTACAACATGACGTCACTCGCAACTTCTGAAACGCATTCCTCCGAATTTTTGTTCTGAAAGCTGCACTCCCATATGTTGTGACTCGCCGAACTCTACTTCGGAGAAGAAATTCAAGTCTGATCTTTCCGACGAAAAGTTTGGTGGTCGGAGACAGTATGGACTGCCCTTGAGACACACACACACAAACTGTACATTTTGACCAAAGGCAAGACAGCGATGTGTCTCTGGCCACTGACCGTGTTGTTCCGTGAAGATGTTTATTCTCTGTGAATGAGAGAGAGAGAGAGACAGAGATAATCCCAAGTGCGTCCGTGGACTGGGGTGTTGTCACTTTACATTGTTCGATGCGATAAGGTAAAGAAAGGGCTTATATAAATAAGAACCTGTTCTGACATTCCATATGTTGATCCCTCCCCATCCATCCTTCCTCTTCGATGTCTCCCTTTTGACTGATACCTGTCTATTCAAACCCTAGGGGCCTGCCCCAAAGTTATTAGTGCAGCCGCGCCCGGCAGCCGAAAACTAGAGTTCTCAACAGGCCCGAAAATTTAGGCCTGGCCCTACCTGGGCCCTCATCAAACGCTGTACACTCAAGAGAATGCCCCTGCTACCACCCTTAGATCTCCATATATGGAGCTGACCTGTTCTGACATCCCATTATGTTGATCTGACCTCATCACACCCTGTACACTTATATGGCCAGTACAGAATTAATTCCATGTTGATCTGACCCCCCCCCCCCATGCCAAAGCGCCAGCGCTCACCCAACCTCACCCTTTAGGGCCCTGTAGGGCGAGATCGCACATCCACCCAGCTGGGTTGAAGACGCAGAGGTAACGTCAGTGGCGTATCACGGCCAGAAAGCACAGATGGAAACGGCACTTCTCTGCATACATCATGGTCTATGACCAGAACTGCACACAAAGCTGCAATAACATTTGCATTGTGCTTATTTGCATTGTGGGCATGGAATTCTATAAGTGAATACTGTCCATCAAGCTCTCACTCAATCTCTCTCTCCCTCTGGACTCTCTCTCTCTCTCCCTCTGCACACACACTCTCTACCTCTCTTCTTAACTCGCCCCCCTCTCTCTGTTCCTCATCACAGCACACTATCACAAGTGGGTTCAGGTTCCCACGTTGTGTTCGCCTGACACTGCGATTCCTCTCCTGGTGTCTGTCCTGGTTTCACTGCCTGTCTGATCCGCTTGATAAAAGGAAAGTATGTCACCATGGTGCAGGACAGGTCAAGGTTCAACTCTTGAACAAACCCCTGGCGCTCTCGTTTGAAGGAACGAGCCAATTACTGCTTGGTGCAAATGTGTTTTGAGTCTCTGTGATGTGCTCAAGTTCTGGCATGAATGCAGGCTTTAGCAGCTCTACTCTGGGGCTAACATTCTGAGAAAATAGCAGATCCACAAGCTCACAACACGTCGACCATTTTCAATATTTCTGTTTAGAGAAGGAGGGGGCCAACAGGAGGGGACCTAGTATAAAGCCTTTGGGAATAAGGTCAATTACAGGGTATAATGTCAACACTCTGTAGAGGCTGTTTTGCATTATGCACTTGGAGGTATCCAGCTATCCACAAGGAAGTTCATGTTTAGAATTCAAACTGTTGCATTCTGCACTTCTCAGTGTCTCCATTCCGTACTGCAGTTTGAACGCCACACGTCAGTAAAACAATAGTGTAAAGGACAAGTTAAACAGGACACCCAATCAAAAAAGAAACTCTCAGCTTTCAAGTTGGCCCACAGTATCCGGTTGCCATTGAACTGGATCGCACACGAGTGGAGCGCTGAAAGGGTTATTGTGCCGCTTTTGGAGGTCTGTGAGGACTCTAAAAACGGGACATCCCTTATTGTGAGTGGCCTCTTGGGTGAAGGGCTTTCGAGGCATTAGTGTATTATTTTAGCTCATGTCCCAGAGCATCGCACCACACTAGCACAGTGGCAACAACCTAAAAGACCCACATGTGTGCATTGTTAGGTGCACACACACACACACACACACACACACACACACACACACACACACACACACACACACACACACACACACAAATCCCTCCCCAGATGAAGTTTGCAATTATTCTCACAGCATCGACTTCCTTCCCACACCGCCAGCAGCGATGGAAGTTATTGAGGTCAAGGAGAACTTGAGTGGCGGAGAGATGAGAGTAGTTGCAGATACAGAAGCACCGTCACCAGCATGTCGGACGGACAGCTAGGACAGAACAGAACAGAACACTGATGAGGGAGACTGGACTTGGCAACAAGAGAGGGGAGAGAAACAAACACATCCAAACAAACAAAAACTGATCCGAGAGAGAGAGATGGAGCTGGGATGAAATTGGGGCTGATGATATGGTCACAATTTTATATTGCAACTTTTGACCAAATACCTCAATGTTGTGATATTAATATCGTATTATTTTGACCAAATGCCTCTATATCGATATTATTTTTTTATATGTTCAAATAAAATATGAGAATAGCTGATTCTATGTAGATCGGATATTTTCAGAAAATATTGTCGATATCTGGTCTCATTATCACAATATACTGTACACTTGCGTAAGCCATGGTGCACTGGACGGACAGGCAAGAGAGAGAGAGGTCTTATCAGGTGAAGGAGAGGTGGTGGTGGATTGAAGGGCAGATGGGCGACGCGGGAGGCGAGATGTTAGGGCCGCGGTGGGCACTTGTGAGAGGCGGTTTGTTCTGTTCCAGCTGCTTGCTGGCACACGCATTCATGACAAGGTTACAGACAGTACGACCCCTCTGGCTCTCTCACACCTCATCTCTCTCCGTTTCCTTTTGCGCCTTTCCCTTATTTCACGGTCTATCTCCACTCTTCTCTCGTGGTCGGCCATCTCAGTTTTCCCACCTGCTCTGGCTAGGAGACGAGACCGCGTTCCGACCGAATATTTATTCATAAATGAATGCCCCTACGGGCCTACGCCTACAGTTTTGGACATACAAAGTTACACTTGACAGTGACTATATAGGGATATAGGGTTGAGAGTGTGCTGTGCACTGTGATGGGTGCGTAGTAGAGCCCTGCATCGGGAGCAGGATCCTGTGGTAACACAAAGGTTGTGGGCGGAATTTAAATATCTGTGGCCGGTAACAGGCGGTCAAGATAAAAACCCGCAAAATCCTGCATCCTCCCGCAAATTAACCAGATCTTATACAGAGCTTATACACTTTTGTAAGATTAAGATATGAATATGTCAGAGGAGAGCATAATTTCCCCTACTCTGCTAGACATCGCAAGTGGAGTCTCTCTCTCTCTGTTTCTCTCTCTCTCACGCTACAACCTGTGCGTAGCTTGTCACATCACGGTGTCCATGGTCACAATATAATACGCCTACCTACAATTCTATGTCCCGTCGCAATATAAACTCTTTCCCTGGGAGGTTTTGACGCATCCTGGTCCAAATGCCCTCTGCGCAGAGTTCGCCTTGTGGCACCTTTTTTTAATATCAATTCATTACGGTTCACAACTGTGTTCTGTACACGCTCGTAACACTCCGGTTGCGGTGCACTGAAAAATAACTACGAAAATACCCGCTGACTTATGCTGTCTATGGGAATGCAGTTTCCTCTTTGCACTTGCACACATGTGAGCTCCTGTTATCCGTACAGCATGTACAGTATGGGTACATGATGGGGCTGTATGCCACTGGTTCTCAAAGAGGCGTCTGGGGTCCACCAGGGGTCCTTATATGATTCCAGGGGGTCCCCAGCAAAATGAGCAACAGTAACTTCAAGCCCTATTTTATATTGAGGGTATTCAAAAGTAGCCGTGCTAGCCTACAAGCTCATATAAGTTCAAGCCCTATTTTATATTATGGATATTCAAAAGTAGCCTATAAAGCTCAGGATCTTTGCAAATCCTTTCGCAAATCCTTTCGTATGGGAAGGAAAAAAGCTTTTCAAATGGCACCTAATGCATATCAATTTGAGGCTCCTTGACATGAAAATGTTTGAGAACCACTCTTTTAAAGTATGCTGAAACTCAGCACTTCGCTCCCTGGAGGGAAATTCAAGTCTCATTGCAGACAGATCTGCACAAGTTTGAAACACAGAGAAGGCAAAGGTGAGAGTAGAAGGAAAATAAATAAATTAAGATGCTGCGGTTCATTCTGCAGAGAGAGAGAGAGAGAGGTGGGGGGATGAATGCAGTGGTGAAAGGCCCTCACATTAATATAAGACAAAGGACAATGGTCTGTAATGCCTCTGTTCCATGACAGTTCTGAAGCCAAACGTGTTTGCATGCACTGATCCATGACATAGTTGTATGAACGATTATCGTTTTGTGTATTCCACTGCACAACAGTAGATCAATGTACCGTAGAAACCTTGTTTCGCATCGGTATTAAGGTTCCGATTCAAGTCTGTATTTTACATGGAAATGTGAAGTCTTGAAAAGACAAAGGTGGCCGCACACACTCGCCAAAGTGCTGATACTTTATTAGAATAGGACGCAGAGAATAAATAAAACAACGTTTCGGCAGATGCAATCATGCAACTGCCTTCTTCAGAGTACTGTATGTTACATCAAACCATTTGCCCGGTGAAAACCTGAGGTATTTACCTGAATAGCCTGAATCAACTACAGTATGTGATAATACTTGTAGGTGATAGCGACTGCAGACCTCTATAGTTGTGGATTTATCAATTGTTGTTGCCTCTCCTCAACCATCCGGCAGTGGTAAATATTCATTCAATAATTTATTTTGTGTCGCTTTCCTACAGGGACTAAAATCGATAAGTGAATACCTACAGTACCACATGTTATTAAGCCACCCACCGGATTTGGCTGTGCTCAACATAAATTCAATATATTTTGTATTAACTCCTTTCTTGCGGCTAAGTGTTAGCATAAATCCCAGTTCCAGGTGCCACCATACACGTTCACTTTAAAAGACGGAGTGGGACAGTGGCAACGAAACATCCATGCCACGGGGCACAGTTTAAAACGCTCCAAACCCAACGGCACAAAACCGTTCGCGAGTGAAAATGCAATTACACAACAAGGATGTGTGCCTTCGCTTTGCGTAACCGTTTTGAAAACCATAATCTAACTCTTTTGCTTATCTAATGTCATGCTCACTTCTCTCTGCATTCGGCTCAAGGGAGAGACCGAATCAAGATGCAGCCAATGATCTCAGACTTCCTGTGGCCATGCTATGACATCAGTCACCTATATGACTTATCTATGAGGCAAGACTGTGTATTTGGGCAAGGTTTCAGCTTGATCCGACAGCCATTGACCCATTATAAAACAAAACATAAACATTTAAAGTAAAAGTATAATGCATGGATGAACTTCCTTGGCATACTGGCAACATGAACACTGAATGTGTCACTGATCAATCCAGCAGTTAACCCTGGATACACACACCACAGACCCACAGACTGTGTGTGTGCATGCATGCACAGCGCGTGTGTGAGGGACATTATGTCTAAAGCATACATTCACAACTCCCCAAATTCCCAAATAAGGCAGAGGCATCCACCCAGCAGCATTGTGGGAGGCAGGGAAAAGCTTGGGAATGAGTCTAGCCTCTGAAGGCTCAGGAAATGGGGGGGTAAAAAAGAGAGGGATGATTGGAAAAGTATGCCATGCCGGCTCGCCACATTATAGACGTCTCGCTTTCCCCATTTCCTGTGCCGATGACGAAAGGGGAGAGGAAGGGTCTAAAAATACACACGCACCCCCACTTCTGTCAGGAAGGCCAGCGGCCAGCTCAGCAAGAATTTCCCCTTCACTCACTAATACGGATCGTGTCGCACCCCCTCCCACCTGCCAGTCGGGAGAGATTCAATCCCACAATGCAACGCTGTAGCTCGTGCGGTGCATGCTGGTAGGCAGGTTTACCTCTAAGTTGGATCACATCACGCGTTTCAGACGATTCTCTTTTCACTTCTCTTCCTCCCACTCCGCCTCATCCTCCCCCTCGCATCCTGCAGGCGCACATGTAAAAGTTCACACATCAACCTGGTGCGAGAATCACACATCCTCTCTGATCATTACCTTCCCCGGGCCCACTCACTTTGCTTCCGGCTTTTTCTTTTTTGTCTTACTTTCTACTATCTCTCAACCTCTCTTTTCTCTCTCTCTCTTGGGTTTCCTGACTCGCACCTCCTCACCAAAATTCCTTTAGTTCCTCACTCCCCTCTCTCTTCTTGGGTTATGTCTTGCTTTTGTGTCATCCATAGTGCATAATAAAGGCAAAAAGGAACTACTGGAAGTCGAGCAGTAACACTGGCAGATGAATTAACAGAAAAATGTTTGCTGTCACTGGTGATTTCCGAGGCAACTCATTCACATACTTAGCCTTCAATCGAAACACTACTAGAGCCATGTAAAGCACCAAATATACTCAAGCATCTGTCAGTGCTTTTGACACTGACAGATGCAGCAAACCAGGCCCCGTCGCTGTGACTTTCACTGTGATCACTTGACAACAAGGCAGGCACACAAACGGAGAGGCCTTCAGGCACGCCTGCAGAGCGTGCAGGTGCATGTCCCTAGGCGAGCGAGTGCCTACACCGATCTGCCGATGGCCTTGTGCATCGACCCTTGTCTGAGTTGGCAAGTTGTTGTTGTTGTGGGCGGCGAGCTAGCTAAAAAATGCATGCAGGCGCACGTCATCTTACAACAAGCCGGAGGTAGGACATCGTAGCCAATGATTATGATCAGGGGCATTAGTGAGTGAGGAAAGCATACATACTACTAAAGCTACTTCATCGCTGGGGTAAGTGGGGAAGATGAATGAGAACCCCCCCCCATCCTTCCCTCAGTGTGCCCTTGAGCTAGGAACCTCACCAACAATGATCCAGCAAAGCTGCTCAATGGCCAGTACCGAGAGAGAACCCTCAGGCCTCAGGGGACTGTGTGCAAACTGTGCATACAAGCAGAAAGCTTTTAATATGCACACAACATAATCTAAATTATGTTCAGTGTACTCTTTCCCTGGGAAAATATGGACTGAAGGAGGGGTCATATCTAAATGTATATATACTCTAATAACACAACAGTCTGCATCAAACGGAACACACCAGACCCACAGTGGTTCTCGCCGTACCAACATCATGTCCTTCCCTGGAGAGTCAGATGGCACATTTGATTGAAGACCATGGTGTATTGCTGCTCCAGAGGCTGCTGAGTGATTCCAGCAGTAGCAGGGGAAACGAGGGCTGCAGTTGTCACGGTTGCTTGTAAACGCACCCAAGCCGCACGGCACCACATCGACTGTTCTATTTCTGATGGGGCCTCTGCTATCGGGGGCATTGCCGTTCTCGCAGCAGTTCTTCTCTTTCAGAAAGAGACAAGAAACTAGAAAAAGTGCCCTTCTGGGCACAGGTCTCCACCAGGTTATCCACAGATCCGTGCAGTTAGAGGTAAAACACTTTTCGGCCAGTTATAGCGCCACCTTGAGGCTGAGTTGAAATTGTTCATGTGGCATTTTGTCCTCGGCCTAGTGGGAATGTGGGTGCACAATTTCACGGAAATCACGCGATGTGTTCATGATTTGCAGCATTTTGTTTGAAACTGAGCACTCCTGTGAACTTTGGAAGCCAATCTTAACCAATCAGGATGGAGTCTGAGAAATCTGAAAGACCGCTTTGGTTGAATGGCTCTAGAGAGACTGTTGTTTCAATTTGCGTGATGTTTGGACAAAATCTGTAGGTGTGCTGTGCAAAAAGTTGTTTTGCACAAAGCGGCCTCCTGGTGGCGCTATAACAGGCCGTTCTGGAAAGTTTGTGGCAGAGGTTCATCGTTGGCATCCAGGGAGTGTGTGTGCAAAATTTGGCATCGACCGGGTTAACGGTGGCCGAGATTAGCTGCTCACGGACGGACGGACACACACACACGGACGGACGGACGGACGGACACACGGACGGACGGAGTGCAAAACATACTCTCCCCCCATGCCTCCGGCCTGGTGGAGACAAAGAACGAGACCAAGAGTCTAAAAGCCTCGCTAGCACCCCTTAGAGGCAGTGCTGCTCCTTACAAACGGCTGGACCAGAGTGGTTTGAACTGAGCCCTGTGCTCTCACTAATGAGGCTAAAAGTGGAAAACCTTTTAGATTGTTATCGGTGCCAGAACTGGCTGGGGAGTATATTGTATATTCACCCGAAGGAGTGCCACATATTGTAAACAGCAGCATAAGTTTTAAAGTTAAATAAAATAGACAACTATATTAATTAAAAAGCTACAAAGTATCATGCTAGAGGAAAGACCATGGGTCACAAAACACTGTAAAGGTCAAAATGCTATCTGCCCGTTAGGGTTACCATAAGGTGCCATTTGTGCATAACTGACCAAAATCATTTTTGTATGCATGACACATTCTTCACTCAAACTTTAAATTAAACTATTCAACAGCCTGTGATGTGAACAATAAATCAATTGCCATCTGTAATGTGAACAATAAATCAATTGGCATTTACAGTACAGTAGTATATATTTTGGATGGTTGCAACAAAAACATAATGATAAAATAAAATCGATGTTATTATGAAAAACACTATTGGACACGGCACTGAAAGTTTTTTTTTAAATCGAACTAATCCCTTGGCAGTATGCACTAGAGGAAATGTTATGGGGTCACTCAAATGGCTAGAGTTGAATCAATGTGTACAGCAACTTCCACAGCAATCCAATTCTGTCCAATCCAACCAGAAATGTTGTTTGGGACAGAATAAGCGATGGAGCAGCGATTGGCACGGCTATCCTTAGAAAAAAGTAGCCAAAAATAAACCGCACGAATCGAGGAGGGACGCCCGGGGAGATCTAATGGCCGAGTGAGACTAATGGAGCAAAGGAGCACGACGGCATGGAGGGTGCACCGAGGAGAGAGGCCTCTATTTCAAAAGAGACAGACACCAAACAGACACAATGGAAAGGGGGGGAAAGGAGATATGACGTACAGTGAGCTAATTAGTGAAGTGCACCCCCATGCTCCCCCAGCTTTGACTGTAGAGAGATGTTGTTGGTCCTTTATAGTACTAAAACAACAAGTCTTGTACGTGTGCGCATGCACACATGCACATACACGCTTTTGTTCCCCCCGGGTTCATTATCCCAACAACTCACTGGGTTCTGAGAGTAATTGACTTCCCTTTCAGCTTGGTGGGGAGGGCAGAGGAGAGGAGACCCACACTAGTATTGTTTTCCTTGATCACAAGAAAACACGCCTCTTAACCACATGAGCCCTATTTGTCATATGACAAATAGTGAAAGAACTAGATACACACACTCGCAAAAGATTGCACGTTTTTGAAGCTCTTGATTTCTTTTTTCAACATTTGCCTATATTACATGGTTTACAGTGGACTGGTTACACTTACACCGAAAGTTCCCATATAATGACGGTTTTATTACTATTTAGATTTTTCATTTCCCTCCATCTTTGTCTGATTTGTCTGTAATGATCTGCGAGCAAATGTATCGGTTGGCGTTTTGCCTCGTCATGAGAGGGCAGCCGAGTAGCCAAACAAAAACAAACGAGCCCAATGACTACCGGTATTTTGATTCATTAAACCATTTTGACCTGAGATCAGATTCTAAAAATGTCTTCTAAATCCTGACAGTTTTCTGAAAAAGCTATGTCAGTCGTTCTTCGATTTTTCAAAAATAGCAGACCTACAAGCTCGTAGCGCGCCACTCGGTGGCGCGCTATGAGCTTGTAGATCTGCTATTTTTCTATAGCTAAAGCAGAACATGATGCTTACACCAAAAGGGGTTCCCACCCAAAATGGGTTTTAAAGCAGAGTTGTTTAGTACTGATCAGTACAACAACATGGTTAGGAAGCCCTTAACATCAGTGCATGTATTGTAAAGTAGAACAACTAGTTTCCTGGGTCATAATGTTTATTTACGCCTGTAGCTAAATGTGTCTTTACATGGGTTATCCATGTAGTCTACTGTAGACTGTAGAGTATTTTTATTTGCCGTTTGTGTATGTATGTGCATACACAAAGTTTGCTGACTAACAGATGTCCCTCACAGTAGAATAAGGCCTCATCAGCAACATGCATCATGAGAAATACACACCCCACGATCCATGATATGCACAGCACACTACATCTTGCATTATGGAATAACATAATATCAAAATCAGACACACTTTTAGACTCATTCAGCAAATTGATGCCCGGTTGCACAGCGCTAGCCCTTATTTCATCGTGGTGCCAAGTTTGCCACACACAAGAAGGTTGACTTTTATTCCAGCTTCAAGTGCTAGTTAAAAGCTCACCCTGTCGGCTTTTATTGTTTTGCATATACAGCTTCCGGTCTGACCAAAGCTATTGTTTAGGAATTATACAGGTGTTTTATATTCATATAGCCTATCTCATAACAGGGAAATACAATTAAGAAATACATTGGATAGGTAGACACGGATCTCTCATCTGTTGTAAATGCAATGAAATAATGGCTATGCAGCTGCATATCATGTTGGGTGGGAACCTCTGGGAACTGTTATATTTCAGGAAATAATTAACCTGTGTTTCAATGGGTCCAATGTAGTTATTATTTAGTCACAAGCCACAGACACACCGTACACGTTTTCACTTAAAAATAGCAGATGCTGACAACGTGACACGTACGTAGCTAATATTGCTACTTTTGCGTGACAGTGAAGAAATAGGGCATTTAACTTGAGATTTTATTTTATTGTATTAAGTTGAAATGTGCATGGATATACAAGGTTTCTGCCTGATGGCTACAATATGGTATCTGGCTGCCAAAGGCACACTAAAACACTAAAGCCATAATATTATAAGCATAACCAGCACCATTTCCTCTACAAACCAGCAACATTTCCTTTACATTACCATTTTATACCACAAAGCCACTGAAAAGAAAAGCTAATGTTTATAGCTAAGTCTGATGCTGTCCGCTTAATGACTTATCACTCTTTTTCCATAAACTCGTCAGAGTTTGTCCTTCTGTAAACGACCCTCCACATCCATCATGCCATTAAAGATTTACAAACAGCAGGCCACCGCTGTAGAGGTAGGCGTGTCATCCTGCCCTGGTGTGGCCCTGCTTGCCTGTCACTTCAGCCCACCAAGGGCCCCAAAGGTCACACCTGTCTCCCTAGGAGGAGGTCTATGATGATAACGCAGTGGTTCTCATACATTTTCATGTCAAGGTTATGTACGTTGCGCTGCGGACCCCCATCTGAAAAGCTCTTCTGCCCCAGGCCCCCATAAGATTAGATTTGTGTTAACTTTTCAATGACATTACAACCTCACGACACATTATTGTGTTGCGATATAAGGACGTAGAAGATCCAACTACTTTCACATAGCCAGAGCTTAAGTGTGCCTCCTATATCCAGCTTTGGTGTCTGTCCACAAACTTTGTCCTACACAAACATTAAATGCCCGTTGACAATGAATGGAGAATTTTACGTCATAGTGTCTGAGCATATCATAAGAGCGTACATTCACACGGGTGTGTGATTTTTCAGGTTGAGAACCACTGTCTTAGAGAAGCTGAATGATGATGAGTCATAGTGTGTGTGTGTGTGTGTGTGTGTGTGTGTGTGTGTGTGTGTGTGTGTGTGTGTGTGTGTGTGTGTGTGTGTGTGTGTGTGTGTGTGTGTTGCAAGTCTAATTCAGCTTCCCACACCTATCGCTCTCCTGCATCCGTGTTAATGGTCAGAAGCCCTAATTCAAAGTGACGTGAAGACCATTTGCATGGCTAATGTATTCCGTCCATACATGCTGTCAGGACAGACATCACAACAGAAAAGGGTCACTGCTACTGCATGTGCATTCTATATTGACAAAATACTGCAGTACACGGTCAAATCTGGACAGTTAATCAAAATCTCTTTTTATATTGTGTCTACCCAGAGGCACTTTCCTAGAGGTTGTAAAATCAAATGATTTCATGACGGATTGTTGTAACGGAATATTAAAAAAAAGAAAGAAATCTTGTTTATAAATCACCAATGATGAACAGACCTATGTTAGGACTGATGTCATTTTTAACCTGACAGGTCAAATTGTAGCCTACTTAATCGCTTTCCTGAGTGAGTCAAGCTGTACCTCTGTGGGCGGCATGCTCTCTCACATGCACTTTCGTCTGCCCGAACTCATTTTAACACTTAACCACTTAAGCCCTATACACTTCAGAGTAGGACAAATGGCTGCATCGCCATGCCGTCTGTGTGAGCTTGTAGATCAGGTTAAGTGTTGCCAAACGTTGAGTCAAGATCCTAGGACTGGAAGGGATGGTTGACTTGACCTGGACTGGAGGGACAGTTCCTTCATGACATCTGTCATTATTTAACAGAGAGGACATTGTCAAGTTGCTCATCACCCCATAGCAACTACAGCCGAGTAGGACTGCATTGTTGGCAATAAAGGCTTAGTTGTAAAATATCAAGTCTTCAAATCTCTCTCTCTCTCTGTCTCTCTCAGCCCTTAGTTGAACTAAATGGCATATGTCACTGAATACTACTGCTTATATGTGTGTGTGTGTGTGTGTGTGTGTGTGTGTGTGTGTGTGTGTGTGTGTGTGTGTGTGTGTGTGTGTGTGTGTGTGTGTGTGTGTGTGTGTACACACACTACACAACCCACAAGTTCCACAACTGTGTGTTTATGCATGTTATGCACAATTAAGGCACGTGAGTGTATGTTGTGTCTGAGTTACTGACACAGTAATGGTGCCGTCACACCATCCGTCTATCTTCTTACGTAACAACCTGGCTAGCATTAGCAAGAGTAAACACTGGCAACGGGAACTAAACATCACAAACTACTTATTCCGAAACCACATGCCACAAATGACTCAAGCAGAGAGCGTTTCTGCCGTAGACAAAATAATCATCATGAAATATTCATCACGGAATATTCATCAATGAATATTTCCTCAGGCACCCATTAACCGTAGGGCAGGACCAATAATGAGTCATTATTAATGACCACAACACTGCCTCGCTCGGCTCATCATTACATTCATTATTGGGCAACTAAATGACGATCAGAGAATGCCCGTATAGTGGCTTTAGACCTATAACTGCTATTCAGCTTCCAAATATAATTACTTAGGAATTTGACTAAATCAATAGGTCTCAGTGGCTAATACCAAGGCTGGCATGGAAAGTAATGGAACTACCAGGAGTGTGTGTGGCATGTGCGCACGTGTGTATGTGAATGTAGCTTATGTAATGTATGTCACAAAAATGTAAATAAAACTATATAAAAACAAAGATGTGAACTACGGGGGTGACATGTATACACTACAGGAGGACTGTGATTGATCACAGTTAAGGATAACAGTTGTGAGTATTATAATCATGCATCATTGTTGATAGACTAGGTAGCTACTCATTATATTCATATTCACTGTTGAGCCTACATTATCCAGGTACAGTATATCACTGCTATACTGATTGACACTGTACCTGTATCCTATATCACTGTTATCACTGCATGTACCGGTATTCACTGTTGATAACCTGTCCATATACAGTATATCAATTCAATCCGTATTTCAGACTCAGGGGAATCCATATCACAATAAAAACACATCATAAATAAAAGATAATAGAAAAAGAAATATACAATAAAGAGTTCCACCATGTTCAGTTTAGATTAGAGCTTCCAAACAAGTGTGCCAATGGTTCCACAGTCTAGAGGAGAACCTGGCAGAACTACGTATGGGGTTAGTTACTGACCCGGGATGCCCTACACATGAATCTATACAATTCTATAAGATTGCGTATCACAGCAGAGCAGGTGCGTATACCCCCAACACTGACAAACATCTGGCTTGCACTGGAGCTTCTTGGAGCTCTCGGTACAGTAGCATACACTCATTATGAACCACTGTCAGTCGCCAGAAACTGGCTCGTTTCATTGTTTGTAGCGACACCATAGGGAATTTGTATCCATGCATACTGGTGATAGATCCATATTCAGGCTGCAGGCATGTTCTCACTGGTGATAAATCCTTAATTTACTGATAGAATGTGCAGCTGCACATGTTAGATCACCAGACCCAGTGCTATATAGACAATAATCTGTTTATTTAATTATATATCTTTATTCTTATGTTTGTTCTTACCTGTAGGCCTATACCCCTCATGTGTTTCACCATTACTGATGTTGCTGCTAAGACATCTGCATTGTGATGAATCATACAAATTTTAATCTTATCTTAAAGCTATACAAGTTAGCCAAACATCTGCAGACTGTGTGACTGCTGAAAATTGAAAAATCAAATGCATTTTCACTGTATGGGAGAATACAAATTCCCTAGAGTTACTTTATACAAATAAAGTAGGCCTGTGTCTTAATTTCTGTAAGGTCTTAATGGCGACGTCTTATAATTAATATAGCATACCCTTGTCGTCACTGTGGCCACAAGGACAAGGTATATGATCCCTTTGAAACAGTGATGGTTGAAAATACAGCGCTGCCGTGACGCCGCCTACTGGCTCAGTAAATAACGGGTCGTCTCGTACCCCACTTCCTTTATCTCCAGTAGGCTACATCTACATGAAATGATAAATTATACATTTGAGTGATTTGACACGAGAAATAGAGACGCTATTAACGAGGGACAAGGACAGATATTTCTGGTGCAGGCGTGCAGCAGTACAGTACCATCACAGTGACGCGCTCTGAACAGTGTCACGTCATACAGCCTGCCCTACTACACACTAGTAGCCTACTAGTGAAACAGGGACATCGTTTCACTTAATACTCTCTGGCGGACAATAACAAATGATCAAACCGTGTGCGGTGTGCTTTCCTTCTGGCTTCTTTCAAGCATCGATTCGTGCGGAAAGAAGGAACAGTCAGTCAGCAGAGTTGTACGAAGCACGATCGCACCAAAGCGCATCCTCGCCTCATGTCCCACATAGAGAGAGACGCACCAACGTCCACTTCATTCATAAAAACAAAAGCTGTCAGACTATGACGTTAACATCTGCGATAGGCAAATTATTTACTTTATAATCAAATCAATGCATTTTAACGATCGTCCATTTTGTGCAAGAATGACACGGTCCACGGGGCAATTGTGCATGCTGGCATGCTCTATTAAAGTCACCAAAACAGCTGATGGTCTATTTAGTAAATAATGTACTATTTACACAGACTGTCGGACACTCACTGTCCTATATTATAGTAGCCTATACCTCGGCTACCTGCCGAGGAATTGGTGCAGGAACAAGACTGAGGACAGCAGGTTGTACACGGTGTCACCTCTACTACTGACCGACCGGCGTAGCCTATTTACGGTAGTCGCTTCTCCCCCACATTGCCGTGGAAACACTAGTGTCCTGATAAACAATAGCACTACAGCAGCAGCAGATCAGGCAGCAACGTGCATGCCCCTGTCCGGGCTGCGTCGCTGTCAAAGCCATCCGCTCCGCTCGTCTCGACCATAGAGGTCTCGACTATACTAGCCTATATTATTAACAATTCAGCGCTGCCTGCCCTGCTAAATATTTAAGGAATCTGTTGTTGACAGATTGGTTTTCGAATCTTACCCGATCCAAGGGAAGAGGGTCCGCTGCGAACCACCCGGGGCGAGGTGCAGTCCTGTTGGGTGTCGGGGAGGACAGAGAGATGGGAGAGATGCTCGACTGTGTGTTCTGGCTGCCTGCGTTGCGTCCCCCGTTGTTGGCCTATAGGAGACAGTCCGACTGGCTTTTTTTTATAGACACACCGACCGCGCGTCCGTCCGACTTGCTGCTGGCCTAGAAATGGGCTTCTTACTGAAAAACCCCGAAAACCATGATCGCCTACTACCATGCAGTCTGACACACGCGCCCCGGCCCGCACACGAAGTATAGCCTACACACAACAACGAGGAGATAATGGAACTGCAGGGGCTGGGAGGAGAGGCGAGAGAGTGTGCTGTGTTTTAACAGGCGCACCGAGGCTGCTGCTGGCAGAGCGGGTTTAAAGGGGGAGGGGGTGTGATCGTTGTCACCGGGACCAGATAGCGAGTCGCCTATTGGCACACAACCATGCCCCCCCCTTTCTCTCTCTCTCTCTCTCTCTCTCTCTCTCTCTCTCTCTCTCTCTCTCCCTCTCTCTCGCTGTCCTCAGGCAAGAGGCAATGTCCACTCTCATTAAATATAATGGGAGAGGAAAAAATATATGAGCAAGTCCATCCATTATCTCTTTATTCTGAAATATACCGCAGCACAACTTCCCCCTTTTTCACTTGGTGAGTCTTGTGTGGAAGTCCCTGTTGAACAGAAGAAAAGATCTTGAGGCAATCATCAGAGAATTGGCGAAAATTGGCTCTGATGGGATGGAACAAGTCTTACACACATACTTGACTGAGTACACGCACACGCACACACACACACACACACACACACACACACACACACACACACACACATACGTGGAAGTCAGTCAGACAGACGATAGTTCGTCACACCAGACAGAACCTGGCTGGAGTCCTGTGGGAAATGCTTTTATATCAGTTCTGAAAAGGTTGGGGATGACTCACCGATCAACACAGTGGTCTCGATCCTGTCCAAACTTAGAAGAAGTAAAAGTTTGCACTTTGAATAACCTGAAATCGACACTATAGGCCTACAGCCAGACCAAAATGACCCATGGGGGTCATTGATGGTCTCCCATCATTTTGGTCATTTAAGCCACAATTAGCCTACTCTTATCTGTTCTGTTGTCATGACCAATGTAGGCATTAGATCAGTTCCACAATTGTAAACACTAGTCCATATATACCTGGGACTGTTAAATCCATGTCGTGCGCCGCATCTCCACTAGCTAAAGAGTGCTGGGTTTCGCCCCGAAAATAGTGTGTGTGTATGTGTGTGTGTGTGTGTGTGTGTGTCCTGCACGTGTGTTTGCCAATGCATTCATGTTGGTGTCATATAGGGCTCCAAGGAAAATAGCTTTGGAACCACTTCCTTTGATTCCATTCTGCTGTTGAGAACAAACATTTTGTGGAGGTATCCAACAAGGACATACTGATGTTCAAGCTGCCAATTAGTCCAAGTGTGTGAAATTAGCAGGGGGTAATGGCCCCCACGTTGGGCACTGATTATATAGAAATCAATTCTTGGCAAATGCTATTTAGGAAGGGTTTTGATTTGTAAGAAGGCCAGGCATTTTTCGTAACCACTTGCGCCATATACTTTGTATGACAAATAGTGAAAATAGCTCACAATGCGAGCTTCTAGATCTGCTATTTTTCAATGAAAATTCGAATAGAAAAATATTGAGAGATTTTGCCAAATTTGTCCAAAATAGGTGGTCAATACAGTACATGTGGTTAACATACATTTTAAACCCAACTTTGTTAAGTTGTGAAATTATGAATCACATCAGTCTCCATTTTCCAAAAGGAAATGTATTTAATTCTGCCTGAAATATCCCACTGACGGCAGAAAGAGGCATGGAAGTCTTGTGTGGAAGTCCCTTTTGAACAGAAGAAAATATCTTGAGGCAATCATCAGAGAATTGGTGAAAATTGGCTCTGATGGGATGGAACAAGTCTTAGACACAAGCGGTACCTTCATGGAAGGAGGTTTGCTTCAGTAGGCTTATAAAGAATGAATACAATGCAGTATGACAATGCGAATGGCACGTACGGCTCAAGTGGAAGGAAAACTCTCCACAGCATGGGTCCATATCGGTGCTGACGGGCAGAAACCTTGTATCTCCAACCTTTTATGTTTTTCATACATGCTGTACTTTGCTGTATACTCGTAGAAGAGTACAGTCTCACACACAATTTGTGAAAATAGCCGAACATTTCACACAGAAGAAGATTGTTTGTGTGCACCTATTACTATGCCTGTATTTAGGCCAAGGTGCTGGACATCAAGGAGAGGATAAAACATCCATACACTGTTTTTAAGCTCCAAAAAAATGTACCTATATTATTGGCGCAATATGTTTCAATCCTTTTAGGCCTTCATCACAGCACATCTGCCTAATGCAGCTTGTGACTGAATAATTCGTTTGGATCCATTGGAACACAAGTTCTATTTTAAACTTTTAAACACTTTTCACTTCAGGAAACGGGTTGGAAACAGGAAACAGGTTTCCAACCAACAGCAATAATATCACAGAAGTGAAGCACAGTTCAAATGCCTTCCAGAGTCATTTATTTTAAATCGTAGAACAATAAACTTGGGTGATGTTCACCCGGACAATAATGTTTGTGATTTTCATAATGTTGCTGATGTCTGAGGTGGGTGGGTCCTTGGGTAGCTTCATGATGCTTTTTACTGAACCATTATCACATCCCAGGAATGGGTGGACTAAAGGAGGATTTCCCAAATCTTCTTTCTTTTTTAGGAATATCTTTTAAATTAATACCCAAAAATGTTCACCAATTTCATGTTGAAATATTAAAGAAGAGTACCTCAAATCTCCAAATATTGCTGTACTTTAATATCTTTTGATGAGAAATAAAATGTATGGAATATATTACATCGGTTTGACAAAAGTTGGTTTCAGTGTTCTAGGGTTAAAATAACTTTGTAGTTGTTTGGCCACAGCGTGACACTTGACACCCAGCCGGCTGAGGCAGATGGCTGCCCACCTTGAGCCAGTGTTGTTTTAGTGTTGTTTCTTCTAAAGGGGAGTTTTTCCTTGCTGCTGTTGCCAAGTGCTTGCTCATGGGGAATTGTTGTGTCTCTGTAAATAAGGAGCATGGTCCATGCTCTTTAAAGGCTGATTAATGTCACGTGTGACTCTTCACTGTAAAGACACCATTGCAAGGGTATAGATGGAATCTTTATTGTCCTTCTAGAAGAAAATAATTTACATTGTCTATGCAATACTTCGCTTCACTAATGAGTAATGACATAACTACATGTATGTTTGTTTCTCACTCGGAGTCTCGGACACATGATATTCACGGAGAAACGACGACAACACGGACCACGTGGCGTTAGACGCGAGCACGCCATATAGGCACACAATATTCTAGTTGGATACATTTGTACACTCTGTCTGGGTTAACACTCTGGGCTAGAGCTGCAATCCAGTATTTATTTATGCAGTAGCACATCTGCAGTGGTTGGACGTGGTCTCCCTTTCAACCTTCTCTTCCACTAGACCATTGGTCACCAACGTAATCAAAAAAGTCAACCAAAGAACAAGATTCCTATACTGGATCTCCTCACTGGTCAACAAAAACACCTTAAAGACCCTAACAGGAACCCTCGTACAGGGTTTCTTCGACGACGCATGCACCTCTTGGTACCTCAAAGGCCCTTAAAACAAGGCTCCAGACTTCCCAAAACAAACTGGTCAGTCTCCTACTTGGCCTCACAACCCGAACCCACCTTGACAGGCTGGAATGGCTTAGGGTTGGAGTTCAGCATCTTGCAATGGGTCTGGTCCACAAGATTCGATAAACAACCAAGATACTCATGTACCTGTCTAAATACTTCTTTAATGTCAACCAAGTCCACACCCACAACACCTGAGGGAGTTCAACAAACCATGTGCAACCCAGATTCGGCACAAACAAGGGACTAAATTATTTTCGCTCCTATGCCATCAAAATGTGGAACGCCCTACCAACAGTTATTTAGACATGCGTACCCCTTGACTCCTTTAAAATCGCTCTCAAAGGGCACCTACGGACGGCTGCAATTCGAAACTGGCCCTCGTAAAATCTGAATTGCCCACCAACCCGTTTTTTTCCCATTATTTACCCCCTCTATGATGATTTCCTGTTTTGGGCTATATAGAAGTGTATATTTGTACGTCTCTAAAGGTTATGATGAATTGAAAAAGGTGGACCCTCTTGTAAACGAGTGTAATGCTTTATTGGGTCGTCCACTCACAGTTGACAGTTTTTGTAGAGTTATGCTTGAAATGTACTGTAATTCTGCAAACTGTTAATACATACTTGAATCAATCAGTCAAACCCTGGGGTCGAGTATAGGACACCTAGTTGGTGACAAATACTGCCTCCCCTGTTTCAGATGATGCCGCATGGAAAATGGCTCCCCAGTCTCAGAGCCAGCTGGCAACAGACTGCTAAAAGGCTTCTTTCCCATCGTCCGCACTGTCTGAAGGAAGCCAAACAAAGTTTACTCTTCTAAAACTGTACACAAGATGTAACGATAGAGCACAACCTTGAACCTGAAGCCCAATATCTCCCCCTGATCAGTGGAGTCTGGGATGAGTGCAAACATTTTGAGTTAAAATCCTGGGTATAGGACATACAGTAAAAGTTATGTAACATTATTGAATAGATACCGGTAGTTAATTATTGCTGTTGACCGTGGCTGTGTGCAGTGATACACTATGAAACCCTGAGGCCTCACAGTGGAAGGCTGCTGCATGCGACCCCTCTACTCCTACGTTTTGATACCCCGTGTAAGCTATAGCTCTCTGTTAAGTTCAGCTCTCTCTAATTGCTAATTGGCCTGGTGACCCGATGATGTTGGCTGGAGGCGTTTTGCTGCCTCTTGACTCGAGCAAAGGGGCAAGAGCAAAGAGGAGAGATAAAAGCCTCATCCCCAGAGGGAGAACGACGGGTATGGTGCTGTGTGGACGATGAAGAAAACATAGTTAGTGCTGTGCCTATAGACTCTAGTCTACACACAACCACTGTAGAGCACTAGTACCCATTTGTGGGTCACGGACACATTTTTATGGGTCCCTTTATAATTTTCTTTTCTTTTGTTTTGATTTTCTTTTTTTAAACATTCGGAAAAAAATCATTCAATGATTGTTTTCAGTAATTTCATGAAGAAATCAAAGAAAAATCTAAGAAATTCCACAAATGAGAAAACAAATGTTTAAGAAGTAGTTAAAATAGCCGATCTACAAGCTCGCAATGTGACGCGAAGCGACGTATTGTGAGCTTGTAGATCTGTTTTCTTCACTAGTTTGTGTCCCGGGCAAACTTCTTTCTTTTTTGGGTCTTGAGCTAAAAAGTTTGGGACTGGGGAAATGAGGGATTAGTTTAAACACGCAATATTTGTATTGTTCTTTTTCACAAAATTATAAACATGCATTACATTACAAAGATGTACAAAAAGGAACAAAAAAGAAAAGAAAAAAAGACAGAATCAACAACATGCCAGCAAATAGTAATACAGAAAAAGTTGCAGTCACGTATATACTCCCATCATACAGTTTAACTTATTCTCATACAGTTGTCACACCCATATTACTCTTTTACATTCTTCTTTTAAATAACTTGCAATATGTGACCAGTCTCTAACAAAGTCAGCAAGAGTGCCTCTTAATACATATGATAATCTCTCAGTATACACATGAGTTTTTCATACCATAATTTTGTCAGGGGGATCCTCATCTAACCATTTTTGTAAAATTGTAAGCCGTGCGGCATATAGGGCTATTCGTAAAATGTATCTATACCTTAAGTCATAATCAGAATCTAAGCCCAGTACCAAGTTCGCTGGGTTTAACTGTATCCTGATCTCAAAAACTTTCAACATCTCCCTTTGAACACTTAACCAACACACGAGTCCTATTAAAAATGTCGGCTAAATAACCGATCTACAAGCTCACAATAGAAAATATTCTCTAATGGGGTCATTGGCAAAAACCTCTTTTCAGATGAAGTGAATATGTCATGAAAATGTTTGTGAACCACTGCTGTATATCGGATGGTATTGCATGGTCTCGAGACTTCAGTGCACAATATGCACGCACGTTTTTGGAGAGCACGCGTGCACTGCAGTCTTCAGCTTAGGGGGGGATTATTTTGGACGCGTGAGAAGTTGCATGGGAGAGGGTTTTAGTTTTTCTCTCTGTTGTATTTGAGCATGACCTCTTGATCCTTCCTAGCCACAGGAACAGAGGAATTCTCACCACGTCCTCTCCACTGCACACACACACACACACACACACACACACACACACACACACACACACACACACACACACACACACACACACACACACACACACACACACACTCTCTCCTCTCTCTCTCTCTCAGTGCCTGCATTTCGTTTTTACTGGTTAGTCCCTCCCCCTTTCCCCCACCCCTCTCTATCTCTTGTTGTTGCACGGAGAGAGAGATGGGGACAACTATATGACTCAGCTTTTGCTTATTTCATTAGTTGTTTATAACTCTCTCTCTGTGTCCTGTGAACGAGGACACTGATGTGATTGAATTACCCCCTCCTCGCCTTTTCCCTCCATTTTCTCCCCATCTCTCTCTCTCTCTCTCTCTCTCTCTCTCTCTCTCTCTCTCTCTCTCTCTCTCTCTCACGCTCCCCCCCTCCCTCCCTCTCATGCATTTGTGTACTGCTGACACTTTCGCTCCTCCAAGCTTAGGGTTCAATGCAATGCTGGTGTTGCACTTTTCTCCGGGCTTGCATAACTGTGCAGCGGTCGGTCGCGTTGCTGCGCCGCTGCATCTTCTTCTTCTTCTCCTTCTTCCGTTCTTCCCCAGGCGCGCCGGTGGTCACCGACGCGGCCGGCCCGTGGGAAACGGTGGCCCAGAAAGCTGACCTCCATTTCAGCATTCTAGTTCCTCCCCTCCTTTCCTTCCCACACAGCCTCCTCCTCGAAGGAAGGCTTTTGCACGTACTCTAGGAAGGATATAACGTGTCACCCGATCGATTTGACCTCGTCTCAAATACAACGAGGCATTAGGGTGCTGCAGCGTGTCGGAACTGCGCGTACGTACACGCATACAGTTGCGTACAGTCGTACACACGTGTGTGCACATCATAGTTAACCGCCCGCTATTTGTGTCTGTGTTGGGCGTAAGGGATAATGTATGGCTGAGTGGTCATTGTTTATACTGTAGTTATTACACAGCTTGGTTGAATGCTTGATTCTGATTGGTCAATTGCCACATTCACCGGTCTGTTATTTCTGGATAATGATGGCTCTGATCTATAACAGACTGATGCCTGATCAAACCCTCGGAGCACCTGCTATTTCCTACATGACAGCCATGTAAACACACACACACACAGTGTCAATCACAGCTAAACGTTTCTCTCAAATGTTTTTGAAAACATTTGAGCGAGAAATAGACAAACCAGTACCCGCAAATGGATTCTATTTGATCAACTCACTTCCTCGTTTTCCGACTGTGCTGCAGCTGGGCAGACGCCAGGAAGAAACTATTAGAGTAATGTTAACAACATAGACACATACAAAACAGAAAAAGTACACAACTATGGCACAACATCTATAAAGTATACCACCCATCCGGGACCCATCCATCTGACCACTTAAAGGTTGGTCAGATGGCTGGGCTGTGAAAGCTTTTCGAGATGTTCAAATGGGCCCTGATCCAGAAAAGGTTGAGAAGCACTAGTCTAGACTAGAATAAAACCACTGCTCAAGGCTCACAGCCAGAGCCGGCTGTGGTTCTGTCTCAAGCTGTTCTTATATTGGACACCACAGACTTGACTTCACAGGCATCATTATCAGAGCTAACATTTTCTACCTTGCAAACTTCTGCACTGCTGTGCTTGCTGGGGACTGCCGTTCATTTCCCAGGACACTGCTGTGGACGCTCTGCGGGCAAAAAGTGGTGCAGTGAACAACCTCTGTCCAGCCTCCAGCCCATTAAATAACTGCTGCCTTGCTCGACTGGATGAGCTTTTCCTCCAGCGCTACACTTCTTACAGGAGAAGATAGTTCAAATAAAAAAACCAATGGATGGAAGCTTTTAAAGCATTCTTTTCCCCCACTACTTCATCTGACCTATGCACCATGACATGCAAATCGATGAATAGAGCTGGACAGGTAATAGGATATTTGCCTTTTCAGGAAGCACAATAGGAACAGAGTGGCACTGAACCCCACCTGGATTGCCTGTCCTATAGTACACGGCAACACTATAACACCGCAGGGGGGCTCAGCCACGAACAAATGAGTATTCCATAAAGGCCCCATACCTTTTGAGCAGCAGGGTGCCACCATCATGTCACTGCATCAACATCTAATATGCATTGGTGATAGAATGCACACAATACCTATGCCTCTATTTATATCTGAGGCTTATACATTATGCACACCATCTGACCAGCTCAGGCACAGAGGCCAGGTCGGATGTTAAAGTCATCTTTATACTCTCTTATAATGTTACCCTGTATTGTAATAATCGTTACGCAACTTATTCTGTACTTCTCTTCCCAAAACCTGTGTCTTTGATCCTTACTATGGTGCTGCCTGCTAGGTCAAATTAATTTCTGAAATTATATCTCTATCTCTGTCTGTGTGGGTATGTGTGTGGGTGAGCGTGCGCACGCGTCTCTCTCTCTCTCTCTCTCTCTCTCTCTCTCTCCCTCTCTCTCTCTCTCTCTCTCTCCCTCTCTCCCTCCCTCCCCAGCGGAGTGTTGTAATTTGGCAAGCCATTGTGCTGCCATGCTGCTGCTTGACCTGACCTCTCCAACCCGAGGTAGACTGTATGTCTCCACTGGAAAACGCTGGGTGAATGTCAGGCTGACTTGGGTGAGGTCCCATTTACGTACAGTCCTCTGGACGGTCTGTATGCATCATGGCGGAGGTGATTCAGATACTGTAATCCTCCCCTGTAGTGACTGTAGTTTTAGCTTGCCAAGAAAGAAATGCTGGCTTGCCGGATAAAATGTTGACACACCTGCAGAAATGAATCTGTATGTGGTTCACCGCGTGTTTATGGACTGAATAAGGTGGTGGTATAGTGATGGTGGTGACCAGGTGTGTGGAATGAAACCTCTTGTGGGATGCAATGAGCAAGTTGTTGGTGCTCATACCTCATACAGCAGTAGTTCTCAAGGTGGGATCCAGGGGCCCCCAGGGGTCCGCAGTAGTGTTGCCAACTCTCCAGTAACGGAAGTAGCTAGTGGCTCTTCGGAAAGTCTCTAGAAGTCGCTAGGGGTGAGATATGCGCGTGCAAAGGGCACGCTGCCCCTAGCGACTTTTTAGCGTCCCTAGCGACTTTTAGGCGCCCCTAGCAACGAAAATATGGAGCCAGCCCAGAACACCATTTCCTTGCTCTGTGCACATAACCGAGCCGAGGAAGCCAGACGCGCCGAGCACTTTAGTGTTGCCAACTTAGCGGATTTGAGGCTGAGAGAGGGAAAATGAAGAAAAAGAAGGGTTTTATCTCCGGTGACTGTCGATTTGTCCCCAATTCACCAGAAAAAGTAGCTAGATTTCTCTCCAGAAGCTTTTCACTAATTCAGTCGCTAGGGGGGTCTGGAAAGAAGCTAAATATGGCGACAAATCCGCTAAGTTGGCAACACTGGTCCGCAGTGAAATGAGTTAATATAGTGTCAAAATCAGTTTAACCACGTTAACCCTAATTCATACTTGGGCTGCACTGCGGCGACATGGACATAAGGGCTACGCTTGCATGTGAGCCCTTTGTCTAAGACAAATTTCTTCCTCGGGAGACAGATAATAAAGAACCTTGAACCTTGAACCTATTTTAAAACAGCCTACATGTACACAAAGTGTCACGATTTTGATTATTAGTAATCCATGATGTTACATACTGTAAGGAGATTTGATAGACATCGTGTGTGAATGTCGGCAATCAGCCCGGGGGGGGGGGGGGGGGGGGGGGGGCTGTCACTTCACAAATAGTGAAAACAACAGGTTTGTTAGTTTGTTGAACAGCTATTTTCTCTACTTTTTGTGACCTCGTGTAGTACGAAGTAGGTCATCAATTTCCATGTTTAAAAAAAAAAAAGTATGAACAAATACAAGTCAAGACATAGAGATTCAAGGTTTCTGTGTGACAGAGATGATATGTAACAGGTGGCTATTATGTCAAACTAGATTTATGCAGAGACGGCACACATGCCCATTTTCTCTTATGGCCAGGGTATTGATTGAAAAATATGATGGTTCCTATCTGAGAGACAAAACTGAATGGTCCATTAATATTCCGTAGATGTGGAGTCATTCTTTGTCATTACCATTCAACTGTTCTGTTCTGGTGTAAAATACGTTTATACTGTATATTTCAGAACTGAATTGCCACAACTAGTTCAAACATACACACAGCAGGGCTGGTATGGCCCCCTATTGGGCATATATACCTGTTACAGTATAGGCTACCTCAGTTTGCAAACTGATGAGTATGATGATCATCATACTCTCCTCGCACACAGGCTTCTGTGTGCGGCCTAGAGGGCATGCGCTGCACTACTGTTCAAGGAAGCTACACATTTCTTTGAGAAACGCAGCCATTGTAAGTACCCCACCACCACACAGATATCGACATCACAACACAGCACTACAGTCACCGTGTCAGTCGAGTCCAGTCACCATCCAGTCCAGTTAGCGACATTCTGCCAGTACCTATTTCCACTGATATCCTAATCTGTTAAGCACTGTCTGCACTCTCCAGTCAAGCCAGACAGAGAAGGCTAGTTTTAACACATATCTGGGCTTAGGTTAATACTTTGACGGCGTGCTGCAATGCCGTTAATCTCCTTTGGCTATGAGGAGAGGATGTTCTCTAAACGATCTGCACAGAGGGACTTAATTAATGTATTTGAGCTGAGACCCCTACTCTCCTTCAACACCGCTCTCAAAGAGCACTTGCAGGTGGCTGCCACATGACATCTTACTTCATACTTAGTGCCCTAAACAACCATTGAAGTCCAGAGACTTGGCTAGCAAACAATTTACATCATAAGTACTCTAAACATTGTAAAAACCTCAAAGTCCAAAGACTTGGCTGGCAAACGATTTATGTGATTGTCATAAGTGCTCGAAACAAACATTGTACTATCCTCAAAGTCCATAGACTTGACTGGCCACCCCCCTTGCCTACACATTTTTGTCTCCACCAGGCCGAAGGCATGGGGAGAGAGTATGTTTTGCACTCCGTCCGTGTGTTTGAGTCCGTCCGTCCGCCCGTCCGTGTGTGTGTGCGTCCGTCCGTCTGTTACCAGCTAATCTCCGGCACCGTTAACGTGGTCGATGCCAAATGTTGCACACACACTCCCTAGATGCCAACGATGAACCACATTTTCCATAACAGCCTGCTATAGCGCCACCAAGAGGCCGACTTTTGAAAAACACATTTTTGGATATTACTCCTCCAGATTCTGTCCAAAAATCCCGCAAATTGTTACACACTATCTCTATAGTCATGTGTTCAAGACGGATCTGTCCGATATTTCATATTCCATCCAAATTGGCTATAACATTGGCTTTCAAAGTTTGCAGGATTGGCCCGTTTTTAACAAAATCATGAACGCTGCGTGCAATTTACGTGAAATCTTTCACAGACTTTCCTACTAGGCTGAGGAATATATCGCACCCTTTTCACATGTTATAGCGCCATCAACAGGTGGATTTTTGCTAAACACATTTTTGGAACAAAATGCCTCAAATCATCCAAAGGCGTAAGAAGAAATGGCACCCTTTTCACATTGGCCTATTATAGCGCCACCAGGAGGCGCTACGTTTGTCCAGCACCTGGGCTAGAGTGGATGTGCATGCCCTGGCTATCACCTTTGAATGTTTGCTGTTACCCCGGCTAGTGATTTATATGTAGGCTAGCTACATGGGAAAAACAAATCTTTGAAGTCCTATTATTAGTCATATTATGCCTACCGAAATAAATTGTGCATTATGTGCAATTCCTAAAGTGTGACAGTCTCCTCCCTTACTGAGTATCATCAAGAAGAGTCTCTGGAGAGTGACTCACGTCTCTGGATCATAATCAAATCATGAAATTGGCAGCTTGGCCAAGGTCTTCACGACCAAGGTGAGAAGCCTTGCTTGCTGTTTTCCTTTCCACTAATGAAAGGGAGGAGGAGAGGATTGTTTGAGATAAAGACTCCTTGGGATGATGAAGGCGAGTCAGAAAGTGTGTGTAGAGTGTTCATTATAGCGTGAGTGATGGAGCAAGACAACCTCAGTCACAGAAATACATTTTCTTTTGAGACCACAATACTTTCCATGTGATTGTTTTTGAGTGGTGCAACCACTCCAAGGAACAGCAATGTCCGTGTTCACCTACAGTATGTGTTCACCTATGTGTTCACCTATGTGGCCATGAGCACCAGTTTATGACTGAGTACCAGTAGGAGCGCTGTTTTGCCAGAAACAGAGAGAGAGATAGTATTAGTGCTGCACTGTTTTTTTACATTCCGGGCTGTAGCTGAGTGGGTATAGTGAGAGCATCTGGAAACTTGAAGGTTGCAGGTTTGTTTCTCTGCCGATCCACCCAGTCTATATGTGTCAAAGTGTCTCTTAGCAAGAGACCGAACCCCTAACTGTTCCCCCCCAATGCCATATCCTTCTTCTAATAGTTCGGACAAATTTCACATGCACAGTGCATAGCGGTTCAGTAGGACAGAGTCTCTGACTACACACGCACGCACACGTGCAAGTGTGTTTGTGTGTGTACTTACAGTAAGTATAGTACTTAACCCATTCTGACCTGAGATCAGATTCATACGAGGTTTTCCGCCGGACACACACTGGTCTGATGAACCCATTCTGACCTGAGATCAGATTCTAAAAATGTCAGTCGCTCTTCGATTTTTCAAAAATAGCAGACCTACAAGCTCGTATCGCGCCACTCGGTGGCGCGATATGAGCTTGTAGATCTGCTATTTTTCAATAGCTAAAGCATAACATGATGCTGACACCAAAATGGGTGCCCGTTCAGAATGGGTTAAGCAAATGTACTTTCTTTCAGCAATGCTGACCTCTCAACAATACCCAAGGATATGTCCTGTTAGATCAATAGATAATAAATCATTTTGAGCCTACTGTATACCATAAAAAGAGGCCAATCACAAACACGATCAATATGGCATGATCAATATCGTGGTCAAGGAGGATACACGGTGTAACATGTGATGATTGAATATGTCATTGATTTAGTTTTATGCTTCTCATGATTAGCCTGAAGAATATGTTTAATTACTGTATGTCAAAAAAATCTAATCAAATTTTATTTTCTTCAAGCCTGTAGTAGAATCTCTAGGATTGAGATGATCTAGCTATGCAGCTGTGATTTCTTTGAAAGTTGAGCCGAGCATTTAGTTTAAATGTTTTCTCATTCTACAAGCTCACAACACGATGCGTTGTGAGCTTTTAGTTTGGCTTTTTCCGCCGACGATAGGGTTCATGTGGTTAATTTAACAACATGGTCTATAATTAGTTTTTTCACCAAGCACGCACGCAGTGTATAAGGCTTTATTTACTTCAAGGCTGGGATCACCCACACCTCTCAGGGTGGTATGAATCAGCTCTGTTTTCCACACACTCTTCCATTCATACAGCGAGATGCAGTGCAAGAAAAACAAAAATTAAACTTAAATGATTAATGTGGTCCGAGGCTGCTAGAAGCAGGAGGCAGGTGATTTAATATTGAAGAGTAGAGAGCAGGAGGAGATGACTCATGCCGGGCAGGAGGCACAAAGTGTCAATGTACTGTAATAGAAATCTACAGGTCTTATCTCTGACCTATGATAACGATGTTATCCCCCCCGATGATTAACGTGTTTCTTGTGTCCTAAACATCATTAAAATATGATCTGTTTGCAAAAGGGTGAAGAGGCCCTTTTAATAAATGTAATGAAACTTCAAGGTTACATCTTTGTAGGTATTGTTCGGCTTCCTCCGGACAATGCAGCAGTGATGATAATAATAAGTATATACTGACGACAGCAGCTTTATAAAACCGCAAAAAAGATGCCCGGGCCGTATCCGCGTGGGCGTGCACGCCCGCGTCATGTCAGCCTTTAGCTGGATTTGCGCGCCTGGTTATGCTACTGTATAAGGCAGTGATTCTCAAATTTGGCCTTGGAGACCCCAGAGGTAAAAAGGAAAGGAAAGGTGCTATGTTTACCCAGGGTAACTGGACTAAGCTCAAGAACATGTTTACAGCCAGGCCCTGCTCATAGAACATTTCATGGTAGGGGTTCAATGCCTTGTCCAAGGGCACTTCAGCGGTGGAAATTTTAACGTGCCGGGGATACGAACTAGCGACCTTCCGATGTCAAGACCGCTCGGCAAACCGTTCGGCCACCGCGGCCCCAGGTCCTTGAGGGGGTTCCAGGGGTATCGCATTTGTGATATTTAGGAACCAAATGGACCCTTAAAAGTCTGTAACTCATAGAGTTATAGGGGTTCGTAGCCAAATGTATAACAAAAAGGTTTCAGACCCTCTGCTGTAAATGGCATGCATTGGCATTGCCACCAATGCACCTGACCTAACCATAGAGCACCGAAGTCTGACGTCAATATCGATAGAGGGCGCAAATCCACGGGTTCATGTACTTTTTATTTGCATAGGGGGATTTTAGATCGCCTCATATAATAACTGTGTTTGTTAAATAAACCCGCCGTGTCACTCTTATGGATATGAAGAATCAACTGACTGAGAGAAAACGCTATTGTTACTGCTACTGAATTAGTATCTGCAAGCTCACAACAATCTGCTATTTTAGCCAAATGTTCACCTACTTTTGCTGAATGTGCACCTATAGTATGACATGCCCAGAATAGGGAAAATAAATCACATTTCTTTTTTAAGTGAGATTGTGGATCAGCTATTTCTAATAGCTGAAGTAAATAATAGGGCATAATGGTTATTAACTATAAAAGTAAGGATTGCTAACGGGGCCATCCCCCTTGTAAGCAAAATGACCAAAATGCGCCCACCTCGTTAAATAGATAGACCCTTATTGATCCCACAGGTTGTCATGGTATACTGCTAGAAACACAGCACATACAGAGCTTGCTGAATAGCAGCTGGACCTAGCCATAAATTAGTTGAGTTGTATACAGTAGCAGGTTTCATTTCCAGTACCCATGTTGTTTTTTCGTTATTGTAGTTGTCTAATACATTGAAAATTGTAGGCACTGTATGTATTTGATATTGATTTGACATCAATGACCCCCCCCCCCCCCCCCCCCATCTTCAATAATAAAGGTCTATCTATCTAATAAGGGGAATGCATTTTGGTCATTCTGCTAACAAGGTGGGTGGCATCCCCCCTCAACCCCACCCAATCATCACCTACTGCTATAGTTATAGCAATCCTTATTTTAGAGTTATTAAGCTCTAGTTTATACTACAATGCATTGATTTGTGCTTTAACCTGGCATTCCCCTATAGCAGAGAGATACATGGTGCTTTTAGATACGGACAAAATGAAAATCCTCCACACATCTGTCATATATATCTGACATATAAGGCGATGGAATTAAGTGAAACTCAACATCCTTGAGACAGTGTTCATTTTTTACACAATATTTTGATTAAGTCTTATAGTCTTTTGAATAACACATCGGCTTAAGCGTTATTCATAGTCTGGATTTTCGGTGGTGAGGTGACCACCGAACTACAACATGACGTCACGAGCCGCGGTGAAGAGCAAACCACCACACCATGCAGCCCTTCTCTCTGTTTTTACTCACCACCGCTCAACGTTATTTGAGCTCCGGTGGTCAGCTCACCACCGGAGCGGTGGTCACCCCACCACAGAAAATCCAGACTATGAATGAGCCTTTAGTGTTTAGTCTTAGTGTTAGTCTAAATGCAATGTTAATTTTTGCCAGAAAAGATTTAGTCTTTGTCTTTTGAATAACACACCATTTAGTCTTGGTCCTATTTAGTCTTAACCTTAGTCGACTTAGTCTTTAGTCTTAGTCAACAAAATAACACTGCCTTGAGAGTGACCCCGGACGGTTTTCTACCCTCCAATTTGTGCGGATCTTTGCTGATTCATGGGGGAAACTAATTCCTTTTAAATCATTGTATTCAAATGTTTCTTTCAGCACTCCCTGAGGGACAGTTTGTGATCATTCAAACTGCAATCAATACCTAAATCTCTTTTGCTGATGATCAAGCATGTTTGAGGCCTCCTTATGCAAATGTAGGCAGACTGAGCACCTAAACAGTCCAACCCATCACTCAGACTCCCACCCACCCACCCACCCACCCACTCAGCCTCTGCTACAGCAGCGGTAGTATGTATGTATTTGGCCGCAGACCCCCATTTGAAAAGATTTCTCAAAAACGGCAGATTTGTAAGCTCACTTGATAGCTTTTTGATTGGCCTTTTTTTGAGTGGTGCAACCACTCCAAGGAACAGCAATGTCCGTGTTCACCTATGCCGGCCCTTCACCTATGCCTTCACCTATGTGTCCGTGTGACGTTAATGAGCACGAGTATGACTATTAGTACCAGTAGGAGTGCTGTTGTGCGCTGTTGTGCCAGAAACAGAGAGAGAGAGAGAGTGCTGCACTGTTGCCTGCTAATGAGAGAGAAAATAAAAAAGTATTTAATTGTTCATCATTTTGCTGGGGACCCCCAGCTGGAACCCCCTCAACGTGTACCCAGACTCCACTTTGAGAACCAGCGTGCTACAGTACCAACCGCCACCTCTACAGTACGTTCACGCACAACACCCGAGACGTGTATAGCGGTCTACCAGAGAGCCGCGGACGTCGGCCAGCTTCTTTTCCCTTTTTTAAGACAGCTGGTGGATGGAAATTAAGCTCCACCCCCGCGGCTGTCTAATGGACGCGGCTGTCGGCTCAGGTGTGGAAACCCTGTATCACAGTCATGTATGCAAAATGATGAGACTGACTGAAATCATGAGTGCATATCACACACACACACACACACACAGTAGTTAATACATAAAGTAACGATAAGTGAGTCACTGAGTCATATACTCAATTTGCTGTAGGGCTGCTGTGTTTTTCTCGACTTACTGTGAAACCGAGGCCTGGGGAAAAGATACAGTTGACAAACACTGCAGGTACACACAATCCCAGTGTTCACGCTCTGCAGAGGCGCCGTTTGCAGCGACACAATGGCAATCATGAAAATAATATTAGTCAGGTTGCGCTGGGGCTGAATACAGAACATTTTATACAAGGCCATGGGCTGGCTTTTGGATTTGGCTCATTAAGCTTTGTTTGTGCAGCGTCCTCTTCGGTCCCATCACTCTCCATTGTGTGGTGTCTTATGAAGCGGAAATGTGGTAAAACAAAATTTACGGTATATAATTTATCTGCAAATAACAAAAGCACAGGCTAATGCAGCCTGTTTAGCGGGTGTTTTGTGTCTGTGTGCGCGTTCGTGTTCGTTTCTCGGTGGCTTTCTGCAGGCATATTTATAGCCTACTACTAAGAGTGCTCAATGTGTATATGGCTTTATCTGGGTGTCAGGGCAGGTCACAGCTATTTGGCTGTCGCGTTATTATGGATCCCACCGTAGCTATAGGCAAACCCTGCTGTGATTGGCCACACTAGTCGCTGTGATTGACACTTCACAACTATAGTCCTTAGGCCAGAGGCCTTAATTATTATCGGATATCGTTGCCATAAAAAGGGACAAAGTGACAATGTGATTTTTCTATTGCTACATGTCTGTAGTTTATGAAATGATGTGATAGCAATGTCAAAATGGCAGCTGGTTACTTGTTTTTGGCCCTGTATATCTGATATATTGGATGATTCTGACATCAAAGTATACATTTTCTGGGGTGCTGAGTTGATTTAAGAGGTGACTGAAGCAATTCAAGTTCAGGGTCATGTGTCAAAGGTCAATGTCAAGGTCATTTTGGATCCAAAATGTCCTATAATACTACACATCTCCTGGATTGGTTTTGATCACATTTTACCTCTGATTCGGAAGCCGTAGATTAACGTTGCACAGGTTGTGGAAGAGCGCCCTCTATCGTAAACACTGAAAACACCAAATTACCTCTATAGATGTCATTGGCCTGGTTTCCCAAAGGACACATGGTGTAAGAGGTATGGTGTAGCACTAGCTCTGGTCCATAGCTATAATGCGTTTCATTTAGAGCTATGTTACTCTCAACTTCCGCCGCTCGCATGAATGCAGACCAGCCTCTCCTCTTTAGCGTAAATAAAAAGAACGTTTTTCACTCACCAAAACAAAGGCGAGTTGTGTAATTAGAAAGCCTACTTTCCTTAGTGGACGCACTCTGAGCCCCCCACCACACGTATAAACTGTACTTTTTGGCCAGAAAATGACCTGGAGGCGTGATCAATGCTCTTTGGCCACTCAGAATAGCCAAATGGCATTGATCACGCCTCCAGGTCTTTAGTTTACTCAAGTTAGGGAATAAGACCTGGTACTTAAGACACGCAAAATACAGCCCTATACCTCTTACACCATGTGTCCTGTTCAACTGTAGGCATTGAATCTTCCTCAGGTGCTTGGTTTGTACAGTTCTGGAGTTTGCAGAGGTCTGTACATCTCAAACCATTGCTGAGACTACTGCAGTTAGGAAGCTTGCATACTTGTGCACATTTACAGGCCAAAAACTCAAGGACTACATCTGGTGCAGGGGCTGTTTGCATCCACTGAATTGCTAACTCTCCACCATCAACAGTTGTACATCCACTCTGTATGGGATCTGGTGCAGATGGTCTGCAGAGAGCATCTCCATATTCTAGTCTGGTAATTGTCACGGAGGGCATGGAGAAATAGACATGCTCTACATGGTGGGAGTTGACTGGAATCAGCCTCCCCTCTCCTGGCACAGAAAATATGGTAGCGGATCTCGTTCACGTCACTGGAGGTGGTCCCAGACAAGTGAACTGCTGCAGTCGGTCAAAGAGCTCTGTTGAAACATCCCAAGTCTGGCCAAGTTGTTTGAATGTCTCTTGAAAACGTCTTTCTTCAATAACCTCAGTGCATTCAGATTTCCATGACCAGCAAAGGCACTCACAATGTCACATCCTGTAAATATGTGACAGACTCTCACAGAGGTACTCTCCCAAACCAAGGCCACAAACCTTTGTGTACCACACTTCTGATAGATAGGACAAGGGATGTGTTTTTGGAATGCTAAACAGAGAACCATTTCACTATCTCCAGAAGTAACATAATTGTGTGTGTGTGTGTGTGTGTGTGTGTGTGTGTGTGTGTGTGTGTGTGTGTGTGTGTGTGTGTGTGTGTGTGTGTGTGTGTGTGTGTGTGTGTGTGTGTGTGTGTGTGTGTGTGTGTGTGTGTGTGTGTGTGTGTGTGTGTGTGTGTGTGTGTGTGTGTGTGTGTCCTCATTTACTCGTTTATTACATGTTTTCCTGAGTTGCGTTGTGTGCTGGGGTACAACCTTGAGTTTGAGAGTTCCTGACTCTTCAAAGTAATGTCTAAATGGTTTCTACATACTCATAAACCCATAAAAAGACGTATCACTGGCCCAGGCGGTGGCGTAACTGTCTGTCCCTTAAAAAAAACAATAAAAGGCGTAAGCCGCAAATAAATATAAAAAAAATAATAATAATACGTATCACTCATGATTCTATGATGTTTCATTCAGAAGTTTAAGATGTACCCTATTTCAGAGTGGCAGGTATTGTGGATTTGCCCGGTATGGCGACAAGAAGTATAATTCAGCATGTCTGTTGTTCTATTATGATGTTGGTCATGCCCATCCATGGTTCAAACATCAGAAATGTGCATAAAAGTGAATAATTTTGGAGTTTAGATAACAATGAATTATATGGTTTTGCATAATCAGATTATACCCCTAAAATTATATTCAGCTGCCCTTCTGAAACTGCTATCACACAATTGAGCTCTCCTGGATGTCAGACGAACAAAATGATACCACATATGTCTTGTTCCTTTTTAGGGCAACGATATCTCACCCGGCCTAAGGACTGCTATGCTTGACCCTATAACCTCAGTAAAACTATGCCTAAACCTAACCCTAGCCGTAAACCTAACCTCAGTAAAACTATGCCTAAACCTAACCCTAGCCGTAAACCTAACCTCAGTAAAACTATGCTTGCCTGGGAGACAATCAGACGGTTCTATATCCTAGAGCTGTGGTGGGATTCATAATCACGCTTGACTGTGGCGTGCACAGACATTTAGAGGGGCAGGTGCTCAAGTGAAAAAAGGGCACCTTGTACAGTGCGTGGAACCGGCCGGTTGCTTTAATAGTGTGAGATTTATAGATTTTGGGGCATAAATAATACATTAGAAGCTTTTTATCAAGAATTGATCAATGTCACCATGGTCCACATACTGTCCACTTGTCCAGGGTGCCCACTTGTTCAGCGGTGCTGTACCGTACCGTACCGTACCGTGTCTATGGGCTTGTGCGTGCACATGAACCATGTGACTGTTCTGTTTTCTCACCCCTCAATATCGCAACTATTAGATGGCTCTGACCGTACCGTACTGTACTGTAGCATATGGTACTGTACTGTGCTGTGCTGTATACTGTACTGTACTGTTGGAAAATTAATTACGTTTTCCACCTAAAAATAGGGATGGATTAAATTGATTAGTTAAATTATTGCAACTGTTTCAGTCCTACATATTTGTAGACCTGAAACAACAAACTCAAACTGATATGGTTATGGGAAAAGGATTTCATGAAACATTTGAGACGGCAACATTAGAGGACACATAGGACCTACAGTAGAGCCTAGAGCGGTTTTGCATAAAACCTGCATTGCCTAACCTTTTATTTGCGGTTATAAAACCAATTTAGCCAATTTTTCATAAAATGAATGATTGGTGTGTGACACGTCCACTAGTCGTAACTGGTGTATAATGAGAATAAGAACTCCCGTTCATCATCTCTGGTGGCTTTGGTCTGTCTCCCTTTGACTTGGGGGGGATATCCCAAATATAAATCCAGTCGTTAGATACAGCTTTCACTTTGTAGAGAGAGAGACTTAGATTGCTCTTTTTTTTTTACCATTTTAATGGCCTCCACATTAAATACAATTCACATCACTCTAATTTGTTTTGATATTTTCTAGCTTGTAATTTAGCTCACACATATTTCAAATCCTTTCTTCAGCTGGTTCTCGTTCTCTGGTTATTGAGATGGTTCAGGGGTTAGGGGGGGAAAGCTTGACGGATGGAGAAGCAATAGTAAGGGTCAACCCTAGAGTGGTGGTGTAAAGACGTTGGCGACAGCTCTATTCACTTTAATGGACCAGTAATGCTTGAGGCCATTGAAGAGGCTGCTGCAGCGATGTACGATGGTAGGCCAATGCAATGGCGCAGACACAATTGTCCTTTTGTTATAGGTTTAAAACTTAAGAATTAGACCGGTGCCCGGCTGTATAGAGCACCGAGTAGGTAACGATGGAATTTGAAGATCCATGCCCCATGCACCCAGCTATGCAATACCCGTTGTACCCGTGTCAAGTACCCGTTCCACCCATCTGTCTGTTTTCCTTTTATGCCCATATATGGAGATTTCTGGATCTGTCTCTCTGTCTACCTTTATTCCTATATATGGAGTTCTGTGTCACGCATGCCCAAATATGGAGTGTTGTGATGTATGAACAGGCCAGCTCCATATATGGACCCTGGGCAGGGACCCTGTCCAGAGCCCGGGCAGAGGAGGCCTTTTGTGGCGGCGGGTCTGGACAACCGGGCACTGCACTCTCTGTGGCCGTGTGAAACGTGTGTGTCGAATTTGAAGTCAGTGGGGCGGACGGTTCTCGAGTACACGTACAGACAGATGCACAGAGACATAATGATTTCAGACCCATAGCTCTCACTTTAGTTATAATGAAATCACTTTAAAGAATACTGGTACAAAGAATACTGACAATTTACCTATGAGGGCTGTGGTTTTCACACTTTTAATTATAAAACACAAGTATAATGGGAATCACGCAACGCAAGAGTGATCTTTTGATATTTCTCATTAGCTTCCAATACAATACAGTCTGATATTCTGGTAGCAAAGAAGTTGAACTGAATCCATATTTAATTAATCTGTATGCATACTTTCTCACTAACAGAGTAAACTACTAATGTTGTTGGTGCTCCTCAGGGTTGTGTAAGCTTAGCTTTACTTTTCACTGAATGTCGCACTGGCACACCAGACAAATATATTTTAAAGTAGCTATATATTCTGATGATTTTTGATCATTCTAGTTCCTGGACTGCACCAGCACTGTCTAAAAAAATACAAAAGAGATAATTTTTCGGTGCACCACCAGATATACCCATAGGGCCCTATTTTTGTCAGTGCTAAACCCCTTATCACTAAACGTATTTGTCCTTTTTTTTTTTTACTATTTTGAAAAACATATTAAAATTGTTAAACTGGATGATTTGGCCTGGATGATTTGTTTATTTTTCAAACACCGTTCTTATATGAGGCGATCTAAATCCCCCGATGGGGACTACGATGCAAATAAAAAAGTACACGAACTTAGCACCCTCTACCGATATTGACGTCAGACAATAATGATGCTGACCCCCCCCTCTGCAAGTATGCTGGAGGACAGGAAATGGTCCTGCAAGCCCATTATGATCTGGTCCATTTTCGAAGCCAGGGACAAACACTTGAACCCCAGTTTGCCTGTATGCTGAATGGAACATTGGCAAAAAATAGCTGATCTACATGCTCACAGCATACGCTGTAGATTGAATATTTTTGGCATGGCTAGATTTATTGTAGACAGAAGAGAAGCACTGTCCATGTACGTTTGTAACTTAGGGCCATTTTACTATAGAGGTTTTAAGTCCTCAATGATACCTTCATAATCACAGAAACACAGTAAACTATCAGGCGGTTGAATTGGAAACCGCTTGCTCTGCAATCGGAGATACGCTCAAGCGTTTTGCTTGGTTTACCATGATCCTCTATCCTTCTTTTCCCCACAATTAGGAACACATGGTTCTGGATATCTTCCATCCTTAGGGGAATCCCCAAGCTCTGTGAGGTCATATCGAGGTTGTGATATAAAAGGCTATTAGGCTGCTATATGGTTCACTGTGCCTTTGACTCTTTGCTGAAGGGTTGCCTTCAGACAATTCCAGGCCCTGGACAAAACCTGTACCAAGCTATAGTAGCCCATGTATTGTGTATATTCACTCTAGTCTCATGCCATTGTTTTGCTTCTTCTTACTTCCCTCGCCTCCTCCTCACTCTTTCTGTTGCCCTTTCATTTCCTGTGGTGACATTCTATTCTGTCATAATTTTCATTGGGTTAATTATAGGTCATTGATACTTTTCATATTTTAGCTGACTAATTAATGACTCCCCATCGTAGATGATGAACACCTCCAAAGTGTGTGTGTGTGTGTGTGTGTGTGTGTGTGTGTGTGTGTGTGTGTGTGTGTGTGTGTGTGTGTGTGTGTGTGTGTGTGTGTGTGTGTGTGTGTGTGTGTGTGTGTGTGTGTGTGTGTGTGTGTGTGCGCGTGCGCGAGTGCGCGAGTGCGTGCGTCCTGTTTTTGGCGTTGCCATGCGATTCCCAGTGAGCTTCCTAACTGACAAGTGACCTTCTCCTTTCTGACATCATCACCATGAAGTCATCAGTTGAGTTATCGGAATAAAAAATAATTAAAACATAAAATTTAGATAATGGGGTTGTAGATTTAAAGTGTATGGAGCTTTGTTTAAATAATGTTAAAATCTATTAAAGATCAGTGGGGAATACCAATATGCCATTGCCGTAGCCTCACAAATTATTACAGCATCATCAATCCCAAATTGATTATAGATCAGTGGTTGCAGTCTCACTCGTCTTCATAGGTTTGGTGTGGTTCTTTGCCTAACCCTAACTGAATGAATATCTTACCTGCAAGTGTTTTATAGTTCTAGAATGTGTCTCTCTGTGTGTCTTCATGGAATTGCTTAAGACTAATTTATTTTGAGTATCCAATTATTTGTATACCTTTACCCCTCAATTTAGTAGTTTTCTGTGTTTCCGCTGCAATTGTATCCTACTGGCTCACCTGTCAATGCGAAGCCCCCATCGGGAGGACGTAGCACCTCCATCCATCCTACTCCTCCTGTTCAACACCTACCACTGACAGGCACCACCTTGGCTTTAGGTAGGAGTGTTTTGGTCACTTCACGCGACACTGCAGTATATATTTTTTCACTGTATTTTCACGTCCACGTTAAAACCCCCTCAATTCATGAGCCAAGTACCCAAATGGTTACTTTGCATAACAGCTTAAATTCAAAGTGAGTGTCCTCACTGCTCGCATAAACGGTAAGCAACACGTCGGTTTTGGGTTCAGTCGCCGCCGATGCCAGTATCCTATCTGCACGCAACAATGCCTTTTAATTAATAGCCACCGCCAAAGGGTAACAAGACAACTCACCCCTTTTCCGTTTTCCTCCCGGAGTTTTCCCCAGTGAGGGGTGGGAGAGGCTGGACGGCAGATGGCTGGACTTTGAATTTCTCTAACTATAAACTTTCATGACAGCAGTATCATATCATACTATAATTAACCGAATGTCTGTCCGTGTGTGTGTGTGTGTGTGTCTGTGTGTGTGTCTGTCAGAAACAGTGCCGTAACTCCTTACTGCATGCACCAATCACTCCTTTTCACACAGGCATTGACCATATGCATATGGAGGGCGTAACGAAGCCCTTTTTTCGATTTGACACATTAATGATTATTTATTTATTTATTAGTCAATTACAAACGCACCCGGGCGCAGTACCCTTCACAGCCACAAGGGGGGGGGGGGGGGGGGAAATATCTCACAACGGGTAAGGACTAGTAAATATAATTTATGAAAAGCTACTACAGTGAAGTCTGTTCACAGAAGTTGTTGTAGGCTATGTGGGGATTATCTGACGAGGTACCATTTGAGTGGGCAAAACCTTACATATACTAAATAATACTAAATTGTTTATAGGGTCAATACAATTAAAATAATATAGCCTTTCCACAGGAGTATCTTTTTATATTTTTCCAAATAGAATACAAACAGCCAATAGCATATTATTACAAAGTTATCCCCCTCACTGGGGAGAATTCCGGGAGGAAAAACGGGCACGCACCGGGGTGAGTTGTCCAGTATTCCCGCCAAAGAACATAAAGATACTTTGTTCAAAGCAAACTTTTAGTTTCAGCTGAAACATAAGGCAAATAAAATGTGCACAAACGCGCTTGCCGTGCGACATTATTAAAATAGTGACCGTTCCACCAATAAAAAAAAATCACGACAAAGGTTGTCGTTCCTGCCCGTCATTCATCCCCGAATATGGCTAATTGTGTTTGTTAGACGTTCGGTCAAGCCGGCAGCACTGCAATGAATTTGATCCTTACACTGGGTGGATCTAAGTCTAATTTATACTCCATAGAGTCACTTGTAATTTATACTCCATAGTCACTTGTAATTTATACTCCATAGAATCACTTGCCTAAAAGAACAGGTCTACAAGCCAACAACATGCAGTGTTGCGAACTTGTTATGCGTTGTTACAGTAGAGTATAGCTTGTAGATCAGCTCTTACCAACACCCCTTATTGTGCTGTTGAATATAAATTAAGGCTTAATTTAGCACATTTTCTCCTGGTTTTCATAATGAGCAGTAACCTCCCAAGGCCCCTGCTATAGATCCCAAAATATTGGATTCCCACCTCATTAGTATGCCACAGCGGCTGTTTGGGGCCTGCCTGTAGCTCTGCTACAGCATGGAAACCAACAGGAGCACCGCAGTGATGAATAGAAGCCCCTCTGTAGAAGCTCACGCTGTGTCTGTCATGGTCATCAGACATCATCATCCTAACAACTCTGCTGTTCCACCACAGGGGCTTTGTTTTTTTATTGCTTTTTTGTACTTTGCGTTGTATATTATGCTTTTAGAAACTGCCAGGCATGAATGCTTGCAAACATGTATAATAATACATGCAAATGTGTGTCTTCTTTGTCATATTGTACTCACAATCAAACACTTCCACTTTCCAGGCACTCAGATAACACATAATTACATATATTGGTAAATTCCAGCAAGGTTCCAGAAAGTGCAAATAAATTAAAACTCCAGTCGTTCTCATCAAAATGGAGATGGATCACTTGCAGTAGGCATGCAAAATGATACGCACACACGCACGCACATGCACATTGACACAGTAGTGTAGACAGAAACACAATCATACCGATGCTCCAATTATCTCTCTTCCATACAGCCATTAGCTCTTAATGGCTGTGCCCGCTAATGGCACTCCATCATAATAAACGAGCATAGCATCGCTTCTGTTATGCACAGTAAGTAAGTGGCATTAGTGTGACTCTGTAGCTCTGCCGGTTATGTCTGCTGTAGCTGTGTAGAAACATAATTGACTGTATTACTACAGTACACCATGAAGAGGCCTGGGGAGAGGAAGCACGCTGTTACAGTAACTATATTGCTAGTATATCTGGGATTTCTGGGATCTACTGTAACTGGTATCTTGAATATATCTATCTGGTGTATTTTGTATTTCTGTTGCACAGCTGGTATCTTTTATATCTTTAGTTTTATCATTGTTATTGGATTTGGTATAGTATCTACAGTAGCTGACGTAATTGATATCTAGTTGGTATACCGTATCTTTGATATCTCTAGTATTTAGCTCGTACTGTATTTTTGATATATCTGACTCTTTGATATATGTCTAGTATGATCTGTATCGGCATTGCTGTTATCTGCCATCTGTTGTCCAGATCCGACATTCCTGATACCTCTCGACACAGACATCCACTCTTACCCATTCAGTCGTCGCTCTCAGCTTTTATTTGGCATGTTCAACCCACTGACTTATGACTCATGGTGCACTTGACATTACTGCTGATCATTTCCTGAAGCATACCGTGATTGATTGATTCTTAAAGGAATCCACTGGAAGTAACGAGGGCCCATGCATTGTTTGTCAAGATAACAACCTCCATCTCAACATCAGAAAAACAAGATACAAGATACAATTAATTAACCAATGTTGGGCGTGAACCCCTTTTGGTGTTAGCATTATGTTATGCTTTAGCTATTGAAAAATAGCAGATCTACAAGCTCATAGCTTGTAGGTCTGCTATTTTAGAAAAATCGAAGAACGACTGACATAGAAACATAGCTTTTTCAGAAAACTGTCAAGATGTAGAAGACCTTTTTAGAATCTGAATCAAAATGGGTTAAACAAGATAATTGCTGCTGTCGGGTGGAAACCTTGTATGTCCAACATTCCTATAGTCACCTCAGTGGTGGACTAGTTCACCCTGGTATCGTCTGGCAAACGGCACCAGAGCATCGGAACGGGGATCGATGCAGCAGCACACTCGGTCTCGGGGACGGTTTCTATCCCCAGGCAAAAGACTTTGAAACAGTTATAGTATATATCCACACTGTGACTCTCTTATCTACATGCATAATCACAAATAATTTGAACTGGCACACTACTTGTATATCCACACCATTTGCGTTTAATGCAATTGCAATGTTGGGACGGTTTCGAAGGAATCAAGCCACTTCAGCCAGGGGAGACCAGAGGAAAGATTGAATGCAATTTTATTCAGAGACGGATGGATGCATACGAGACTGGCGTAAACCTTGGCACCGACTGACAAGGGGATCCATCTTCATATACATCTTATACAGTACGCATCAATAATATCTCTACCCTATACAGTATTTAATATAAATTATTAGATGTAAAATATCCCCTATACTGCAGTGCTGAGCCAGCGAAGGTCCTGGCCGCTGGCGCAGGTGGCATGTCGTCCTGACAGTGACGGATGTGTAGTTACCAATGACAGGTATATCATTGAAATGCATTCATTGGTTCACGCGAGCACAAGACTGACAGACGGAATGACCTGTTTGAAGCACGTCAACTATTTCTGCCAACTATTTCTATCACTGAAATCTTGCAATCTTTCTGTCCTCCTATATAGACAAATGGGCGCAATAATAGCTTGCGGTGTCACATTAAGTGCACTTGACATGGCAGAATTGATTGCCTACAGGGCACCACTCAGACTTGGTCTTGTCCGTGGGAAATCTTAGATTTTCTCTTTTACACCATTAATGTTCTTATATAAGACCCAATTAGTGAGTGTGAAGTCTCCAGGTTTTCTTTAGAATACACTTATTTAGAGTCCAACATACTATTTGTGGTTTTATTTGCACAGACCCCCTTAACTCTCTCTCTCAGAGTGTACAAATGGAACCAAATTGACCCATAAGGGTCCATTTGAACACTCAAGAGTTACAGACCTGTTATGGTCATTCAGGGCTAACAGTGTTGGTAATATTATTGTCCGCACATTTGTATGTCCGTGGCAAAGATTTAATTTTGACATGAATGTCCACCACGATGATCCCTGATCTTAACGCAGCTGTTGATGTAGAAAATTCAGTCGTTCAAAATCAAGCCACATTTTATACAAGCGGTGCTGTGGCAATGGTCCGTCGGCGGCTTATTCAAATAGACCATTGGTCACTCATTATTAACAACACTGACCCTAACCCTATAACACTGAAAACGTCACTGATGCAAGCATCACTAACTGTGCATCAAGAGAGCTCTTTTGCCTTTATTTCATGTCGGAGATCGATCATAAACGGTCATCAAATCCAAAGCGATCTTGGGGACGAATTCGTTCCCTTCGTGACACGCAAACACGACGCAAGTTTTCACAGATTATACTCAAAGCAGTTCAGGACTCTTCTGCTTTTTCTGTCGTCAAGCTATCTGGAATGTTGTCGGTTATACAGGATTTACCCAAACTTCAAAACCAGTGTTGAGGGGGACATTCAGTCCAGGCTTTGTCTGACTACTGTACATACAGATACACGGCACGCACGCACGCATGTACGCACGCACGTACACACGCACGCACGCACGCACACACGCACGCACGCACGCACGCACGCACGTAAGCACGCGCATGCACGCACAGACATACACACTCACTCACTCTTGCACCCCAGTAGAGTGTGATGTGTGATCATCTGTCCACAGTGATCAGTATGGTGCTAATGAGTTGCTATTATGAGATCTAGCTGAATGACCTCTCTATGACTTGAATAGAATACAGCCTACAGGCACACCAGCAAGACACTGCTGCTCCTTAGACTTTAGTCTTTAAAAATGTCCCTAGCCTTTAATCGAGGCCACCATGCTGCTGTTCCACATGAGGACACAGAATAATTTGGGGTTGTGTGTTGTTCTACGTTGGTGTCATGTGCTGAAACCCTGACATTTTGCTTATTTGCAGCTGGTAGCCATACTTTATCTTCCTTCCTCTGCCGAATATTACAGTATATCTTTATTATTCTAGATCAGTTCCTGTGATCAAATTGTGATGGTATCTTTAAAGCTATTCTAAGCTGGGAAAAACATAATGAGATTCAGATTGAGAACCAACAGTGCATTATTCTGTTACTGTGTGCGTGTGCGCGTCGTGGTCCAAGGCTGTTTATTGTCACATGCACGTCCAATACTGCTGCTATAGCCAACATTGCAGGCAGTGAAATTCTTGTACTTCTAACTTCCTCGGCCGTGTGGAGGACTGAGATAAAACGATACAAATAGTCTGAATAAACTCAGACATTTTTTATTAAAATAGCAAAGAAAGATAGCGTGTGAATGTGTGTCTTATCAGTGTATGCACAATTACAATTTAAAATGTATCGAGAGAGATTTACAAGGTGCAAGATTGGAGTCAAACCCTAGACATTTCATAAATCGATGCTCTACTTCATCATACAATAGTGTCATGCAAAAAAAGCTGAAATCTATAAGCTATAAACACATTTTTAACTTGTACTGTATACATGGAATTTCTGCAATTGTTTTACATTTTGGAAAAGTGAACTTTCGTCCCAATACACACAGTATCTTTTTTTTTCTCTGGGACTGCAAGCCTAGAGCTGTGCTGTGATGCATCAATAATGGATGGGCAGTAATGCAGCCGTCGCCCAGGCTTGTGCGCCACAGAGTGGCACTATTAGCGATGAAAAAACACTCACTCTATCTGCACCACTCAGTGGGACATCAATTAATTACTGCTCAGCTCTTCCTCAACTGGCTGCTTGTAACTCAGCCCAAAGTTTAAGAGCCACGCCACGTACACACAAACACACACACACACACACACACCCCGGTCCCAACACCCTGCAGAGCTGAGGAATGTTGTTCGGGAATGTGATCCCAGAATGTTCAGAATGCTCATGGGTTGTTGCTCCTGACGAAATTATCCTCTGAAGTCGGACGCACTAGGCTTACTGGCTTCCCGCTGTGTGGTCGAGGGATGTGGTGGAAAGACCAAAAATTTTTAAGAATCCCAGCTTGAATAGTGATGATCAGCCTTTATATGCAATTAGGCATTACTTGTTTATATATTTTTCAATCATTCTCCACATTGCTTTGTTGCACAGAATCTTCCAGCGAGGGGTACTGTGCATGTTTGTTTGTTCAAAATCTCCTCGCCTTTTTTAGTGGCCTGCTTGGTATCTGAAACTTGACTTGAAAACATTGCAGACTACTGTAGTAATAATAATAATAATAAACTTTATTTGTATAGCACGTTTCATACAGAGTTGCAGTTCAAAGTCCTTCACAGGCAGGACACAAATCAGGTACTTTACAGTTAGGTCATAACATATCAGACACAATCACATAGTATGCATATAATCATCAACATAAGAGGGGAATAAAAGGTCAGGCATAGAGTTAAAAAAGACAAAAGAGTTAAAAAAAAGACATACATATAAGATCATGAAAATAACATTTATTAATTTAGGTCTAAGGCATTTGAGAGAATAAGCACGGTACCGGGAAACCTTCTATAAAGTGCTATGGGAGGATTGAGAAGGCTCATCTAAAGAGGTGTGTTTTCAATTTTTGTTTAAAGATGTTGATTGGTTATTTAGTGCTTTGTAGACTATGAGTAGTGTTTTGAAATCTATTCTCTGGGAGACCGGGAGCCATTGGAGGGTGTGCAAGACTGGTGTGATGTGTTCTCTTTTCTTTGTACTGTACCAGATTGGTCAGAGAGAATCATCACTATAGCAGCATGTAGATTGGCTCCAGAACATTAGCGTTAGCTCTGGCTTTAACTCAAGCATTGTTTAGCACACTGTTTCTCAATGTCTGGACCGGGGCCCACCAGGGGTCCAAATGGACCCATAGAGATATAGCTCTGCAGTGTCAAATGGAAATATTTATATAATATTTGGGATCCCAATTAATCTACACTCTAAAATGTGATAATTTAACTCTGATAGTGTACACATGGGAACAATTGATTCCATAAGTACACTCTCATTGCTACAGACCTGTAACCATCCATTTGGACCACATGGTGGTGGACTAATGGACCATGCTCTCTCTCTCTCTCTCTCTCTCTCTCTCTCTCTCTCTCTCTTTCATGATCATGAATTATTATAAGCACGGGAGATGCTATTTTGGGGTTTGCTTGACTAGTCTGTGCCACTCAACAACTATGTCCCCTGTCACCCCCTGATGCTACTGTACCACTGCCACCAGCCCACCACTCACTCTTCCTCCCCCAAGTCAAAAGTATGTAATTTATTCTAATTGTTGTTATTGCAATTTACGAGCTGCATTCGCTTCCCGCGTAAGCGCGTCTTACTTGTCAGTATAATGTCAAATCTGGGAATACATTTCTTACCAAGAATTTTCTTCACCAATGTGTTTGTAAAGGTGTCTGTCTACTAACATCCAACATTGGTTTCTATTCAACCACCCTAGGGGAATCTTTGACAGCTGCTGAAAGTTGGGGTACCATACAACCATTATAAAGCTAAATGTTCTAAATGTCATTATGCTTTAAGTAGCATGTGTCAAACTAGGGGGTTCATGATTCTGATTCTGAATCCATTCCAAGCATCAGTTTTGCACGAAAAACACTCCTTGGGCTAAAAACGGCCATAGCCGTCATACAAATGTGATGAGGTCAACACATTTGGGCATATTTGGGCAAGTGGCTATGGCCAAACTAGGGGGTCTATGGCCAACTAGGGGTCAAACTAGGGTTTTTCATGATTCTGAACCAGAAAAAAAAAACAAAAAAAAAACATATCCCCATAGAGGTACATGTATTTGGGCCCAAATTCACCTAGACTGTATTACCTTAATAAACATGGTCATGAATACTTTCTGCTTCCAGTCACTAGTTTAAAGCCATAATATTCTTTTTGGAAAATTATGGTCCCATTTATTTTTTTAAATCGCGTATGTTCTGAGGGGCGTGGCTACCGTTACAGTCTATGAACGGGAGCCACCCTCCGTTCGAGTCAAAATAAAAACCAACTAAGAGGGGGGAGTCCCGCCTCGTTGTCTGGGCCAGCTAATGGCCAGCTGGGCCAAAACGTATCTAGAAAGATGGCGATTTACAATATATGGACTGACTGGCTTCATTTTACGTCCATATCAGACCCGGCGAACGCTTTGTCCATATTTTTTTACCGTCTATGTTCTGAACCCATTCCAAGCATTAGTTTTGTATGAAAAATAATCCTTGGGCTAAATTCGGCCATATAGACACTTTCCCAAATGTGACCTGATGTGCCCAAATGTGCTGACCTCATCACATTTGTGATGACGGCTATGGCCTTTTTAATTGTTTTTCGTGCAAAACTTATGCTTGGAATGGATTCAGAATCATGAAAACACGTCACATGCATGACATTTAGAACATTTAGCTTTATAGAGGTTGTATGGTACCCTGTCAGCAGCTGTAAAAAAAATCCCCTAGGGTGGTTGAATAAAAACCAATGTGGGATATGATAGTAGACACCTTTATAAACACATTGGTGAAGAAAATTCTTGGAAAGAAATGTATTCCCAGATTGTATTAATATCCCCTGACTCTCTCTCTCTCTCCCCCCACACTGTGTCTCTCATCCCTTCATTGTTGTCCTCTTCCTCCCTCCATCACACAAACCACTCATTTAGACGGTTTCCCATTTGCTCTCTCTCTCTCTCTCACTCACTCTCTCTCTTATCTCTCACATTCCATGTGTCTATATTTCCTCTATTTGTGTCTTTTCAACTCCTTTTCAAATGCTCTATTAAGCCATTGATTAGGCCGTAATGGGATTTTCCGTCCTCTCCCTTCACTCCAGCTAATAGCCACCTCCACCCTTCAGGCCTCGGCTCTGCCTTCTTCCGAGGAGAACCGGCGATGTTCTGTCTGTCACAGGAGGACACTGGGCTGGGATTATTATTGTCAGGGCTCACCAAAAATGGGAGCTATAGTGCTGAGTGGGGCCTGGGGGAGTGCGTTGATGCTAGCTGTTATGCTGAAACACCTGTCCGTTTTCAAAGGCACTGAACGGCGGCCATGTTTTGTTGTACAGAAGGCATATGCCCTCAGGTGTCACGCACACTAGACTGGAACTCACCTATGCTTTCTATGGCATAGGCAGCTCCCAGCAGGATCGGCCGGGAGAAACTACACGCAGCTGCAGGACATGAGACTAATTATTTCGAGAGAGAGAGGAGGAGTGTGCTTGTGTGTCTACGTCAATTTAACAATGGTGCAGACGATCAGAAATCAGTGGACTGATAGTCCTGCAACAATCAGTCAAAAAGTGCTTTAGTTTTCGAGATACCCCTACCGGAGTTAGGACCAAACACAACATAGTTTTTCCTCATCTCTAAGGCCTCCCATACATGAAATGGATTCTTGTATAAAAATATTTTACTGCAAAAGTGGTGAAATTGTTATTTAAAGTTATACACCTCAAACTAAAAATAAAGCCTGTCCGTCTGGTGGTTGAGGCACTTAAAGGCATGTAGATTCACAATGGAAGCTCTGAGAGGTTCAAAACTTGGCATACTTGAAGCCAGAACATACCTCTACATTCTAGAAAAGACTGAATGTCAATATCTGAATGTCAATATGAGATATAGTCATTTGAACACATACTTACAGTAGGCGGAATTGTACATCTATGTAGATGTCTTCTCTACTTTGTAGTGACTCTGGAATGGATTGTCATAGCAACACATATGATGGCTTGTAGGAAAGGTGAGGTTCTACTGAATCCAGCAATACAAATTGTGTAAATGTAGCTTGCATAATCGTGGAGTTATGCCACAAAACGTATATGGTGTCCCAAACGGGGGGAAATAAAACTAATGCAATTTTGAAGAGGTGGGTTTTGAGGGTGGATTTGAAGGTTTGAAGGGTAGGGGCATCTCTGAGTGCCTTAGGGAGGGCATTCCACAGGGTTGGGGCAGCAAAGGCGAAAGCCTGTTCCCTCATCAAGCTCAAATCTCAATAGTATCCTCATAAATATAAATAATCAAGTTATTAATTTCTGTTATTTGAGTTATTTGGTTACAGTCAATTTATACTACAGTATTTGGCTCCACCTATGTGCATCTTATGTGATCTTATAATGTGAAGTGTATCGGAAATCGGGGCCGATCATGACATTTTTAAATGATCAGATCAGGAGCACAAAAATGTGATTGGGACATCCCTAGTATCAATATGATATCCATATCATGATATTAGACTGTATATTGTCCGTGATTTGGGATATTGTACTATTGTGATATTGGAGGAGTTGCATAAAAATATAATTTTCAGATGGGGAAAAATCGGTATCGGCAGATACTCAAAATTAAAATGATCTTACTAAATGTTGCTCAACAGAGAGATGATGATGTTCATAAAACCGTGGCTCTATATACAGACAATATGCTGCAGTAATGAGCAAGTTGCAAATGTTGAGTGAGAGCATGCCTGCACCAGTCTCATCAAGAAGACTGAATAGGGTTGATACAACATTGTTTAACATACAAAGATATTTTTAATTTGTGTGAAGACTAGTACAAGACCAGAACATCTGACAGCCATTATGGCTGGTACTGGTATGTGTACCAGAGACTTAAGGTCCTTCATGCAGCATCAGAAAGGTTGATGAAGTTGTACATCATCTGCTCCTCTCGTACCCAGATCTGTTTGTGTATGATGACAAATATACAATATACAGTATAATACCGGTAATATGCCGAGGCGGCAGTGCCTCAGGGATAGAGTGGCCAATAGAGCGGCTGGATGGAGAACCGTGAGGTTCGCAAGACAAAATTCAGTGTGAACTAACAATATACCGGTAGTACTATATCATACCATATTCTCAGTTCGATCCAGGGCTCCCCCAGAGTTAGACTCTGAACCCCTAATTGATCCCGATGTGCAGGTCGGTGTCTTGTATGGTTTCCTCTGCCATCGGTGTGTGACTGAATGTGTGAATGTAATGCACAATCTATGTAAAGTGCTTTGGATAAAAGCTCTATATACTGTAAATGCACCAATTTCCATTTACGGTATATAAACTCCTTGACTGTTATGATGACATACAGAAGACACTGACTCTGAGGAAGAAGATGATATTGTCTAAATACAAACCCTGGAAACATACAGCATTATAATTTGTAGAACATGGAAAGTCTGATGTTGCATGCTCTAAAAGTGTGCCCATGGGAAATGGGCACAATGAGAGAAGATGCAAATCTCCAAGAAAATCCAGAACTACTACATAGACCTGCAGATATATCGATGAAGAAAACCATGGACCAGTGTCTTCAGTATGTCATAACTCTTATTTATTGAAAGTGATGACTTGTCATCACTTTCATTTATTTAAAGAAAGATGTCAACTACTTCAGTGAGATTAATAAAACCTTTGACATAGATACTGGTCTGCTGTTCTAATTCTTTGTTTTATAGCTGCTATATTTCGTTTAGATATTTAGTGTTTTAGGTAGCATTTATGATATTTGTCATCATATGCAAAGAGATCTGGGTACGAGAGCAGCCGATGTACAACTTCATCAATCTTTCTGATGCTGCATGTGAAGGCCCTGTCTCTGGTACTCTGACCAGTGACCATGTGAAGGCCCTGTCTCTGGTACTCTGACCAGTGGCCATGTGAAGGCCCTGTCTCTGGTACTCTGACCAGTGACCATGTGAAGGCCCTGTCTCTGGTACTCTGACCAGTGACCATGTGAAGGCCCTGTCTCTGGTACTCTGACCAGTGACCATGTGAAGGCCCTGTCTCTGGTACTCTGACCAGTAGTCCTGGTTTTGTCTATGAACTGATTGCACAAGACCGCAATGACTTTTTTGTGCTATCCCTTTTGGACTGATTGTATGACTGTACTCTGTTGCTGTTTTTACATTTATGTCTAATAAACTATTAAATCAATCAATCAATCAATCAATCAATTGTGCTGGCCTTCCCACAAATGAAACAATATATTTGTATGTTAAACAGTGTTGTATCCTATTCAACAATGTTGTACCCTATTCAGTCTTCTTGACGAGACGGCATGCTCTCACTCTGGTCTTACTGGAGTAGTTTTCTCAACATGATACAGTATATGATGAGGAGAGGAGAGTATTGAATTTGGGTTTGCCAGGGTTTTATGAACATCATCTCTCTGTTGAACAACAGTTAGTATGTGTTGAAGGTCTTCTGCCGTGGGCTTTATACATTATGGGTCTTGTTTCGTGCTTTTTTCCAACTGTTTAGCAAAGATGATACAAAGATTTGGATCCAATATTCCATTTTGGTAAAATTTTAAAGACACACTTCAGAATTTGTACAGTATCTATGTTGTGCATTACGCGCACTATTTTTAGGCTATAGTATATGTGCAGTAACCATATTACAAGTGATACTAATTAAGTCTATTTTCCATTCTGGTGAAACAGTGTCAGGGCAGGGTTCTGCTATTGTCAATGTAGACTGGACAGGCAGTAGGCTCTGTTACACTAAAGAGAACTAAATGCTAGGTCACTCTCCACTCCAGTCAGCTAAATAGCTACTTGATTTGACAAGGTTCATCTCATCTTTTCACATTCCAAAATATGTGAAATGATTTTACCGGTCATTTTATGAAGAAAGCCACATACTGTAGGCAATAAGATGCAGGCGGAGCCACATACTGTAGTATAACTTGACTGTAACCAAATAACTCAAATAACAGAAATGAATAACTTGATTATCTATATTTAGGAGGATAATATTGAGATTTGAGCTTGATCCAGGTCATGTGCTGCAACATAATAATAGTTAGTAGTTCCAATCTAGGCTTGCATATTTCTCTATTGAAGCGGCATCTATTTGTTCACAATTTCTCATTTCTCAAGTTTGAGACATTTCATACATTTTAGGGACTTCTACTCAAGTGATTTGTTTATGTTTTCCCACCCTTGATAAGTGAAGTAAAAATAAAACTAATGTGATACTGTAGATTTCATTAGTTTTATTTCCCCCCGTTTGGGACACCATATACGTTTTGTGGCATAACTCCACGATTATGCAAGCTACATTTACACAATTGGTATTGCTGGATTCAGTAGAACCTCACCTTTCCTACAAGCCATCATATGTGTTGCTATGACAATCCATTCCAGAGTCACTACAAAGTAGAGAAGACATCTACATAGATGTACAATTCCGCCTACTGTAAGTATGTGTTCAAATGACTATATCTCATATTGACATTCAGATATTGACATTCAGTCTTTTCTAGAATGTAGAGGTATGTTCTGGCTTCAAGTATGCCAAGTTTTGAACCTCTCAGAGCTTCCATTGTGAATCTACATGCCTTTAAGTGCCTCAACCACCAGACGGACAGGCTTTATTTTTAGTTTGAAGTGTATAACTTTAAATAACAATTTCACCACTTTTGCAGTAAAATATTTTTATACAAGAATCCATTTCATGTATGGGAGGCCTTAGAGATGAGGAAAAACTATGTTGTGTTTGGTCCTAACTCCGGTAGGGGTATGCCGACTTCTGGGGGCCATTGTCGCAGTACTATGAGGGAGACGTGGACTCGGCCCCAGACTTTTTTTTTCTCCCTGGAAATAAAAACGTCTGGGTTTTACGAGGCTACATGCACACAGACATTGTATATAACACAACTTTGTTCAAAATAATTATGAACATGTTCCGGCACATGCAACTGAGTATAAATCAAATCACCCAGGTCCCCAAATCCTTTTTTAACGAAAAAACAACCAGGAAAAATTATCTATTTCTCAAATTCTATACTACACCTGTGAGGACATTTGGTCCCCACAAGAGGGATACAACACAAGTGCACACACACACACACACACACACACACACACACACACACACACACACACACACACACACACACACACAGTGGCTGGAGGTCACAGTCTGGTGCTATTGTGTTCGGTGGCTCTGCACAACGTTCATTGTGCCCTTTAGCTGATTGCTATCTGCTTGTTTCATTTAACTGTAACGAAAGCCTTTCTCAGACTGACGGCCTAAACGCACACATGCAAGCACACATGTTCATATACACACACACACGTACACACATGCGCACACACACACACACACATTTTCCCACACTCACTCACCCACGTACACACACACACGCACGTACGCAGACACACATGCGCGCGCACACACACACACACACACACACACGCGATAGGACAAAAACCAGAGGAGCTCGCTCTTTGCCAGAAGTCAATACTAAGCAGTTTGCTATGGCAACCGTTCTCAGTCCAGGCCCCCGGCAGCAGGGCCTGTGGGCCCCATGTACATACAGATACAGGCACACACACACACACACACACACACACACACACACACACACACACAGACAGATCACATCACAAGCTTAAGGGTGCTATATGACATGTGGACATTGACTTTCAAGGACAAGGATATACTTTAGCATAAAGACGAGACGCGGAAGACTTTGGGGACACTCCTCCGTATCAGAGGAAATTTCAATGTATTCTGCATCACACAGCAGTATCGCTTGGCGCTTGCTGACAAAGAACGGATATTCAGAGCATCATTGTGCAATGACCATTTGTTAGCTTGAAGATCCGTTCTTGAAACCACTTTCAATCTGGTGTCCCTATTCTGGGCATGCCATCACAGGGGAACATTTTCAAACAAACGTGACAAAGTTTATAGGAATTAAGTGGTTAAATTAAGCAGAAGGGAAATGCTTTAAAGAGCTGGAGGAAGTTGGAGACAGCTGCTGTGAATAATTCGCACCCCGCAGGCAAACAAACGTCACCCTTACCAGCCCCCTGGATATTGCCTGAGAATAATTTCTCTTTAGGCTATTTCTTTCAGGAACTTTTTAGGACACCCATGTGTCCACAGAGGAGGCCTAGATTTGAAACGCCAAACCAGAAGGGGAAACATTTAATGAATTATGCGCCGTCCCAATTAGTCTCTGCACCGCGGCAATTATAACGGCGCGCAACGCCCTGTGCGCACACACGCTGCATACGCAGACACGCGCCGCACGCACTCGTGCATCAATCAAATCTTGTTGCATTGAGAACCCGGGATGTCCCAAATGCACACCGCATGACAACCCAGAGGATTGTGGGACTTATTTTTATGCCAAGAGGTCAAACGTTTCAGATTCGTTCCCCTGCACACTAATTAGCTGGAATTAACGTGCGTGAAGAATGAAATTAGCAACGTGATATTTAATTCCTCCTACAGTGTATCTCCACCTTCAGGATCTGCAGTGCGTGAGTGCGTGGGTGGTTGCGGGTGTTTATGAAGCACGAGCGACAGTTTGCTCCAACTTGTAATAATCAGCTTATGGCTGTTGCTTTTGTTGTCAATTATGGGCGTTTTTCTTTTTCTGTGCTTCCTCCTTGACAGGCTTAGCATTTCATCTCATTGATTTGATCCTACGATGGCTGAGTGAACGGGGCTAACTGTATGAGAGGTCGATGGGGAAGGGGTTAAAGGCTGATGTCTTACAAGGCTTGTAGAGAGAGAGGGAGAGAAAGAGAGAGAGAGAGGTGGAAAAGGGGTGATCTAATCCTGATTTGTCGAAAATTGCTTATCTACAAGCATGACGTTGCGAGTTTGTTGACCGGCTATACTTTCAGCGAGTGACACCATTGTACGACGGAGGGGAAAAAAATGAACCATTAGATAAAGAAGGATAAGTGGACAGAGCCGGCCGCGGTGTATAGTAGATGAGTGCTGAAGGTCTAATGTCAAAGCAAATAATGACAGGCCACAGACAGGAAGCCATTGACTAGACTTGATGGCTTAGCCTTTGGCATCTCGCAAGCTTTAATTAAAATAGATTGGTGATGGGCACAGAAACGGACCCGAGAAACGGAGAGAGGAGGAGGGAGCTGTTCCCATGGAAACTAAGTTAGTGAGCAGATTGAGTTCTTATGGCTGTTAATGGTTCTTAATTGTGTGTGTGTGTGCGTGTGCGTGTGCGTGTGCGTGTGCGTGCGCGCGCGTGCGTGCGAGCAGATTGAGTTCTTATGGTTCTTAATTGTGTGTGCATGCGTGCAGCCCCGCACACATGTTTTGGTTCACACCTGTGCATGTAATGCACTTTTGTGCGTCTCACACCAAAAGGAGGGCGTCTACTACATGCTATGCTTTATGCCATACTCGGGGGCCATACAAATTGCCATGTTCATGCCATGATGATTGATGCCACGCTGGATGCCATGCTTAATGCCATGCTTGATGATGCCATGCTTGACGCATTTGAACATGGTGCACTGCATCAGCCCACAGGCAGCACGGACTGGAGGGGAGGCTGAAAACTATTCATCAGTCACACAGGATGGGGTGATGACTTGGCTACTATATACGCAGGGCCTGGGACCTAAATATAGCATCACTATATCACTATAGCGCCAGGGAGGACCTACACTAGACACATTAGCATCATTGATTATAAGCAGCAGGAGACAGCGGTTCACATCTCATTAGTATTCTTCTTCCAATATTAGAGTAAGTTTTAATGGGGCAATGACTTAGGGAAATTCCTCTTGTAGTATTTCTTATACGGCATCTAGCCATCTATAAGAGTGTGTGTGTGTGTGTGTGTGTGTGTGTGTGTGTGTGTGTGTGTGTGTGTGTGTGTGTGTGTGTGTGTGTGTGTGTGTGTGTGTGTGTGTGTGTGTGTGTGTGTGTGTGTGTGTGTGTGTGTGTGTGTGTGTGTGTGTGTGTGTGTGTGCGCGAGTGCGTGTGTGCGTCATTGCCAGTAGGCTACAAGTACCTCCACACTACAGTTGTTTTTTTTTACATTCATTCAATTCATTCAAGTTTTGTTTCTCGAAATTAAACTGAGTAATCAAACTCATTTTCAGTGTCGTCGAGTAATACAATATCATATAGAAAATACATCAGAAGATCAGGAAAAGAAAAACAAAAGATATACATGTGAATTACATAGGTTTACAAATAAAAAGACAAATTTCAAAACGATCTAAAAACAGTTTCATATTGTGGGGGTCTGTTTATGCTCACCAAGGTCAGGGCTTGACATTGACACACTTTTTGAGGCACTTGTCCGCAGGACAAGTACAGTGTAAATTTCCCATTCACTTGTCTGGGCATAAAAGTGGTTGGTTTTGGTGAATACATGTTTGAATATTTGTTGAATATTCTCAGTTTACAGTAGCCCTAGAATGTCTGTGATCTAACATACATTTCAATGTTTTCATGTATTCCAAATACACAGCCATAGATTGTTTCTTTCCGCACACGGTTAGCAGACTGACCTTGTAATTCATTTAAACTTGTAGCACTGTGTGTGCACTCACCCAATAATTAATTCCTAAGGCTTTGAGTCGTTTGGGGACTAGTTTCATGTTCATTTAAAAGTTCTGGCATAAAACTTATATAGTATTTAGTAAAATATCTCTACTTTTCCACGAGCTGCACACGGACGGCATTCTCTCCAGTGATGGGCCCGGAACGAGCGCAGGAGTCAGGACTGAACATATCAAAACTTCCTTTGTGAAGCACAAATGTATGGGCCACATAACAAGAGGTGGTGTGATCAATTACCACCTGTCTATGGTGTGCCCCATACGTTTGTGCTTCCCAAACATCAACTGTTCCCAAAGGAGGTTTTCATATTTTCAGTCCAGGTTTTCCTCGTGTAAAAGTGGCGATATTTTACTTAAAACATGTTTTCTGCCAGAACTTTCAAATGGATATGAAACTAGAGCACAATATCTGACTCCAAATCTTAGGAATGAATTACTGGGTGGGTACAAACGCAGTTAGTACAAACGCATTGCTACAAGTTTAAATCAGTTCTGCTAAACGTGCGTAGATGACTTACTTTGACTTATTCCTGTAGGCTCCTAGGTGGAGCATAGGGCCGCAATCACACCCCGCCATCAGACTCTGTTTTGAGCAGTTTTCTTCAGCTGGGCCCACGATAATCCGGTCGACTTTGCCTCACTCTCCACTGATCTTCTCCAGGTCTGTTTTGGCCTCCCCACTTTTCTTTTGCTGACTTGACGTTGGTGTTAAATATTCAGATTTTATTATGGAGGGACAGTGCCTTGGAATTCCAGATGGGTCGTAGTGTGGTGAAAACGTGTCTGGCCTTGTTTATTCTGCTTTTGATGTCATCGTCTGATCCACCATCCTTGCCCAGTATGCTCCCGAGATATGTGAAGCGGTCAGTCTCTTTGAGGTTGTCTCCCTGTAGTTTGACTGGGAGATCCTGTTTGTTGTTTACTTTCATGAGTTCTGTCTTTTTCACATTGATCTTGAGGCCAGTCTTTGCTGCCTCTTCGGAGAGTAGTGTTAGCTTTGACTGTGCGTGTTGGTGTTTGTGAGAAAGAAGACATATATCGTCTGCAAAGTCAAGGTCTTCAAGTTGTTGCGTGAGGGTCCATGCACGTAGATAGGACCAATCTATTGCTGTGTATTTGGAATAAATGAAATTTATGTAAGATCACAGACATTCTAGGGCTATTACCAATATTGGAAAGGTGATTATTAGGAAAGCCCGACAATAATGCCAGACAATATTATTGGCTGCTAGGAGCATCACAGAAAAAGTGAAACCAAGAGTCACTTGTCCAACGGGCAAGTACATTTTTGATGCACTTGTCCGGAAAGATTAATTACTTGTCCCGGACAAGCCTTAATGTAAAGCCCTGAAGGTTTTACAATGACTCAAGGGTACCAATGTGGTCAGTTTCAATGTTGTTTGCAGGTCATTCCATGTATTAGGGCCACAGAAGCCAAATGCAGATCTACCAAGTTCAGAGCTAACTTTTGGTACCTTGAATTTGGGGAAACCACTTGACCGGGTGTGGTAGTGCTCAGAGTCCCACTTCAGAAAAGATGAGATTTATTTAAGACAAACTCCAAGCATGGCTTTATACAAGGACAGGTGCCAATGCAGTTATCGTCTCTCTGTCAGGGAGGACCATCCAACCTTGTTATATAAGATACAATGGTGAGTACCATATAGCTATCACCCGTAATAAATGTAATCGATGAGTGATAAACAGAGTCTAGGGATTTAAGAGTGGATGCTGCTGCATGGCTATATAGATTATGTCTCCATAATCCAAGACATAATGTTTTAGAGACTCTTTGAAATCTTTAATATACAATTTTATAATAGAAGTCAATCAGGGTCTGATTGGGCGGAGACTTTCCCCTGATTTTGAATATCATAGATATGTCACAGACACAAGTGATGACTGACAATCATAGATGATTGACTGACAACCATGTGGATCGATGTGGCTCTCAGGGCCACATGATTGGATTCTCTTCTCTGCGATAACTATAGTTTTCCCCCCTCTGTGGTTTGTAGAGCGTAGGTAAAGCCAAGGTGGAATATTGATGGATTCCACACGCAGGAGCATGCAGGTCCATTAACAGACTAAAAATATCTGTATTGACTCTTGAGTCATACCGGTTACATTACGTGTGCTGAGGCTTAAATAAGATTGATGTCATCGCGAATGTATTCCTGTGTGAGCTTATTAAAATGAAATGTACTGTTAGGAGAAATGTTAATAATGCTTTGTAGCTGTTCTCATAATATTATGTACAGTAGTCTCCACCCCTTGGGGTATTATCTGTCACTGTATATGCACATATGTGAAATTCATCCTCCCCGTCGTATAATCACTATAGGAGCAGTGAGCAGCTTCTATGGCACTCGGGGAGCAATTAGGGGTTAAGACTAGCGTTGCTCAGGGACACACATCGACACATTGTAGGCCTGGAATCAAACCTGCAACAACCAGGGCCTCTGGCTCTGCCTATAGGCAGGCTCACTAAGCATTCAGCCATGGCCGCCCCTAAATGATGTGCTCTTGGCTTTCTGGCTAATTTCGTAAACATTATGTACAGTATAGCCATTAAGGTGAATTTGTTAAACAAAATAAGCATGCAAAGCTATAACACCACATTGTGAAAAGTGTGGAGTGTCTCTTTGTATGTTTTTTCAATCTGTCTGTCGCTCTGTTCTCAGTTCTGACTCTGAGCTGTTCTGAATGATATCTGGGACAAAAATATTTTTGTACGAAAATACTACATTTTCCAAGGCGTTTACAAATGCAGTTTTACGTGCTCAGTGCAGTTCAGTGTTCCCACCAAACTGTACTAATCTTGATTCCATCAAAAGCCAAAATCTATACTCGATCATGCTCTCGGTATTAGAAACTGATTCTGATTCCACCTTGGTACACTTATTCATGTATTATGGGAGTGCCCTAGGGTACAGACGCTATGGTGTGCTATTCATGAGAATATAATGCAAATCACAAACCAGGATATTCCTTATACACCGGCTCTCTTTATTCTGGGCGATCCATCGCCACTAAAACACCTCCCTGCACCTTTATAGCTGACTGGATTCAAACAGCATTAATGGTGGGCAGGAAGATCATTGTTAAGGAATGGAAGTCTGCGGTTTTACCTCCAGCACATGTATGGTTCACTCAGCTCGGTATTGTGGCTGCTTTGGAGAGGTTATCCTTTAAGATGAATAATCAGTTGGATAAATATGATCTGAAGTGGGACGTGTTCCTCAGTCATGTTGCAGGTCCCTTGGTGTGATCCATGGTCAGGCAATGCCCTCTTGATCGTTTATTGTATTACTACACATTATGATACGGTTGATGATGCTGCGTTTGGTCGTGTAAATAATGTAAACTATTTTCACATTTTAATTAGATTTTTCCTTTTTTTTATTTTTATTTGTTTATCTTATCTATCTTAATTGTCTATCCATGAATACGTACTCTGCTGTTGTTGCTTGTGTTTGTATTGTAGGTTTTATGTGTTTGTAAAAAATCTAAAATAAAGTACTGATCATTAAAAAAAAAGAAACTGATTCTGATTCCAACCCTGGCTCCTAAACCAGTGTGTGACTTCTACCGAAGCGTAAAGGGGAAGTAAGGGGAGATCGACCTTTTGTTAATTCTGTTTCAGCTTCACCAAGCTGATGGCTGCTCAGATGGTCATGATGGGCGTCTGGGGGCGACGGGAGGTTAGTGGTTAAGCATCTTTATCTTGACGGGGACACTTTGACGTGACTAACTCTAACCACTAAGTTACGACCGCCCCAAAGCATTTTGTTGATGGACAAGCAGGATCAAGACTTCAGTTTCCATGGCAGAAGCAATGGTGTGTGTAAAGACAAAACTGAGACGGAGAGAGAGAGAGAGACGGAGTCCAACTCCCCAGATACACATTCTAACACGCTCTAATAGGATGAAACAGTGCCAGGGCTTTGAGGAATGAATGAGTGTCATGACTTGAAAAGAAAAGGAATAAAGACTTACCAAGTTGCTCTTGAAATCTCCGTCTTTAAAGAGCAACACTCCACTCACCTCCCTCAACTCATGTCATAATAAATTAATAAATTAATTTTACAAGCTCAAAACACGTCACAGTGAGTGACGTTGAGCTTGTACACCCTACATCCAAAAGTGAATTTCAACGTGTGCAGGATAAACACAATATTGTAAAGAGACATTTTATATGAATTTTATTTGTACGATTCTACCCGGGTGCTCTTCGTCAGGTAGCAAGAAAGGTGTTTTGATGTAATACCATTCTTTCTCTGTATTGATTTACCTTTCCTGTGTAAAAGATTGAAAGTCTTCAGCCCTTTTAAACATGCGGTAAGTCTTGTCATCTTGTCAAGCCCTCTCCAGCATTCTGCTTCTGATCAGGAGAAGGGGTCGATACTACATGAAGCTTGCGACTCCCTACAGGTGAATACCAGAACGCTCGCCTCAAAACACAGTCGCCTCGGGCATATAGCCAAAGCAAAGCAAAAAGCAAAGTTACTATATTTACCCAGGGTAACTGGACTAAGCTCAAGAACTTGTTTACAGCCAGGCCCTGCTCATAGAACATTTCATGGTAGGGGTTCAATGCCTTGCTCAAGGGCACTTCAGCGGTGGTAATTTTAACGTGCCAGTCCGGGGATACGAACTAGCGACCTTCCGATATCAAGACCGATCCGCAAACCGTTCGGCCACCGTAGCCGGCGTAACTGCTCTACCTGGTATTCCTAAACGTAATCTCAATAAACTATGCCTGAATGGTTAAACCTAACCCTATTCATAACCCAGGAAAACTATGCCTAACCCTGAACTTATTGTGGTGTAGTTGTAGTCCTGAATGGTTAAACCTAACCCTATTCATAACCCAGGAAAACTATGCCTAACCCTGAACTTATTGTGGTGTAGTTGTAGTTCTGGTCTCTTTTTTTACATCCAACTACTTCCACACAAGTTTTTACATGACAAAGGGTCAGATCTTTCTAGGTTCACACAGAGTTGCTATCTGTGGTTGCTAACAACGTATATATACTGTAACGTTCAAACCTGGACTGTACTAGATCAGGGAATTTTCTACTGTACATCATATACATTGGAGGTTTTCAGTGAGCCACACAGTTTCTGCAGTAACTACTTTTTTAGTTTCTAACCTTATTGTCACGGGGGCACGTAAAACGAACACAAGAATACTAGAACCGTCCCGCCGGCGTGTGGGGTTTGATCCTCCCAGCTTTGTGTGCGTGTGACGTGTGCACCCCATAACGATGGTTTGATTGGCTGAGAGCCTAAAAAGTGACGATAAAAAGTGAGGACAGGGGGAATGGTGGCACAGTTGGTAGTGCTGTCGCCTCAAAGCCAGAAGGTCCTGGGTTGGATTCCTGCTCGGGACACTGTGGGCGCTGCGGGGCGTGTTTCCTCCTCTGCGTCATCAGTGCCCATTCCCGAGGCGGGGTTGGCGAAAGGGCCTTTCTATGTGGAGTTTGCATGTTCTCCCCGTGTCCCCTCACAAAAAACATGCAGTAATCCTGGTCTCTAAACTGCCTCCCCCTGGCCAGCCGGGGTGCCTGATTGAGGGGTAAGGAACTGGTTGGAATAACGTGTTCCTTCCACAAGCTACGTCCAACCCGGGAAACTCCCCCCTGTCAGGTGTAAAGGAGCAACTTGGACACTCAGGCATGAAGGAAGCATGAGTTCAAGTCTGTTGCTCTCCCCATGTCCCCCATAATGGGGACTAGGTTGACGGAGGGTGTGTAGAGCCCAGGATCACATTAGATGATTGACACAGGGGTGAAAAATGGGTTACAAAATCATGGGATAAAAAATATTAAGAACAAAAGAAAAAGTGAGGACAGAAAAGTTGAGGACGCCAAATGTGATTGGTTGGAATGTGATGATGTATGATGATAAGAACGCCCCTCACTTCACACGAGTGTGATTTTATTAAAAAAAAGGTTTTTGCATGGCAAGGCAAACCAGTCAGAGTAATATAGATCTTTAGTGGCACCATCGGTTATGTGAATGGTTAATCACGCTCTAAATGTATTTCCATGATTGGCATGGAATGGCTAAACCTCGCCCATTCCTGGATTTTTGGTATTTTTCTTAACCGAGCTCAATGCACGCCTGTGGGAGGTCTGGGTGTAATGATGTAGGCCTATAGGTATTCAATGACCCTGTGGTGAAGATCGAAGCATTTTAATGATCCGAGTGTTGTTGATCCGAGTTTGTGTTCTTAATATTTCAGTACCAGCGGGTACTGCAGCTCACTTGGCTCAACCAGTTTATTTTAGCTGACTGTGTAATCGCAGCATCTTTCAATTCGGCCAATACAAAAAATGTAATGCCTTAAAGTTTAAGGCATTAAATTTTTTGGCCTTTGGTTTAAGGCTTAAACAATGTAAAACAACTCATTCCCTTGCCACCCCGCTATGCTAATGCTATGCTACTCCTAATTCTCAATCCACAAGCCTTTAACCTTTCAGTTTTTGAGGGGAGCTAGCCCCTCCTTTGCCCAGCTTTCCAGGTTTGTGTGAACACAAACATCCTATGCCCAGCTTTCCAGGTGTGTGTGAACACAAACATTGGCTGATGATTGGCTGATCACCCCATAGCAATGATTTGATTGGCTGAGCAAAGTACATATTGAAGATAAAAGTGAGGGCAGAAAAGTGATTGGCCGGAATGACATTTGATTTGGCTGAGCACGGAATGTGATGTATGATGATATGAATGCCCCTCACTTCACACAAGTGTGATATTTTTATAGCGCAGACAGACATAAATCATGCTCAAGAAAGAGAGAATACAACCTGGGACATCGTGATAACATGCTCAACACGCTCTCCATTCATCTACAACGTAGACATTTAGCAGACACTTTTAATCTACCATCGTGCCCACTAGCCTTATTCTTTTTAACAACCTGCTAAGAACCTCAAGTCATAAATCAACACAATAGAATAATATTTCCAAACGGATCCATGGGATTCTGTGGAATCCTTGAGGCCACCTCCTCATCAATCCATGCAAGATATCAATACAGACCAGGATGACACTGTGGGGGAGCACATGTCCACCTTGATAAAATGACAGCGCGCGCGTGTGCGTGTGTCTGTGTGTGTTGGGGTGCAACCATGCATCTTCTCATTTGTCTCGTGTGTCGTCATGTGTGTGACAGGCCATCAGTCATGATGGAACCTCCATTCTGGGACTCAGGCGATTACTCGCTGCAAGGTGGTCCACAGGGAGGCGAGATGGAAACTATGAAGCAAAGATGCTTGTGAGTGAAATATGGACAGCAAGAGAGAGAGAGAGAGACACGGGATAGGCTGGCCCAGGAGCTGGACTGACAAAGAGAGAGAATGAGAGAGAACGTACAGGCACATGAAGTGTAAATCGGAGATCACACCAGTACAGTATAGTAAGTGTAAGAGATGGGGAGACTGGCTCTGCAGCAATAGGAGGTCCATGCGGAACTTACAGGGTTAGGCTAACTACATGGTTATGTCCACCAGACAGAGCAGAGCAAAGATGATTGTTTTCACCTCTTGTGTTTGTCTGCAGCTAATCTCATACTAGTGAAGGGTCAAGACTAATATTTATTTTGTACGCTGCCAATTTGGGATTTAATTCATAATCTCACCATCCCTCCATGCTATGGGACATGTGTCTGCTGGGCTGTGGTGTGCAAATCCAGCTGTACGTCCAGTCATCCCGTCCAGGGTATGGGATCTATTACTATTGAGAGAGCGTGCGCGCTCCGACACCACTGTTTCACGAGAGAGAGAGAGAGGATACAGAGTGACAGCGCACCTATGCATGCACATCGGACACAGAGAGGGAAAGAGAGCGGGCGAGAGAAATTAGTATTATTGTTGATCCACTGAGCGCACCTTTATTGTATCTATTGAGTGTCCTTGGCAACGGGGCTGACAGCTCATTGATCAGTGCATGTGAGCTGGTTAGTGTTAGTGCATGTGAGCGTGTTTGTGTTGGTGCATGTGAGCTGGTTAGTGCATGTGAGTGTGTTCGTGTTGGTGCATGTGAGCTGGTTAGTGCATGTGAGTGTGTTCGTGTTGGTGCATGTGAGCTGGTTAGTGCATGTGAGTGTGTTCGTGTTGGTGCATGTGAGCTGGTTAGTGCATGTGAGCGTGTTCGTGTTAGTGCATGTGAGCTGGTTAGTGTTATGTTGCGTTCACATGGGCAGATGAAACGATGCAGTCTACCATTCATTGTCAATGGAAGCCAGCGACATGACACAATGATGCATATAGCTGCTCCAAATCAACTCACAACGCGCCTTTGCATCGTTTCATCTGCCCGTGTGAACCTAATGCATTAGTGCATGTGAGCTGGTTAGCGTTAGTGCATGTCATGTGATTATAACGTTCTCTTGTAAGTTTTGTCCAATATGATATACCTTATTCACAAGGACCAGTTGCTTGACTGTTCCATTATGTTCAATATGTCTCTCAGTCTCATGACAGATGGGTTGGACATAATGTATTTGATCTTGAGACTAAGAAAAATCTTTTGAAAGAGCGGATACATAGCCTACATTTTTATCATTACAATCCTTTGCTTAATTTTTATTTTTATAATCTTGGACAAGGCTACTGTTGGACTGTTGGACACTAACATGTATGCCACAAAATAATAACTACAATAAAACAACTTTTGGCATTTAACCACCTTGCCTTATTTAAAATAACCGTCCTCGTTACAAATGGGGGCTCGTCCTGTACAGAGGGGCATCATGTTTGTTGAAGGTGGTCATCTCGCCTGCGCAACCCTGTGCACAAGCTTGTGAGTCGAGCCCAACCGTTTTTGCTCGTTCATGTGTTGTTGCACTTCCAGAGTTGGCCACCAGGAGGGCCGAACTTCACTTATCCCTCTCGGTTCTGCATGGAGGCTTGGCCTAAACACACCAAGCTGACCTGGCCTGACATCTCCTGACTATGTCGGGATATCAGGTCGAGAGACGAGGGGTGACAATCAGCTGATGAGAGGAAATAAATCTACCATACTGGGTAGGATGACAAGATGTGAGTATAAGCAGCATAAATCGTGTGTGTTCACCGTACTCTCTCTAATCGAGATGAGGTGGGTTTTTTGGTCCAGACCATACTCTGAAAGGCCTCTGGCCGTCTTGGTCCAAAGACACAGGTGGGTGGTCTCCAGTCAGGAGAAAGGGGGAACTTAAATAAGCATAGTTAGTTCATTCATTAGGGGAGACCTTTTCTCTGACATTTAGGAGAACACCTGAAGTAACACTGGTGAATCCCATGCATGGCGCTGTTAAGCTAGCCACCTGGAAGTTAGAATTTGATTCAGGGCTGTTGATCGCTTGTTGATGGCGATGGCAGCTTGCATTTTTATAGAAGTCTGTCTCTCAATCTCTCCTGTCCTCCCCAGTCAGTCCTATCGGAATGTGTCCTTACTTGCCCTTAGCAGAAATAAATCCAGCAAAAACTTTTTCACCATAAATCAGCCTCATTTAATGTCCCAGTCTCGAACTTTACTGATGTGTTGCCAAATGATGTTAACAGGTGCCAAGAAGAGAGCATGTCCGCACCAAGTCTTTTGGAGTTTGTGATTCATTAATTTGTCTCCAGGCGTGCATGAGTCACGCAACAAAAGCAGGACATTTTCTTTCTTTTAAATAAATGATGTATCTTGGGACACCTGAACCACACACATTTGCATGTATATCAACATAACTCGGGGGGGGGGGGGGGGGGGGGAAGAATGAGGCGGTCTAACGTGGTGAACACACTCTCTCTCTCTCTCTCTGACACGCGCACGCACGCATGCACAGTTGCACACACACGCGCACACACACGTACACATACACACGCATGCACCTACAGTATACACAGATAGAGAGCCTATACAAATACATGTACTCACAGACTTGTGATACACAAGGACAAACATGATTTATTGATAGTGATGATGTGCTGTCCATGTAGGCCTACCATCGTTGTTGTGCAGCCCCTATCAAATTCAGAGCACTTTAGATCGTTTGAGGGAAACAGAACCGTTCCAGTATCATTAGAGTACAAATATCTATTCATTATTTTATTTAAGACACGGCCATGCTCCAAAACACATGATGCCGTGAAAGGGGACTTGAGTTTGAACCGTCAGCAGACAGTGCCAGGTGGTGACTGCCTGACTGGTGGTGAGTATTTGTTATTTGGGCTAAATTGGATTTAGTTAAGACAAGTGATCTTTTTCGGAGGCAACTCACATACCCTGAATGGTAACACCTGATTTAAACGCTGCTAAACAGAAATAGAACGTCTACAAAGTCAGAATAAGTTTCAGCGCAATGCTGTGGAGCAGCTATTTTCGGTGCACGACATCCGTGTGCAACTATAATCAGGCTTTATATCTTAAGCTTTTCATTGTGTAAAAATAGACCCAAAGGGACTGTGTGTACTATGCTATTCCATCAACTAATTATGCAAAACACACCCCAATCACTTTCATTTGCTACTTGCAACTTCCACAAGTTGCAGCTAATATAGCCAAGCTAGTAAGTGTATATATTTGGTTGAACCTATATATATATATATATATATATACACACACTTTGACTGATTAATATAAAAAAAATGATGTGTATATATATTTGGTTGAAGCTATATATATATATATATATATATATATATACTTTGAACTGATTAATATAAAAAAAATATTGCGATTAAAAACAATTACGCTTTTTAATCACGCTTAGTTTCAGGCGTGCCGATCAGACCACCGATCAGGCCCAGTGGATGAGAAATTTAGATTTAAAAACTCATTTAATTGACATTTTTATTGAAAAAAGAAATAGCTTTTCAGGTCAGATATTTATATGCCATTAAACATTGCGATTAATTATGATAAATTCATTACAAAGCCTCTAATTAGATAAAAACAATTATTCAAATTTACTACAACTTTTCCTGTATGTTTTTTCCCCCCAGTATATGGATGAGCTAATGAGCCTTTAATAATGCTGATTGATTAATTTTCTTCCCACATTGTTCACAGCATTAAGTTATTATTATTATTATTATTACCGTATTTTTCTGGTGTGCCTTAATAACAGACATTGTAGAGAAGCGTTTCCCACACTGGTCACAATGATAAGGTTTCTCTCCAGTATGGATGCACTGATGAATCTTTAATGATTGTGCTCGATGAAAACTCTTCCCACGTTCTTCACAGCTGTAAGGTTTCTCTCCAGTATGTTTTAGTTGATGTCTCTCCTGTTCGGGAGAAGTTTTTAGTACACAGGCTACAGCTGTAAGGCTTCGCTCCACTATGGATGATCTGATGAGACTTTAATCTCCTTAATTAAAACTCTTCCCACATTCTTCACAGCAGTAAGGCTTCTCACCAGCATGTTTTTGCTGGTGTGTTTTAAGACTAGGCATCGAGGCGAAACTTTCATAACACTGTCCACAACAGTATGGACTTCTCTCCAGTATGAATGCACTGATGAACCTTTAATCCTGCAGATTCCCAAAAACTCTTCCCACAATGTTCACAGCAGAAACGCTTCTTTCCAGTGTGTTTAAATTCCTGGTGTCTCTTAAGACTAGAATTTTGAGTGAAGCTTTTAGAACACTCGTTACAGTTATAACAATTCTCTACAGAATGTGTTTCCTTGTGTATCTTCAGAGTGTTTGGGTGAAGCTTTTATCACACTGGTCACAATCATAAGGTTTCTCTCCAGTATGGAAGCGTTGATGAGACTGAATGATTGTTTACCCTTAAAACTCTTCCCACATTGTTCACAGCAGTATGGCTTCTCTCCAGTATGGATGAGCTGATGAGACTTCAATCTCTTTAATTCAGTAAAACTCTTCCCACATTGTTCACAGCAGTATGGCTTCTCTCCAGTATGGATGAGCTGATGAGCATTTAATGTACTTAATTGAATATAACTCTTCCCACATTGGTCACAACTGTAAGGCTTCTCTCCAGCACTGTATTTATTGATTGGGCCATAAACATGTCAAACTTGTTCTGTGCTAGTTAGTGCTCTCTCTAAGCAATCAAAGCATGACAGACAGGCACCTGTTTGATGCCTGTCAGAGAGAGGAGGAGGAGTGTGTTTGTACACACACAGACTTGCCTAGTATACCTTTAAATATGTTATGCGCACGTTTTCCCCACAATACAGATACTGGGGTTTAAGTGGTTAAAGGGGTATTTCAGTTTAAGTTTGTGTTCCGGTAGCTCAGTCGTATGAGTAGCACGGCTTGGGTGTGGCAAGTCGTGCGGTAAGTCCTGGGAGCTGACGGCAGGTGTGGCGCTTCACTTCAGCATTCCATCTCCCAGAGGTCTAGTGCATTGTAACGGATAGACTCCCATGTTCTCAGCTGATACCAACAATAAACACCTCCGACCTACAGTACCTACTTACTTAGTTTAAGTTCCTTCATTCAATATTTAGGTATTTGATATTAATTTAATCAAACATTTTCCCCCTCTTGTCTTCCCCCAATGTTGTCTGAATGCTTGACTTGGCAAAACTCGCATCATAATTGTCATATACTGTGTAAGATCCTCCATAAGATCCTCCATATGATTATTCTGACAGCATCTCCAATAATATTCAAAAACGAATTAAAGATAAATACTGTATGATGATTTCCCCCTCTATATTTCTTTATAATAATCGTATCCTGCTCCTCCTTACCTGAGGCAGAGCATCCAGGGAATTCTTCCTTATCGCATTCCTCTTCCAACATCAGGAGGATCCTTTGATGTTGTTCTCTGTCCATGGCTTGAGTTGGAGAGTTATATTTTTTTAAATATTTATATTTATTGGGTTTTTTCTTCAACACAACACAAGTTAACACAACACAACCCAGCCAATGCGTTCCTCCAGGCTTTCAATTTTTGCACCAACAAAGTGAAAGCCTGGTACCGAGGCTAGCCAAAGATTGTCTGAGATTTCCATCTCCAAATCCTCCACCCAGCGCTCCTTCACACTATTCGTAGATACAGAGTATAGGGACTGCATTAGGTTATAAAAATATGACATTATACGTTTTTTCACCGGTACCTGAATTAGAAAGTTATCTATGGGGCTTTCTTCTATCGGGTTTGTCAGGGAATTGGGGAAACCTGTTACGCACAAAACTCCGGATTTGTAGATAGCGGAAGAAATTTTGTCTGGGGAGATCGAACAAATTTGAAAGCTCTTGGAACGAGCCAAAAACATTATTAATGTATAAATCTTTGAATCGTTTGATTCCCAGATTGGTCCATACGGTAAATGCCCCGTCTGATATGGAAGGAGGAAAGACATGGTTATCTATTAGTGGGGCCAGTTTAGAGAAGGACTGTAGGTTAAAGTGTCGTTTAAACTGATTCCAAATTTGTAAGGAAGTTTTAACCATTATATTATTTGTGTACAAGGAGGAGTTGCAGTTGGGAGGGCAATGTACCAGAGCAGCCAGAGATACAGGCCTTGAGGAAAATGTCTCCATCTCTAGCCACTCTGGTGGAGGGCTAAGTGCTCCTGGATATAGCCAGAGTTGTAGCATACTGGAATAGTCGGAATAAGCTTTGGAATGCTGGTGTGTAAGTTTGTAACCACATTGAAGAAAGGAAAACACAATCTTGATAGTATGATCCTCTGATCCCCGCCCCCTCCCCTCCTTTCTCTGTACATTGAGGCAACAGGTGTTCGCATCAATCACACTGGCAGCTACAAAGCTACAGCCCACCATTTATTTTCAATGGAAGCCACGCAGCTATTAGAAGATAAAGATACAAGGACACATCCAACGTTTGTAGCTGCTACAAAGATACAAAGCTTTAAGCTTTGTATCTTTTGTATCAGCCAGTGTGAATGCTGCATTAAGGGCCTTGCAAACGGGGAGCGATAAAACGCGCCTATAGTTCATTTTCAATGAGACCTGCGTTTTTGCTCGGAGAAGTCGCGGTGCGACAACGCAAGCGTATTTACGTGAGCGCGGTCCCGTGAATTTGTTGTGTGCATGCTCGTTACATGCAAATGCACGCCCGCGACTCACCAGACCTGGATTCCGTTTAGCTTTTTATTACGCCTGCGTTGTTGCAACCCTCTTCAACAGACCTGGAGGAGACCATAGGCACCTCCAATTTGAGCGTTATATGGGCATATATGGAGATCTGTCTGTTTGTCAATCCTAGTTTTGGGCTTTTTCTGCCTTTTATTGAGAGGTTTTATTGAGAAGTAGAATGACAGGAAATGGGGAGAGAGATGGGGGAAGACACGCGGCAAAAGCCTTCAGGATCGGGAGTCGAACCCGCGGCACGCCGTAAGGCTGGCTCAGCAGCCTAAAGGTGCCCGGACGGTTGGGCTAACCGTCCGGGGTCCAGCCCCCTTTTGTGCCAATATGGAGCTGAGTGATTTGTTTGTGCCTGATGCCATGATGACACATTGAAGTTAGAGACATCTGCATAGAGGATGAACGCACCATTATAGTTAAGGCAGTGTTTCTCAATGTTTTTACACCAAGTAGGCTACCACCTCAGACTTTATGACATCAGACCTTTGTCACCTTATAACTGATGTTAAAATACAGTGTACTCTGAGTCTGAGTTGCCCTATCCCATCCTATTCAGTTATGCACAGGAACACGCACAAGCACACACACACGCACACACACACACACACACACACACGCACACACACGCACACACACACACACACACACACACACACACACACACACACACTTATCCTGATACAGACTTATACCTGCTGTCAACTGCAGGCAGCTATCGGCTGCCTCAGCCAAGCCATTAGAGTGTCTCTGTAATGCCAAGCTCTCCCTCTCAGAGTCTGTAGTTGTTTTCCGACCGGCTTCAAGATGTCCACCGTTATATGCCTGTCCCCAAGCACCCCAAGGTAACATGTCTGAACGACTGGAGACCTGTGGCCCTCCTCTCAGTTGTCAGCTAAATGCTTTGCGAGGTTGGTGACTGAGGTACTTTGTTCCATGCTGCCTGCCATGCTGGAACCATGGCAATTTGCATATACTGTCAAAATAGATCCACTGACGATGCGGTTGCCATGGCGCTTCACGCCACCCTTTCTCACCTGGACAGGACTTGTTGTGTTGTTTGTGGATTACAGTTTCTGCCAAGTTTGACACCAGGCCTGCACCCGGCCACGTGCAGCTGGCCACATGGATTCCTGTCAGGCCGTTGCCATGCACAGCTCAAACATCAACAAGTATGCTCACGGTGGCCTGGGCCGGCTTAGCGGTCCAGCAGGCACCTTGGCTGGTAAATCAGCATGACGGTGTGTTGCGGGTTCGAGTCTGCATTCTCTTAATCAGATGGGGTTGGAAACAAAGGAACAGGGAAAGATTGTTAAGGCCTATATTTCTTTATTAAGGACTTTGAACAACAATTTGAATTTACAAAAGAAAGTCATTGGGTGATGAAGGGCACAATAATTTGGGAAACTGATTGGCTTGTCATCGTGGGATTGCTGCCAAATCATCCAAATGTCCTTCAACCACCTTTTTCCTCTCAAAGGCTACTACTCTACTTTTAGAATGAGCATGGAGTTTAAAAGCACACTACCACACACTTAAGTTAGATGAACATGCCAGATCTGCACATAATTTATGTCTTTGGGGCAAAAAAGAATACTAATATCCAGCTCCCTCTGCCCTCCCCTTGCCCCCCATGCACCCCTGTCTGTGTCTCTCTCTTTAATCACCTTGCTATGTTCTTGTCAGACTCTCATTCTCACACCTTGTGCCATTTCCTAACACTACTGGAGGACTAGTAATAACCCCTGCGGCGTACACCCACCCCAACCTCGTCTCACCTGCAGCAGGCCACATCTGGTCAACCAACACAGTAATACCCCATTGTCACAGTAATACAGCTTATATACTCTGGCTTATTATGGTCTCTTTATGCAACTCCTACTCCTTTCTCATTTGCTCATTAATGCATCTGCAGAATGGATCCTTTATTAAGTATATCCTATAGTACTAGATCAACCCCGCTATACTGTATGGTTCCGTTTAGCTTCACCGACCACTTACAGAATATGATCGCATTGCAGTGAATTTTAGCGCCTGATGATCGTGTGAAGTGATGGAGTACTGTATTATTCTGTCCTCTTTCAGTCCCCGGGGGGTCTTCTCCTCATATCGCTCTCATTGTTGTTCCCCTTTCAAACTGATTGGAGGCCTGTTGTACAGCTGGCAACGTGTGTGTGTGTGTGTGTGTGTGTGTGTGTGTGTGTGTGTGTGTGTGTGTGTGTGTGTGTGTGTGTGTGTGTGTGTGTGTGTGTGTGCGTGTGCGTGTGCGTGTGTGTGTGTGTGCGCGCGCGCGCTTATGAGCAGTTGCATCATCTTCACGCTTAGTAAACACCAACAGAATCAGCCTGCCGCTACTGAGGTCATAAAATCTAAATTCCTCAATCTATCAACATTTAGCTGCACTTCCTGTCCCTGTGGTGTTGTTAACAATATGGGGCCAGCGGGGCCAAGACGGGGTGTTGGCACACGGCAGTCACTCAGCTGCTCTTTATTATTATTATCACACCCCAAACTCAAAAACGCCAGCAAGACCCAGTGAACCTGAATGAATATTATTAGCACTATCCGTCAGACATCAGTAAATGTGTGAGCTGTGAGAGGTCAATGGGTGGGTAATTACCAATACATCCATGATAAACAATTACTAACAAAGGCATTATTTTCTGTTATTCCAAAGCAGTTAAGGCCCCCAGTTGATGCGTTTGGAATTTCCGGCTGAATCACTCATATTGAGTTTCTCAGAATTAGATATAGGAGATGTGATAATAAAAGCATGCTGTTATGAAAGCCACATGTTAATACAATGCTGCCACCCCATGGCGTGTAGAAGAAAAGCATATCACAGATTTCCAATGGAGATTATGATAGGTCTATACATATTTCATACATACTGTACATATTCAACAGCCAGGGGAAGAAGGTACAGGATGCCTGGACAAAGGGCATCATTGTGAAGATCCCAAAGGGCATCACCCCTTTTGTCTATCCCCAGCTCAATCCTTGCCAAAATCCTCATACAAGGAATATCAGATGCGATAGACAAACGACTACATTGATTGATTGATTCAAGTCAAGTCAAGTCAAGTCAATTTTATTTATATAGCACATTTAACAGCAGTTGACCCAAAGTGCTTTCCAGAACAGGTAGACCATAGTCTATCACAGTGCAATAATAAAACAAGTAGGCTAATACAATTGCAAAAAACAGGCCAAAACAAACAAAATAACAACAAAAACAATGAACAACCATAAACACTAAACTTCACACTGTATTAAAAGCCAGACTAAAAAGGTGAGTTTTCTGGTTGGATTTAAAAATCTCCAGGGTGGGGCTAGCCTTTATGTGAAGTGGAAGACTATTCCGATTGATTGATTTATTAACAGTTTGCAGAATTACAGTACAATTCAAGTACAACTCAATACAAAAACTGTTGACTGTAATTGGACACACCATAAACTAAGCATTACACTTGTTTACAATAGGGCCCACCATTTTCAATTCATCACAAAAGTAGTCAGAAGTGGGATACAAACAACAAAGAGAGGAACAAGCAGGGTTCCGAAATGATGTGTTGACCATGTAACACCATTGAGCAGTGTAGAGAGCGTTAGAGGCAACTGTATCATTGTTGTGGATTTCGAGAAGGCTTTCGACAGTATTCTCAGAGACGGCTTGGAGAATATACTCATCAACTTCAAATGCCAAATGTGACGCAGTCAACAAAGACAACTGAAAATACTGAGAATATTCTTTCCTATAGACAAATTCACAGAGGCTTCCCTGGGTGCGGCCATTACTGAGGTGTACCATTAAGGGCAGCAGCACTGATTAGCTACACCTGGCCTACGGAGCACCTGCTCCATGGATTACACCTCAGTAATGGCCGCGCCCAGCGGCCCAGGGCACCCCTCTGTGAATTCGTCTATATCCAACCAACATCTACAGGGCATTAAGAATTTAGCTACATAGAAATGTCTATTTGTATGTCTCTAAATGTTTGTATGTCTTTAAATGTTTTGATGAATTGAACAATGTGGACCCTGTTGTAAACAAGTGTAATGCTTAATTGGGTCGTCCACTCACAGTTGACAGTCTTTGTATTGAGTTTGTGCTTAAAATGTACTGTAAATTCTACAAACTGTTAATAAATATTTCAATCAATCAATCAATCAAAAAAAAGTAAGTACTCTCTGTGTTCAGCAGAGGGCAGCAACAGACAATAACACTAGCTGTTGAGGCTGTTGTTGGTAGAGTCAATCATAGACATATAGTCAATGGGCTCTTTATGCACACAGAATAACTCTTCCTACTTCCGGGCCCCTTCCCTACTTAATTCCTTCACAGATGTTACCGATGATAGCCTACTAATTAAGGCTCTGTTCCATTTAGTGTATAGTGGTTCTCCCCATAGCGAAATGGACCCATAAGTAGGGTTGTCCTGATCTGATCACGTGATCGGAAATCGGGGCTGATCACGTCATTTTCTAATTATCGGAATCGGATCGGGAGCAAAAAACGTGATCGGGACATCCCTGGTATCAATATATCCATATCATGATATTATTTTGTATATTGTACTATTGTGATATGACAGAAATGTTCTATAAAACAAAATAAAAAAAAGTAAGCGCATGCATAAAGCGCATGCATAAAGTGAGATCGAATGGCAATTCCAGTGGTAAAGTGAGTGGCAAAGTTAATTTAATATGTTTAAAGTCGTTTAATGCGATCAGGCAGGACTTTTCTGTTTGGAATCAGGAATCAGATCAGGAGCAAAAAAACTTTATCAGGACGTCCCTACCCTTAAGGCTCCATTAGGTTCCATACAGACTCGTACAGGGCCCCGTATACAGGTAGACCCGTATGGGCCCTTTGGAACCCACTCAAGGACACTTTGAGGCCCACTGGTGTAGCAGTGTTTCCAGTGAGCCAACATGCACAATAGCAGCACCAGAATGGACCGGAGCCTTCATTAGTATTATAAAGTATAGGGAAGGAGCACAAGTTTTTTTTAAATGTCATGTGCGCATAGAGCCCAGAGTTGATATATTTCTTGTGCGTGCGCACACACTGTGTCAGTTCACTGTGTCGGTTCATGAACATGCATTTACAAGCAAACGCAAACCAGTCATTTGCACGTATTCACGCACACACGCACACACACACACACACACACTCGCATGCGCGTGCACACTTGTACACACACACACACACACACACACACACACACACACACCACAGAGCCACTCTTTTTGGGTCTTGTTTGCTGCATTTGTTTCCCATCTTCACATTTGGATTGGAACTTGTATACTCATGCCTTTCAAATTGACACAGTATAAGTATTTTTGACATATGATGATACGTTGCTTCCAGAGTTATACTCGAGGGGTTAATACGCTGCATTACTATGTGGGTGTATATAGTGTTTGCAAGACCCACATGTCATATGCTGATATTCTCATTCTATAATAAATATTGGTTAAATCTATTTGTGGGTTATCTGACTAAACTATATTTGAACAATACTACTCAACACTTTATAATGTGTTTTTTAAATATATTTATTGAAAACCAAAACCATATGTTGATAACCAAAATGTTCATATACCATACTGTCATCTACATAATTTCAGCTGCTGCCATGTACAGTAACACAAAATATAATATGTTCTGCTTATTGAATTTAAGTTGCTGCTGGCCAGCACCTATATAATTTGCAATAGTCATTGCAAATGACAATACTGACACTGACAGTGACTTTTCAAAAGCATAAAAATAGATTTTAGATATAATTATTAGAACTAAGACAACGAATGAAATTCATAGCTTCCCTTATGCTTTGGAGAGTGATTAAACTCACTAAATGATAAACACAGACACTATCAATATTTTCAGCAAATATTTCAGAGGTTTCACTCTTTAAAAGTATTGATAGACTACTTACTGGCTACAATACATGTTTCCCTAATTCCCTTAATTCACTGTGACCCTCCATAGCTAAATAGAGCCTAATGCCATGCGATTGAACATGCTAAACTACAATTTGACTGTAATCTCTGGGTGCTTCTGTTAATGGTGTATTCATTCAGATGCAAGTCAATAGTAAAAGTAATTCCGGCCAGTCTTTCCACATACAACAAAGCGCTCATCTAGAAATGTCTTTTGTGCTGTGCTGAAGACAGAGTCATATTAAGCAGGGCTTGAATGAAAAAGAAAGACCTATACTGTACTGTCTGCAGTCTGCATTTCCCATAAGGAAGTGCATGTATTTAAGTCGGTCTGACCAGAAGCAAGGATAAAACGTATCCTCCCAATGACAATAAAAATGAATGACCAGAAGGGAATATCAAAAGCAGCGGCATGGATCCTGCTATCCCCCCCCCCCCCCTAATCGAACCTGTACTGTATATATACAGCAGAGTTTTCATAGAGCAGTTAATTCAATGGGATTGGGAACTGTAACTGGATGAACACATACTGTAACGTAACTCTGAGGATCAAACATCAACATCGTCTCAGGTTCCAGACCTTCATCCACATATGATTTCTAACATAATGTGTTAAAGATAAAAAAAAATAAACAATGGATTTGTTACATTATGGAAATGATACATTCCCTCATACTTTGCATCAGTGATTCTCAAACACGTTGTGCCCCAGGTATATACGGTACCAATAGCCAAGTAAAAATCTCAAGGCACACCTGTATTCATATCCGCGCAAAATAGCCTCTATATAAATGTGCTATCACTCTTATCACTGTGTAAACATTTATTATTTATGAAAATAGTTGAATTTGGTTAAATTTGTTTTTAGGGCATAGATTTGCAACTGTGTTGGAAAAAAGTATAGATATAGTAAATAAAAAAACATAATACTATCAGTAATTATTCATAACATGTTGTATGTTTTGCAATAATAATGTAATAATGGTAATAAGTCACTGTCACAAAATCCCAAGGCACACCTGCACGTGTCTCACAGCACACCAGTATGCCCCGACACACTACACCGTTTGTGAACCACTGCTTAGTTCACAGTACAATATCTGAAGAGCACATAATCCAACGCAACATGGATGCTACTAAAACAACACATTCATTTTGGTTTAATTTAGATTTTTTCAACAGTGTTTTATTGTTCAATATGTCATCTTCTCACACGCAACTTACTCCACGAATTCTCCTATATTTGCGTGAATCTGAATCGGTTTTCACATTCTGTCCGTCCACCCCTTTCTGTAATCTCAGCCCAGGCTAAATTGCTGGCATAGAGCTACTGGTTTCTTTTGTTTTGCGTGGATATTTCTGAGCAATGCCGTAGGGCACATGGGCAGCAATGGTGCCCATCTCCGCTGCTCCCTCCACGTGGAACATCTGGTCATCGAAATAGATGTGGGGTCTGATCTTCTCCAGCATGGGACCCTTCGGAGCCCCGGCCAGGAACAGGGCCTCGTCGATCTCCAAGCCCCAGGCTCTCAGCGTCTTGAGGGCCCGGATCCCAGAGCTGGCTGCACTGCGGGCCGTTACCAAGTAGGTCCGTATGGGGCAGTCCAGACGATGTCCCTTCGCATAGAACTTCTTCTGGAGCTTTCCCAGTGAAGCCAGGAAGCCCTTCAGAGGACCCTGTGCAAGAGTGGCATAGGAGAGCCCAAGAGATGACAAATTAAGGCCATGCAGATTCAGTACAGCACCTCTGCTAATGGAGCATAACATGTGGGCGTGGTTTTCTGGACCCACTGAAAAATCTACAATTAATTTGTCCCATAGAGATTTGCAAAAATATTATATTATCAATTATTTTAAGCCTAGAATCAAGCCATCCAGGATCCTGGTGAATCAAGACCATAAAACCTTTGATTCTGTGAAGAAAGGAAAATGAAAACCGCTAAACAAAGGGTATTTATTAAATGTAGTATATAATGTATTTTCTCACAGAATCAAAGGTTTTATAGTCCAGCCCATCACTCGCTTGACACATTAAACTTAAGAGAACATTTGAACTAAAAACCATAGTGTGAAAAAAGCTTGAATATTTATTGATAAACACTTGATAGACATGACACTGAAAATAGCAGATGTACGCTAACAATGCGTCACAGTGCAACACATTATGATAATATATATAATTAGGTATACAGTACATACATGATCCAGTAGGATGTCCTCATTTTCCCTCTCATGTTCAAAGAACTTGTCCAGGCCATGGGCCTTGAAGATGCGTTCTGATTCATCAGAGAAGAGCACGGCATCGCCATCAAACGCCACCCGTAGCTGGGTCTCTGATACCTCTGTCGATTTATTTGACATGAACATGGTGGCTGCTGCAATGCCTTCATTCAAAGAGAGTGCGAGACACAGGAAAATCATTATTGATGCAAGAGCTAAAAGCAAGACCTAAAACAAGACTACAAAATGTCAAGGTGGCAGCTTGTCTATGGCCAATCACGTGGGCCATAGGCAACATCATCGGACCCCTTGGCAAATCAACATTAAAACGATAAGCAGTTCTTCCTTGCACAAGGAAGGAACAACCTTTTTGTCTTAATTCAGAACTGCTTGAGATATCCTGCTAAAGGACAAACAAACAAACTGACAGGCTGGGTATACCTTCTAGGGAGAGGTAGTTGATGCTTGCTACAGACAGAATTGCCTCCAACTACAGTATATGATCGGTTGAAGACAAATTGCCATTTAGCTGCTGCATTACTATGCATTGCAAAGATCTTACACAGCCTGTTCAAGGCGGGGGAATGCCAGACATAATGACACATGCTGACGCCTGACATGGACATTAGTGCCAAGTATCAGGAGACAGGAGAGGGAGACATTATTCCTGTCAAAAAGTAGAAATACAGAAATATTGGTAACACTTTACAATAACGACCTGTTATAAAGCATTTATAAACATTGATAAGCAGTTTGTAGATGAGTAATAATCATGAACAGACTGTTTGTTGACATCCGTAAATGTTTACCTAAACATTTATAACTATGTGAATAGTTTACTACTTACTAATACCTTACTAATAACGTATAAATTATGTTTAAACTTAGTTATAAATGTTTAGGTAAACATTTACGGATGTCAACAATGATTGTTCATGATTATTACTCATCTACAACTGCTTATAAATGTTTATAAATGCTTTATAACAGGTCGTTATTGTAAAGTGTTACCGAAATATTTGCATCCTGTGCAAATTAATACATATTGTATGCCAAACATTTTGTAATTTTGATAATATGGAGATGGCTATCCATTGATAAAAACATGTTGTACACTCGCTTTATTGTCACGTAACATTAGTGTTAAATGCTCCTGGTCTGTATAAGGAAGGACCAACAGTGAGGATTTAACAGTGCATGCTTACCTTCTGCCAGTGCCTCCCTGACCTTCTCAGCATCAGCGGACAGGTAGAGGTCGGTCCGCCAAGCCTTCAGGTAGCCAATAGGACTGGTCCCTCCGGTCATGCAGAACCTCTCGATGAACAGGTCTGAGAACACAGTGTGGTTATTTAGTCCTTCTTTTAAACGGAAAGTAATTTCCTTGAAGTGACATACAATGACAGTCAGAACTCAGAACACATTAAGGCTATTGGATATTTGTGAACTAGAAAACGGCACTCGGCGGAGCGCAAATCTCCACCAGGCTGGGCTGCCAGGGCTGTGTAAGTCGTGGGTCAGAATGCAAGGCATCTTTTGTGGCCCACACACACTGACAGGGGCGAAAATATCATCTCTGCCTCCCAGCCTGGTAGAGATAATAGCGGGTTAAACTCAGAGATTTGCTGATCGGTTGGTATGCTTCGGACACTCCAGAACAGAATGCACTGTCCCTCCCCTCTAAAGGCGTATGTCTCTTCCTCTTCCTGGTGTCAACAAATACTTGCTGAACCTTGTGCCTATCCTGGTGTTGATGGCTGTGAATCCCATGACCAGTAGAAAAGTGTACAGTTGCATTTTGGCTCAGTCGCAATATGCCACTTTGTCCTGAGGATTTTAACAGATGATTTCGGATTTACTAGGAGGGGAGGCCTGAGGGAGGGTGCAAATGAGATAAGAGTCATATAAGACTGATTTGTAGTAATTGAATAACACAGTTACACCCTTCTAGCCAGAGTGTTCGTGCAATTTAACAGCAGCTCTCTGCAAGTAAGGAAGTAAATGAAGGTGCAGGTGTCAATGTGAGAGGAAGGCGAGGATGGCAGTCACTCACCCAGGAAAGATTGGACAGACCTTTTAACTGGCAGAGAAAGTAATGAGTTGTGACAGCTAAACGGGAGGCCGCAGGGCCAATTATGTAGCTACAGGAAGCAAGATTGGTATACATACTGTACTGTACTCTGTACAGTGGTGTAAAGTAATTACGTACTGTAGGCTACTTGTTTCTTCAGTATTTACAAATGGCAATACTTTTACTACTACCCCACTACATCTGAGGAAAATGTTATACTCTACACTACAATTATTTACTGTAGATACTGTAGGTCTGGGCCCACCCTTTTTTCCCTTTATATCATATTAACAGATTTTGATAACGTTAGCATCATAACATAACATAATGTGGATGCAATCACTGCATTCAATTTAGCGAAATATGGCAGTGGGTGTATCGTGTGTATCATTCGCCTTTTCCTATTTGGCTTTCCATAGCCACTGCAACTGCCTATATAGTTTGTCCCTCTGTGCCTGCGTAGATTGATGGGTCATGCCTGATGTCTAACACTGACTGTTGTTATTTGCTGCTTTTAGAATGCTGCAGATTTGTTTTTCTTTCCCCCGGAAACTCGTGTGTTTGTTTATATGATTAAATAATAGATAAAAATGAGAAGCCTTCTGAGACTAGTAGCATAATGTTAGCCTCACAATGCCAAACGTCTTATTGCAAAGCTTTTGGAATGTATTCAGCATTCCCTGGAGGAGCTACAAAAGTTAATTATATCCTGAGGATTTCACCTTTACTGGGCCGGCAAACTCCACAACAGCGCCCGCAATTAATATGGATTAATATGTGATTGACATCAAAGGTCATAATTGTAATTTTTGGCCATTTTCTATTTTATACATTTTGAACTTGACATTCTGCATCAATCAATGAGCACTTTTACCTTTGGTACTTGTATATTTTGCTGCTGATACTTTTGTACTTTTACTTGTAAGTACATTTTTAATACAGCCTACAGGACATCTACATTGCAGTATTGATACTTTTACTTCACTGATACTGTATGAACAGAAAGGACGGAAATAGCCCTCAATCTCAAGAGAAACTGTCAAGATTCAATTTAATTCAATGTAATGTTTATTTTTGGAGTTTGGTTGTGGATCTGAGCTTGAGCGCTGGCATTCTGTAGCTAATCATTTAAGATTGAGTGTTTTCCTTTCCTTGAAACTGGAGTGCAGGAGCGTGGGAGTGCATGGACTATAGGGAGTGGACTCTAACCACCATGGTGTCTGTATCTTTTCCCTCCACTGATGTTTTCTCGTCATTTATCATTACACGATCCACTTATAGTTCCGTTTATTTATTTACATAGAGGATCTGAAGCACAGCAACAGGAAGCAGACACGGAGTGAGACGTGGCACGGTGCAGTCACATGGAACTATGGTGGAACTATCCACATGGAACACCACCACTATAGTCACATCAAAGAATGACTGACTCCATGGATTCCCATTGCTGAGCATATCTCTAGACCAGTGGTTCTCAAAGTGGGTGCCTTGAGTACAGGGGGTCTCAGGCCTAGGATATACACGAGTACGGGTCTTTTTCAAAACTGATATTTTCATCCTCTGTTTAAAAAAAAGAATCCCTTCCCACACGACAAAGATATCTGTGTCCACACAAACGCAGAAACGCATTGAACACAGGAGAGAATCACTGCAGTAGCAGGTTTCAATTTAGATTTGATTTTAAATTGACATTTATTATTATGAGGGGCATAACACCCACACCTCATAAACACATGAAAAACTCGGGGAAAAAAATACAAAAATCACGGCACTCCATCTTTAATATAACTCAGACATACCATTTCATGGTTCTGATTGTTATAATACTTTAAACTCTTATAGGAACATTTGGCTTCATTTCACAACTAGGGGAGTCGCCCCCTGTTAGCCATTAGGAGAGAATGCAGGTTTACTTCAGGGTCACTCCGCACTGGCTTCATATTTCAGAACAGGAGCTTCTTGCTCGAAAGCAACATGTACTGTACTGTATATTCTACAGTTACAGCACTGCCTCATTGCTCTGGGTGTGAGTAACGTAACGTAACATCCTCCCTGGCCTGCACTCTCAGTCAGGGAAGAGACTGCACAGCTCTAGCGACTAGCACGCATTTACAAGCAAACTACACACACACACACACACACACACACGTTGACACGTTGGTGTCAGGCAATTGGTGACAGTGACAACTCAGTCTGGATCTATCAGGAAGACAGGAGTCTTGCAATAATGTAACACCTTAATCTGGACTCATAGTTACAGTAATTAGATTTCACGCCCTGATCTGATGTTATGTTCTGACATCCTGTCCTCATGTTAGGCCTTTTTCTATTTTCTTTGTGTACACCACACACGTGAAATTTCTCATTTGTAAAAACTAGCTTTGAATATAAATTGACTGAAGATGATTGATGATTTGACAATGATCTTTATTTAAAGGTATATTCAGTGATTTCACTTAATTCAAATATCACTTCTTTTTTTGTTTTGTTTTGTTGTGATAATCCTCCCTATGTGCTGACCATATAAGGAGTTCCTCCCTGTCCCCAGTTAACCCCTGGGGTCAAAAAACGTGGTGTGCGTGCTGTTGGCGTGTCCCCCCACTGTAGTGCGTGTGCATGTGCACATCTTGTTACCGAGGTGGATCGGTTACTCACCCGACCAAAGTCTATATGCAAGGCCAAACCTACTGTATATTGCCATGCCATAACATCAATAAACCTGAGTTTATTGATGTTAATACAGGAGTTGAACGTGACTGAAGTCACTTTCAACTCACATCAACATTGATACACTAAAGCCAGTCAGTGAGACAGATACAGGTCAATCAAGGCATTCATGTGGCAAGGCATCATGAAATGACTGCATTTTATACAGTAGTGTTTACTGTATACTGTACTGTAGTGACGGTGGTGGGGTGGCGGTGGCAGAGTGACAGTTAGTGTCGAAGTGTCCTTGAGCAAGACACTGAACTCCTAATTGCTTCCGATGAGCAGGTTGGTGCCTTGCATGGTTTCCGCCGCTATTGGTGTACAGTATGAATGTGTGTGTGAATGGGTGAATGTAATGAACCATCTATGTAAAGCGCCTTGGATAAAGACGCTATATAAATGCACCATTTACCATTTAGTGACCATCTTATCAAGCTTCACAAATCACACTTTATGAATAAATCGAAAAACAAAAACAAAAAACAAACCTACAGTATATGGGGGACATGGGGGGGGGGGACTGATGAGGGAACCCAATTACTAACTGACTTATGTGTTGGATTTGGGTTCGCACCACACCAGCATGTGCACACTCAGCCAGCCTTCTCGTGAAATCATTGCGCAGACATTAATCAGAGATGTTGCCCACGTGCAGATTTAAACGTATCTCAGGTTATCTCTTGTCTCTTTCTGTGCGATACACCCATATACCCCCCATGTTGATCTAGTGTTTGCTTTCACTGCAGGGCCTAGCTATCCCAATAACATAGTTTGTTTAGTTAGGTTCCGCAGGAAAGGTCAGGGTTAATAGCCACTAGAGAGATCAGACACAGAAGCAGCATCTGGAGCGACTTCTTCTGTTACTTTGATTCCTGCTCTACGGCATGTTTCTTTTTTTATATAACAACCGACTTCAAGCCTTTTGACCGATTCTGATGTGCCACAAGACAAATAAAGCCTCCACTGCACGTAACCCTGCCAGAGGATCTGCTTGACCATTTTAAACCATCCAGGGGCTGAACAGGAAGTGGCTAGCCTGTGATGAAGATGACATTTGTGGGAAGTTTTATGGGAAGGATCTGACAGTCAGCTGTTCATGCACTTGTTTGTATTTCTGCAGACTAGAGCTTGTGTCAATGCATTTAAGGTTATTTTTGGTGTTTCCCCCTATTTTAGTGATTTCACCTTGACTACTGTAAAGTTGTTTTTTCCCCAGACTGTCCCAGAAAACAATCAAAAACACCTCCAACTTGTTTTACCTCCACGCTCCCAGAGTCAGTATATTGAAAGACAAGAATATGATGCAAATGGGACCGATTATGTTTACATTGGAAAGTGGGCAATCGTGACCAGGTCAAATCTTGCATAATGCATGTTCATGTATGTTTTGTCAGACTCACTATGATGGTTGATGGTGTTGATGAGTCGTATCCCAACGTGTGCATGATTGTAGGTCACCAGAACAATATCGAATAATTCTTCGCTCGCCGGGTACAGTTCTCTCAGGTGAGTATTCACAGCCTCCAGTGCCTGTCGGGAGACAACAAAGGCAGTAGCAATTAAGCAGTCAACCTCTAATCAAACTCATGACATTGGCAATGAGCCAATTTCTTTAGCCTACAGTATCTGACAACATTAATGCCTGTCAGCTGTGACTCACAGCTGACAGGCACAGAAGCAATTCATTTCACTGACTCACAGCCTGTGAGTCAGTGAAATGAATTGCTTCTGTGATTCCGCAGGGACCACAGAAGTGGGGAAGTGGGGAACTAGAATTGGTTCCATTACATTTCAATGCGTGGGTGGGTGCGTGTAAGAATGCATTTGTACACTTATTCAGAGGGCATGTACAGTGACCTTGACAAGTGGGAAAGCAGGTCCCGGGGCGAAGGGTTCGTTCTCGTGTTCCAGTTGGTATTGTAGGTACTCTTCCACCCCTTTTTCTTCGTACACCTGCTGCTCGCGCTCTGTGCGGAACAGGACCCGCGTAGACACGGCAATGGTCACTGCGTTCTCTGGTTTGGGCTGGAGAGGAGAGGAGAAAGGAGAAAAACTACAATAAACCAAACAAAATAAAATACAAAAATCGTATGAATCAAAGTGGGAATGAATTATGTCACCCCCTTGCTAGAGTTCAATGGATTGGTTTTATTTTGACATCCTAAATTGACACTGAATTGAGGGATACTGGGAGATTAAAAAAATACATTCAATAGGAAAAGTAGGTATGGGTGCAAGGCCTGTTTAATTTCACTGTGTGCACATGCTACAGTGGGGTTTTAGAAGACACTTTCTGTAGCATGCATTGTCTGCGTCTACACATGCAAAAACTCCTGTAGCTACACATTTTATAACCATGTTTGTCTTCATGTGTCAGTGTTCGCTGTCCATTTATTATTATTTTTATTTAACCAGTAAAAACACAAATCTCTTTTTCAAGTGGGAACTGGCCAAGAGGCCGAAATAAAATTACACTTCAAAGCTATTCTATATACAGTATGTCAATTTGCAGAACCGCCACTAATACATCCATGATACCCCTAAAGTACATAAAATATAGTACAAAAATCTCCAAAGTTATATACTTGCGCCCTGAAAAAAAAATACACAGTATATTGTATCTAACTAACTATACAGTACAGCATCCAATACAATACAGTGAAGGAGCCTGTCATTATCATGACAAGTGGTCATATCTATTCTATGCTGTGTGATTCTATTGTGTTGAGAATTGTAGTTGGTTACTAATCATTGCTTGAGTTAATGCTTTTATTCTCTATAGCATTAGACAGGGACAGATCTTTCAACAAAAGATGCAAAAGAATCCTCTAAGGTCTGATGAGCCAAAATCTACCGATGTGGTGATATCTATTCTATGTTGTGGTGTGATTCTATGCGTTACTATGACAACCAGATAGCATAATAGGAGCAGTAGGATGTGACGTATGTTCCCGTGAGTGATTACAGCCTACAGAACAGTACGGTATCTGTGTGGACATTGCCTTATTACAAGAGAACACGACAAGAATGACATCATGTCTGCTCGTGTGTAGAGCTCGGCCGATGCCAGACTTTTTTGTCCGGTGCGATACCTATTTTGGCGAGTCCTAGGACCACTGCATGATCATATGTTTACATTAGATGTCGATATAGCCCAGGAGTAAGACCAACTCACAACATATTTCATGTTTTGTAACACCTTAAGCATTAAACATTGGTTCAAGGGTGTGTGCTTTGAGGGTGTGTGTAATCACAAACATTGTCCTAACAGAAACATTAAATGCCATTGAAAAATGAATGGCCAGTTTTGAGTATTTGTGTAAACACAAACATTACGTAAACGCAAATGATAAGAGCGCCCCTCACTTCACACTGGTGTGATTTTTCTCACTGTAAATAACACTCAAACTCACATATCATTTATCACATATGATAGGTTAACATGAGTATAGGTTCACAATCACAACATAATAGTGGAAAGGTTACGTATATATACACAGTATTTTAACTTAATGTATTATGTATTATTAACAGTCTACTCACTGTCTTATCAATGCTAGTACAATGTCCGAAAGAGCCAAACAAAAACCAATTTTACTCTTCTGTACCTGTACACAAGATGTAACGGTGAAGTGTGTGTGTGTGTGTGTGTGTGTGTGTGTGTGTGTGTGTGTGTGTGTGTGTGTGTGTGTGTGTGTGTGTGTGTGTGTGTGTGTGTGTGTGTGTGTGTGTGTGTGTGTGTGTGTGTTTGGCACAACTTGGCAGGATATACTGACGGGGGGGGGGGGGGGGGGGGGGTTGGGGTGCATGCCAAACAGGTGTCCACATTGGGCGTTGACGTAAGTTTAGTTCGGTGGGAGGAGAGGGGGTGGGGGGGTCAAATTTAGAACACAGACGGAAAAGGGAGTGTGTGTGTGTGTGTGTGGGGGGGAGGGGGGTGTGGCGGTGTGTGTGTGTGTGTGTGTGTGTGTGTGTGACTGACTGACTGACTGACTGACTGACTGACTGACTGACTGCCTGCACCGGCATACTCTACCGTATGTGAGTTTAAGCGTCTAGTGACTTAATTTAAACGTCAAAGTCCATTATTTATTCTCTTATAGAAATTACCCCTGAATGATGACTGCTGGGTCAATTTGTGACTTTCATACATTCAGTCCTGCTTGCTGAACGTGCATACCGTATGTGTGCATGTATACACGTGTGTGGTTGCGCGTGCACACGCATTTTTGCCTATGAACGCAGATGGCTGCGTACTGTGGCTCAGTAAATAGGCCATAGGCAGTCTCTTGCCCTGCACAATTATCCTTGTAGTTGGCACAGTTCCCGAGTCACAACAGTTTTGCACTGCATGGTTCCAACTAACTATTACCTAATTACTCTCACTCTCTCACGCATGCACACACTCACGCATGCACAAACACATTTGATTTTGATTAAGTAAATACAGAACATGCATTTTAAGCTTGTAGATAGGGATAGGCTCTTGTCGCTGCTTAAACCATTTTGACAAATTATGCCCAAAAAGTGATTTATCGGTAAGTCATAGAAGATAGATACATATAAACATATAAATGAATACTGAGGCAAATGCAATCATAATTTTCTGTGTGAACATTTTCCTCGTGCATGCATGCGCTGCAATCCACAGACAATGGAACTCTTGGTGAAATCATATTAATTTGTAATAATGCTATGTTACACTGTAAAAAGTGCAAAAAAGTACAAAATAAAGTAGTAGTAGTAATAGTAGTAGTAATAGTATAGGGCAATAATTAAAATAGATGTATTGATTAATTGACTTGAATACATTTTTAGAATTAATATTTTCAGTTATGTTTGGGTCAAAATATTGACACTGGGCTGTGTGTGTGTGTGTGTGTGTGTGTGTGTGTGTGTGTGTGTGTGTGTGTGTGTGTGTGTGTGTGTGTGTGTGTGTGTGTGTGTGTGTGTGTGTGTGCAAACCAGGGGGGCAGTCAGCCAGATATTTCGTGAAGCCTCATTTGAAATCGGTAGTTCATATAAATGGCCTGTTGTGGCGCTGGACTGGACCCAAAAAGCCCCATAGCTCCATAGAGGCCCATGTATTTTGGCCCAACTTCACCTAGACTGTATTACCTTAATAAACATGGTCATGAATACTTTCTTCTTCCAGTCACTAGTTTAAAGTCTCATTTCTAATGTCATAATATTCTTTTTGGAAAATTATGGTCCCATTAATAAAAAAAATGACCATAAAGAAAAAAAAACATCGCGTATGTTCTGAGGGGCGTGGCTACCGTTACAGTCTATGATCGGGATTCCCCTCCCACTCGAGTCAAAATAAAAACCAACGGAGAAGAAGGGGGGAAGTCCCGCCTCGTTGTCTGGGCAGCCAATGGCCAGCTGGTCCAAAACGGAGCCAGCCAATGGCCAGCTGGTACCAAACGGATCTAGAAAGATGGCGACTTACAGTGCAGGAATAACAGGCTTCATTTTACGTCCATGTTAGACCCGGAGAACGCTTTGTCCATATTTTTTACAGTCTATGGTACAAACACAGGCTGACATATAAGAGTGTTTGTACCAAACACAGATAAACATACAGTATATGACATACTGTTGTTTGTCAATATACCACAGAGGAAATCTCTTCAGGTCTTGAAAGGTTAAGGAAAACCATGATAATGAAATGAAACAAGTACACTTCCAGCGGTGCATTTACTCAAGTACTCTACTTAAGTGTAGAATACAAAAATCATGCCCGTACGCCACACTCCACGATGCATTGATGAAATGATTGGTTAGTTCAGTGGTTGTGTCCTCAGGCATGTGACACATCCATGACAGACAGGGTTAATGAAGGAGGTGAAAGGTTAGAGGTCACAGGCAGCCATATGTCATTGACCTTTGACCTCCACATGGCATGTATACTTACAAAGAATATGCCTCCCTCCACCTTCCGGGTTCGTCTCCCTGTCACCTTAGCAAAATGACAGTTCAAACTCACTTTTATTCACACAGCACTGGTTTTTACAATGGGCACAGGACACAGCATGCTGCATGCACACAATATTTTTTAATTCATAATTACACGTTGATAACCTATAGTAAGAACTTTGCACACATCTTCAAGCACTGTAAGCGCTAGTTCACAAAGTTATTCGTAATTATTCCGTATCCTCTTTTTTTATTCTTCTTGTTTTTTAATACAGACCTACAGCTCCTTCTCAAAAAACTTTTAATATTGTGCAAAAGTAATTATTCTTCCGTAATATAATTCAAAAAGTGAAACTTTCATATATTCTCGATTCATTGCGCATAAAGTGAAATATTTAAAACCTTGTTTTTATCTTGATGATTATGGCATACAGCTCACGGAAATCAGAAAATCCTATCTCAAAATATTAGAATATTCCCCACACAAAATATTTTAATGCAGAAATCTTGGCCATCTGAAAAGTATATTAATGTGTGCAGTCAATAGGCTGGTTGGTCTGGGCTACTTTTTAACAAATTATTTCATCAACATCAGTCAAAACTGAAGAACTTGATTTCACTTGATCGATTTAAACTGTACTTGTTCAATCTGAATTGTTTTTTTTTCTTGTAATGTATTTGTGTTCAAATGTATGTTATGTACAGTGTAAGGGCGTCATTGTAAAAGTGAGCTGGTTCTCAATTGACTTCCCTGAATAAATAAAGGTGAAAGAAAAGAAATGAGGCGTGGCATGGAGGTGATCAACCTGTGGCAATGTTGAGGTAGTTTGCTTTGATAACAGCTGTAAGCTTTGTATTGAGTCTTATGTCTCACATCTTCCTCTTGACAATACAACCTTGATTCTCTGTGGGGTTCAGGTCAGGCCAGTTGGCTGGTCACTTAAGCACAGTAATACCATGGTCAGTGCACTAATTACTAGTGGTTTTGAAACTTTTGACACTGTGGGCAGGTGCCAAATCGAGCTGGAAAGGAAAATCAGCATCTCCATTAAGGTTGTCAACATACTGAAACTGAAGTAAAATATCCTGAGAGATGGCTGTGTTGACTCTGGAACACAGTGGACCAACACCAGCATATCACATGGCACCCCAAATCATCACGGACATAAAGATCTCACACTGGAGTCAAACACAGCCATCTACCAGGATATTTTAGAGCACTTTGTGCTTCAGTATGCAGATGCTGGAATCTCCATCCCTGATGATGTCACGTGATGTCACGAGACCTGGGCACCATATATGGGGGCATTCCCATGTATGGGGATATTGAGTGACTGACAGGAAATACGATTTCATAGTAAATGTGACCTGCAGTTGCAATTATTATTATTATTTTATTTTTTGAGAAGGAGCTGTATATGAATTGCATGCATTTTATTATTCTAGCCTCCCACATTGTCCGAGGAGCCAAACAAAAACACAGTTGTAAACTTGAACCTTGAATGTAACCAGTAATTTGGTTACATAAATTATGGTTTCAAGTATTTTCAAATATCCTCATGTATGATCTATAACAACATTGTGAAACGCTGTGTGCTATACTGACCAATGCCACCTTGGGTAATTTCTCACTGCTCCTCGGCCACAGTGCTAGTGCTATATCGGAGGCCCCTTTTCCACCAAAATAACTTTGGTTCTAGAACGCTGGTTCCGTTCATGATGGTTTATATCCCATCTGCATCTTCCAACCTGAGTAGTGAGTGACACGCAAGTATTTTTTGTTTCCAGTTCCGAACCAACTTTTATGGATTTAGGGATTCATTCGGTTCAGAATTAGGCAGGAAAAACGTTGACGCCAGCAATATTGATTGTCAATGTGGTTGCAGTGAGAAAGGCCTTTCTGTCTTTTAAAACGGTTTAAAATGTTTTTTTTTATTTTTTTTATTTTTTTTATTATCTTTTTTCTTTTTTTTTCTCGTAGCAAAATAAATCTTTGATCTGTGGGCCATGATTAACTAGGTTTGGGAACATTATAAAAAATAAAATAAAAAATGCCGCAATTGACTGATGTGTTTCACCGGTGAGCACCAGGTTAAAAGTCTTCAGTTCCATTGATTAATTACATTTCTGTGCAATTGAAACATAAGGATGTGATGAGAGAGACAGAAGGGGTGTCTGAACTTCAGAAAGGTAAAGTGCGGACTGCGGAGGGACCAACAGTGACTGGAAAGTGAGGGAGAGGTAGAGAGAGACACAGTGTGAGGTTATATTTAGAGTGAAAGGGCCAGCAGTCTGAGCATTCATTTCAGACACAGTGCATAAGGGTGAACAAAACAATGGTCCTGATAACGTGAGCCTTGACAGGCAGGTTGATACATTAGCACTCTTACTGAGAATAGCCTGAGAAAACGTTTGTTTTAATGTATCTACTGTCGAATTCTGTGGTAGCGTTGCTTTTACAGTATTGAGCACTGAAGTCTGACACCAGTGTCGATAGAGGGCGCTATTCCTAGGTCACTCACAGCGGCGTTTGAACTGGAACTGTGTTCTAAAAATAAATCACCCTGGTGATTTATCATTTTACTCATATGGATATGAAGCATGAACTGAAAAGTACTAATTTATCCAAAGAGTAAGACTTTTAATTTTCTCCAAACACAGATGTTATCAAATGGAACTACATTTCTGGGTCATTATTTTGGCCCTTTATTACATATGCACTTAATGGCATGAGTGTATTATAATTACCCTTGTCTGTTTGTCTGTCTGTGGAGAACTGTCCACAATTAACAACACAACACCCATAAGAATTGGGAGTGGTATCTGGATCTGCATTTCTTTTTTTATAATTATATTTATTCAAAATAGGCCAACGGCCGAGGTCACAGCAAAAGGTCAAAAATCCCTATGCTGATAATAACCAGAGCATGTACGGTTCTGCTGTAGCATCTAGTCGATTATTTATTGATTATAGAAGCAGTGGATGATTCAGTCTCATATCGTATCCAAGAGTCAGCCATGGACTGAAGTGAGCTGAGACTTCTGGTGAAAGCTTAAATGAGTGAACATGAACCCTAGCAGGCAAACATTCGGTAAAAAATTGGTTGGTGTTGTGTGACTGTGACGGGACCGAACCGGTGGCCTACCAATTCCAACTCATCTACGCAGGGTCTCTCCCAAGCTTTTCAGTGTAGTTTTTGGGTTATAAAGGGTGCACCAACGGATGACTGGGGCCACTTGGCTTGTGAGAAGTGATTGGACTAATCCCAAACCCTCTAAACGGTAGCCGGATCAAAGCCATGGTATGAAAGCCCTCCATGCTAGCGTGTAACCAGCAGAGATTTTAGGGGGGGGTTCATTTACTTGATGCTGATTGCTTGTTAAAAATCAGAGAGGGAGAGAGAAAGAGATTGTTAGATATTTAACAATGGTCTACAGTAGATATTCAACGGTGAGTTTTACTCATTTTTTGTAATCATTTTCTATGCATATTGTCCGTGTTTTTATTTTAATCTATATGCTATACCTATAATCCTCTTGGTTGTTAATGGATTTCACTGTGACTGTAGCCTGTTATACACAGAATAATCCATGTACTATTATACAGTACTAAGACTGAAAATACAACCGCTTTACAAAAAGTGCAACACAACACATATTATAAGCACATGTACACACACACACACACACACACACACAGGTCACACAAGCTGGTCCACACGTGTCTGTTTGTTGTGGTGTACAGTGTCGGACTGGCCGGTGTCGTATTTTCACTGCAGTCGGTCTTTAGACTTTTGACTGACAGGAGGTTAGAATCGCTGCTCTTTAAGCGTTGGATCTTAACAAGTCTGAAAATACACCAGTGTGCAGCCCACCCACACTAATCCTGAACCAGCACAGAACAGATTAGTCAGCTTTTACCTTTAGCTCCCATACCTGCCCTTTAGCTTGCCTTTCCAATCTCTCTGTATCTCTCTCTCTGTAACTTAATCCTCCTGCCCCACCTTCCCTCCCCAGCACCGTCCACCCCCCAGCCTGTCTCTCTGTCCCGCTGTGCCCTGTCCAGTATGTAGATGCATGGTGATGGGGCTGCTATAAACAGCATGTAAACCTCCCGGCCTGGAGGTGTCGATCTGTCAGATTGGGTGATCTTTCTTATATGGACGGAGGTAGGGCCCGCACACCATTCTTTTGGTAAAGAATTACTTTATTGAATAAATAAACGACAACGTTTTGATCTTGATAGATCTTCGTCAGGTCAGTATACGATATGACGAAGATCTATCAAGATCGAAACGTTGTCGTTTATTTATTCAATAAAGTAATTCTTTACCAAAAGAATGGTGTGCAAGTTACAAGGTTACACTGGGAATTTGGGAAAACATTAGTAACCGGCTTCCACACGTCTCTTATTAAGCCTATGTTTTCTCAAAGTATCTCAATCAATCAAGTCAATAATCAGTGACTCTCTCCCTCTCTTTCTCTCATCACTGACACTATGGCTCAATCCCAATTCCCCCCTTCGTCCTGGCCCTTAGCCCTTGCCCTTGCTGATGCGCGTTCACGTGAGGGGGAAGGGTTATCTCAATTGTCTTTGGAGCGAGGGGTAGGGCAGAGGGTTAGGGCTAGAATCCCCTTCGTTTGAAGGGATATCTCGACGGGACTTCAAACGGAGCAACATCACTGAGGGCTGAAAGGCGGACGAGGTAAGAAGCCTTTTATGTCCTTTATTATGGAAAAATATTATAATAACCAATATTATTTGAATTTATTAACAATCTGCATCGCCAAAAATATCGCAATCTCTAGCAAAGGTTAACGTTACCTCACGTGAACTAACGATATGATACGGCGTTGCATTCATACAACGTTACCCATTCATTTGGCGCCGCATCGGCGCTTTATTCTTTTTTTATTTATCGCCGGTGCGCCGGTGATACAACACGGATGCAAGCTAGCTTATTAGCAGGCATCAATCCGACCCCCCAGACCACGATATGTCAACATTCTGCAGTTTTGGAGCTCTTAAAAGCCGTGAAATATCCTACTGTACCTACATAACGCTGTCACTGCATAACGTTGGCTACTCGCGCTGCAGTGATAGCTATGGTTTTATCATGACCAATGTTAAGCTAATCCCCACAAGTTGCAAAACTTACATAACTAATTAGCAATGGTGTTGTTTTTTTCCCCAGGCAAACCAGCTACAGAACAGATTGCAAGCTGCCGTGCAGACTATACATTGGATGGAGATGAATCACGATGGCATTTTCATTGATAGAAAATTACTCTGTTCTTAATGATATTAAAAACAATGAACAGTGACCACAGCCCCTTCTTTCTATACTGTAAATAGTTTTTCCTTTTTCTAACCCTGTATATATATCTGTACCCATGCTATACAAACAATAATCAATTAATCAGGTACAACTGTTGAGCAGGTGTCAGAATGAGCTATATCTAGCTGAATTACATACATGGGCTACCAACATGAGACAAAATTACAATATATTTATTTCATCATAACCACAGTAATGTTATATTTACGTTCCATCTCTACAGCTTAAATCAAATGGAAAGTAGTTTCCAAAGTGGGTTATGGGCTAAATGATAGTTTGTACACTCTCAGAGTTAATTAACATTGATTTTACAATATAAATTGGGGGTCCTGTAGTGAGCTTGCAGATCAGCTATTTTCTGAGAACAGGTTGTATATCAATTTCTACAAGGGACGTTCAATATTTAGGGACGTTCCAATTCCTAGGGGGATGATTTATCTCCCTACCCCTTGACACTCATTATGTAGGGACAAGGGGAAGGGGCAAGGGCTGAGGGGTAGGGTTAAAAAAGGAATTGGGAAAGGGCCTATGTCTTGCTCACTCTGTGACACGTACTCACACTGTCCCTTCTGAGCTCACACATATAGACAGGGTTATTAAGCAATTCATTATCAATTATCAAGATAGCCAAAGAGGCTCTGCCCTCAATACCCTCATACCTGACTGACCTCACCAAGTGAGTGACACCCACAGCCACAACAACAATCTGGTACCACCCACCTATAGAACAAACATGCTCTTTCTACTGCACTGCAACTAAAGGGAATGGAATGCCCTGACACCATCCCTTGAAGGAAGCCAATCACTGGCTTCCTTCAAAACGGGCCTGAAAATCCATCTTTCAGGTAAACTCACTTTTCCCATAGAAAGGTGATTCACTGCCTACAGTTTATTTATTTTTGAGGGGGCCGATAGCCCCTCCTATGTCCAGTTTTTGGTGTGTGTAACCCTAACAACGTTAAATCCCATTGACAATGAATGGACAATTTTGAGTGTTTGTGTAAAGTGTGTAAAAACAAACATTGCGTAACACAAACATTGATGACGAAGGTGAGGGCGCAAATTGTGATTGGCCGGAATGAGATGATGTATGATGATGTACGATTTGAGCTGCCAGTCTGAACAAAGCCTAATTCTCCTGTTTCTGTTATCTTATACTGTAAGTATCACTTACATTTGATATAAGTTCAGCCGGTCATACGGTAATGTTAACCTGTAGCTTCTGTGTTTGTTTACAGTGTCTGTGACTGTATGCGTGCCACTGCCTGCATATGTGTGTAGTACGCACTTGCATTTAGGGGGAGGTCTGGGATTTTGTCAGATATAATAATCAATGGTTGGGTACCGCTGATCTCTCACGTTAGCAGACATTCCTTTCCTCCACATGACCCACATCGGATCTACGTTTCAATCGTGGTTGAGAGGAGGACAAAACAAGTGAGGAGAGGAGGAGAAATAAGGATAGAGATGGGAGGAGCAGCTTGTATCCCTACGTCTTAGTTGACTGGGGTCTCCCAGGGGTCTATACTAGGTCCACTGGTATTTCCCTGTAGGCCTACACCAAATCCTTTCACTGAAAACATTGTCACTGAATGTTTGTCCTCGGAATAAGTGGATAACTACAGTATATTCATCAAACAGGTGCACCAAACCAAAGGATATGCTGCATGCCCACAAGAGACCGACCTACCATTTTTGGCTTGGTGGTGAGACCCAGATTGTCCTGGTCAAACTCTGCTTTCTCTTCCCAGGGTCCTTTGCTGTCTCCGTTGGAGGAAGGGGACACTTTGAGGTCCTCGACCTGCCCAGTCAGTGTCCGTACAGGGTCCAAACTCATCTTGACCATAGAATCCCCACTGTGATCCAAACTGCTGGAGTCTCTCTTTCTACTTTCTCAACTCCGTCCTCTGGGACGTGGCTGAGGTGTGAAGGACACCCCGGTGTCCAGTCTTAAAACAAGGTTGCTGTGTATGTGAAACACAATTCCCCTTGTTTTAAATCAATCCGCAAATGTTGTGTGTACATATACACACACCCTCCCCTGACTTCTTTCTCACTTATACATTCATGCACACAACACACCCACCCACACTCTCACATGTACAGATACATACACAGAAACAGTCCAAAGCTGGTCCAGTTCTCTACTGCTGCTGGTGGC